>NC_041229.1:22348436-22353186 GCF_002837175.3 Physeter macrocephalus | reverse complement strand
AAAAAAAAAAAATCTGAACAAAACCCAAGCACAATAAATATGAAGAAAACTTTATTAAGATACATCATTATCAAATTACCGACAACCAGTGATTAAAGAGAAACTCACACATGAAGTAAGCCAACAAACAAAAAGCCCCCCTCCCCGCAAAAAGACATGTTATGTAAAAAGGAACAGAGAGAAGGATGGCAGCAGATTTCTTATGCATTGAAACTGCAACTTTCTTCCATCCCACAAGCACTTCTGTTTACACTTACCATGTTATAGTTCTTTTCTCCATACCACTTAACACCTTCTAATATACTGTTTAATTTATTGTAGGCTATGTTTATGTATTTACTTTCTCTGTCACCAGAATATAAACTCCATCAAGGCAGGAATTATTTTCTGTTTTGATCATGTGTATATCAACTGTCCAGAAGAATATCTGGCACATAGTAGGCACTTATTATATGTTTGATGAATTAATACATATACATCAAAAACTTTATTTTTTCCCACCTGAAACCCCACAGTTTATGTCTTAGAAGCTTTATCACTAGGAAGTAACCAAAAATGGGTACAAACTTACATGTTAGGCTAACATGTTAGGCTATATAGTGAAGCATTATTTTTAGTAGTAAAAATATTAAACAACCTAAGTGTCATTAGGAAAATATTGATAAGATAAATCTTGCAAATATGATAGGGATACTATACTATATTCTTTAAAGTACCTGATGTTGAATAGCATGTTCAGTATCAGTTGAAGAAAAATGTTTTAAAAAGAAATATATAGGATTTTCACATGTGAATAAAACATGGATTATGGCATATCACCATTTCTATGCAAGAAATAAAAGATGATCCAGACTATTTGAAAAAGAAAAGGTATTTTTAAAGACATTCAAGAGCAATAGCAACAACAAATATTCAATAAACTAAAATTCCTAAGACAGAAGAGTCCTTCTAATGTGAACAGTCCTTCATCAACCATTTCCTTCCATTACTAGATTTGCTGATTCTGGGTATGAGCTGAGGATCAGCTTTAGTCCATGAAGAGGGAATCTACTAGAAGGAAAATAAATCAGTAAACCCTTTTAGTAGTCATGGATTTGGAAGCTTCAGGAACTGTAAGTACCCAACTTGTTTCTCCAGAGTATGTTAACTAAGTTTTGAGTCTATTTGGAATGTTTTCAGGATCTGTAAGGCAGATTCAAATCTCCTGCAGTCTCACAGTCTTTAGGAAACAGAAGTTTCACTTAAGGAATGATTCCTTCTTCAAACATACTGCTGTCTTCTCCTCAAGAATTTTGCTGAAGTTGGAAGTGACATTGGGCAGGGAGTCAAAGGGCATAGATCAAACCTTCGGAAGGACAGAGTTGTCTCTCCCACTGCTTTCACATCTAGAGAATTGCCAGGTTCTCAATCCCCCACCCCCCAGAAAAGAGGGACACATTTGGTAGAACAGGGAAGAACCAGAGATAGAGGCAGTCTTTTTCAACCTGCAAACCAGGCTTAACACAACTCAATCACTGATTAGACTGAGGAAATCAGCCTCTAGACTCTACTCCATAATGGGGGAAAGGAGCAACTTTCCCAGTGAAAAAATGCCATCTGGCACCTCTACAGTTTCTTTATATATGAAATACAACATAAAGTTTAGTAGACATAGGACAAAACAGGAAAATGTAATTAATATTCATGAGGAAAAATCATTGGAAGCAGACTCATGGCTATTTCTGATAAAGTTAGTAGATAAGGATTTCAACCTAATTATATCCAATTTCTTAAAGAAATTAAAAGAAAATATGGACAAATTTGATGAAAAGATGAAGAGTTTCAACAAAGAATGAAAATCTATAAAATGGGACAAATGGATGTTTTAGAATTGCAAAATATAATATCTGAAATTAAGACTCATTTGATAGGTTTATAAGCAGAATATATAATAAGTGAATTTAAAGACAGGTCAATCTAAACTGAAGCACAGAGAAGGAAAAAAATGGGAACAAAGAATATAAGAGATACATGAGACGACATGGGAAAAAAATCCAACATATAAGCAAATGAAGTCCCAGAAAGAGAGGAAAGAAAATTAAGAGTTGGTGGGGGAGCAATATTCGCATGGATAATGATGATTTTTTTCCCAACAATTAATGAAAAACTTCAACCCACAAATTTAAGAATCTCAGGGAATTTCAAGCTAAACACAGTTGATCCTTGAACAATGAGGGTTTGAACTGCGTGGATCCACTTATATGCAGATGTTTTTCGATAGCAAACACTACAGTACTACATACTTCATGGTTGGTTGAATCTGTGGATGTGGAGGAACCATGGACACAGAGGGCTGACTATAAGTTATTTGCAGATTAACCCTCATGTTGTTCAAGGTTCAATTGTAAATGCAAAAAGAATCATACCTAAGCATATAGTAGCCATGCTGCTAAATTCAAAGCAAAGAGACAAAGTTTTAAGAGAAAAAAAGACATTAGTCCTCAAAGCAGCAACAATAAGATTTATTTTGACTGTGAAACAGAAACCATGGAATGCAAAAGACAATTCTATATCCAGTAAAGAAAATCTTTAAAAATGAAAAAAAATCAAGATATTTTCAGATGAACAAGAGCTGAAAGAAATCTTTGAATATCCACATTACAAGAAATACCAAGGGAAATTCTCCAGGTTGAAGAATAATGAAACATATGGAAGTTCAGAGCTGCAGGAAAGAATTAAAAGCACTAGAAAGGGTAATTATGTGGTAATTATAAAGTAATAGTGATTGTTTACAAAAAAATATCATATATATAACATTGTAATAAAAAAACAGGGCAAATGGAGTTAAATTGTTGTAAGATTATTGGATTGCTCAGGAAATGATTAAAGTATTAATTTAAGGTAGATAGTAAAAAGTAAAACAGAATAACTATTAAAATAAGTAGTTACTAAGGAATTAATAAAAGAAAAGTATACAACAGTACAAATATTTAATTAGTCCATAAAATGCCAAAAAAAGAATTATAAGAAGGAAAATAAATGAGGCAAACAAAAAAACAAAGAGCAAGGTGGTAGACTTAAACCTGATTATACAAGGAATTATATTAAATGTAGACAACTACACACTCTAATTAAAAGACAATTGTTGGACTGACATAAAAAAAAGTACAACCATATGCTACTTTACAGGCTATACATCTTAAACCTAAGGACACAAAAAAGTTGAAAATAAAAGTAAAAAGATACACCATGCAAACAATCATCAAAGGAAATCTGATGTAAGTATATTAATATCAAACAAAATAGACTTTAAGTAAGAAGTATTATGAGAAATAAAGTAGTATATTTCATAATGATTAACAGATCAAGTCATTAGCAATATATAGTATCAGTAAATTTGTACTTTTCTGATGACATAGTTTCAAAATTTACAAAACAAAGTTGACAGAGTAAAATAGGAAATAGAAAAATACACAATCATTTTTGTAGGTTTTACCACATTTCTCTCAGTTATTGATAGAAAAAGCAGACAAAAAAATCAATAAGGATATAAAAGATCTGAAGAGCTCAGCTGAGTAAAATAACAGTACTCTCAAGTGGTTATAAAACATTTATCAAAATAATTTATGTGTTAAGTCATGAAACAAGTATTGACTATAGTTATAAAACTATAAACTACAAAATTGTTAGAAAAAAACATAGAAAATCTTCAAGATATAGGACTTGGTTAAGAGTTCTTAGACTTGACATCAAATACATAATTCTTAAAGGAAAAATCAACAAATTGTACCTAACGAAAATTAAAAATTTTTGCTCTGCAATATATCCAGTTATGAGAAAGAAAAGATGAGCTATAGACTGGGAGAAAATATTTGCAAATCACATATCTGACAAAGAACTTGTGTCTAGAATATATCAAGAACTGTCAAAACTTAACAGCAAAATAAAAACCCCAAAACAATTAGAAAATGAACAAAGAGAGGAACAGACATCTTAATGAAGAGAATATGCCAAAGGCAAATAATCACACTAAGATATTCAACATCATTAGCCATTAGGAAATGCAAATTAAAACCATGAGATGTCACTACAAAAGTGTCATAATGGATAAGATAAAAAATAGTTATAACACCAAGTGCTGGCAAACATGCACAAAATGTGGATCCCTCATACATTGCTGCTGGGAGTACAAAATGGTACAGCCACTCTGGAAAATAGTTTGTGAACAAGTGCCTCTTAGGCATTTATCTCAGTGAAATGAAAACTTATGTTCATAAAAAAAAACCTGTAAATGAATGTTTTTAACAGCTCTATTCATAATAACCAATAATTGGAAGCAACCCAAATGGCCTTCAATGGATAAGTGGTTAAAATAATTGTGGTAAATCCATATCTTGGAATATCATTCTGCAACAAAAAAGAATGAACTATTGATACATATAACTTGGATGGACTTCTAGGAAATAATGCTAAATGAAAAAAGCAGAGAGCAGGCAAGATGGCGGAAGAGTAAGACGCGGAGATCACCTTCCTCCTCACAGATACATCAGAAATACAGCTACACGTGGAACTTCTCCTATAGAACACCCACCGAACGCTGGCAGAAGACCTCAGACCTCACAAAAGGCAAGAAACTCCCCACGTACCTGGGTAGGGCAAAAGAAAAAACAGAGACAAAGAATAGGGACGGGACCTGCACCAGTGGGAGGGAGCCGTGAAGGAGGAAAGGTTCCCACACACTAGAAGCCCCTGCGCGGGCGGAGACTGCGGG
>NC_041229.1:22337213-22347498 GCF_002837175.3 Physeter macrocephalus | reverse complement strand
GGGCCAAGTCCAGAGCTGAACCCCAGGAGCTGTGCGAACCAAGAGGAGAGGGGGAGGTCTCTCCCAGCAGCCTCAAAAGCAGTGGATTAAAGCTCCACAATCAACTTGAAGTGCCCTGCATCTGTGGAAAACCTGAATAGACAGCGAAATATCCCAAGTTGAGGAGGTGGACTTTGGGAGCAAGATATACTATTATTTTCCCCTTTTTTCTTTTTGTGAGTGTGTATGTGTGTGCTGCGGTGTGGAATTTTGTCTGTATAGCTTTGTTTCCACCATTTGTCCTAGGGTTAGTCCAACCCATTTTTTTGTTTCTTTGTTTTTTCTTTTTTTTAAAAGAAATTTTTCTTCTTAATAATTATTTTTTAATTTTTTTTATTTTTCAGTTTAATAACTATATTTTATCCTACTTTATTTTGTCCTCTACCCTATGATTTTCCTCCATTCTTTCATTCCTTCCTTTCTATTTCATTTCTTTTCCTTCTCCCTTCTTCATCTCCTTTTTTCCTAATGGAAAAATATCACTTTATGTCAGGAAAACGCTGGGCAACATCTGTTCACTGTTGGACATGTTAATGTGGGGAAGGCACGTTCATTCAAATTGTGAACCCTGTAACTACTTTATTAATTTTATTGGTGATCTGTGATGAAGTTGTTACCACAACTGTCTAAGGCAGCCATTTAGCATACGAAATATAGACTATGTTTAGAAAACAGAAAAAAAAACCTGGGCTCAGCCCTGGTCTCTAGTCATCTCAATGATGACTACCCTATTTGGCTTTCCAAATAGGGTAGTCCTGAGAAGTCAATGAAATAATATGTGAAAACAAAGTATCTGTAATAGATCAAGAACTATAGCTTGATTTAGGTCCTCTTCTTTAAAGGCAGAGACTGGGAAAGAGATTCAGATGCATGTGATTTGTTGGAGTAGGGCTCTCAGGAGAAGGGGTTGGGGTGAAGGAAGCAGGTACGGTCAGGGAGGGAGCCACGCTGGGATGTGGTCTCTGCTGGACTCTGGTTTTAGCCTGATCTAATAGAGGCTCTGGAGTGTGAATGACACCGTGCATCTGTTCCTCACTTGAGGTGACGGGCTGGCATTTTGCATTCTTCATGTCAGCCAGTCATTGGCAGTGGGTATGGGAGGTGACCTCCTGGGCAAATGGCTGCCATTTTGCCAAGGGAAATTCTCTGGAAAAGGGGGCAATTGAGACATTAGTTATGATAAAAGAATAATTAGAATGAAATCCATTTCAGTTTCTCCAAACAATGGGTCTACACAAAAGTTTATTATTTAAATATTTTGGCTAAAACTTTTGGGGGCACTTAACTGACATTTTTAAACGTCCCACCTTAATGGGATCATACACGGGCAGGATGAGGATTGACAGAAGACATTGTTCTGGTTTAGTTTTTAATGTGTAAGTCTTGGCCATGTCAATGTGTAAAAGGAGAAGCCAAAGAACAATGACAACAGCAATCAAAGCCTTAATTCAAACTACGCCCATGGCTTTCATCAGCTCTACTGGTTCTTGCAGACCTGGGAGTAAATTCTTCTCATCAGCGCTCTTCCCTTGGGTTGTCTTGACAGCATTTCTATCTGTATGTTGTTACCTTTGCTCATATAAAATCCTAGTTTTCTTTAACTGGAAGCACATTAAAGTTTGAGAAACATTTATGTGAGCACCCTCATTCTCTTTCCCATTAAATGCTAGTTTCTTCTGTTCCTCAAAATGGTGAATCAACCATTTTCCACCTTCTAATAGAATGTATAAAATTGTATGTATTCTCCTCTTAACAAAACAGGTACCTATAATGTAGCTTTTCTATTTATCACTCTTCCCTTCAAATTCTATTTAACAGGAAAAATATAAATTAACTTTCTTATACACAAAAAATAATATCACATATTGTTTATTTTTCATATTTTACAATCTGTACATCTCTAAGGGAGAGGTAGGAGATTAGCCTTATAAAAAATGAAATTGATCCTATGGTTAATTAATATCTAATGTTAGCATAAGTGTATCATCCCAATAATTTCAGATGTGCCTCCTTCCTGTATAAAATAATTCATTTCCTTTGTCTTATTAAAATGTTGTCCAAAAGACTGTTCTGATTTGGCTTGCTGCATAGTACAATTTATAGAATAAATAAATTACATTGTCCTGTGATTCAGAATTCTACCATGGCAAAATAGCCATTGTCTTCTGTACATTAGGCAATAGCAATGCCGTAATTGGTTTTTTTTTTTTCCTTTGGTTCCAGAACAATCAGAGGCACTCCTTAACTATCTCTGGCTTATTCTCCCTACATAAGTGGAATGAGTTAATGACAAAGTAATGTTTAAAAAATCAAAATGATGACAAAGGCAAGAGCCAAGAGTATGCAATGGCTAAGGCTTTGTTTCTGTGGCTTGAGGGGGTGGGAGGCACCACCCTCTGAGGTGTCCGTGTGGGTCACCCAACGGACTTGCCAAAGACTAGGAGGGAAAAATAAGTTGGACAACTCTCCTCTTGGGACAAGACCCAGAGTTCCATTATTTGTAGTGATAAAAATATGGGTGTGGATTAGGCTATGTAATTGAAAGGAAAAGGAAGAAAAAAGAATGGATTGGTGTGGAACAGAAGTAGAGTAGAGGGTGTTTTAAATGTGATGACTCTTTGGCTTCCACTCCAGTTCATATTTCTTATCTTTATAAAGATCCAAGATCCATTTTTCTATTGGATAGTCCTACAAAATGCCTGCATACTAATAGAAAACTGAAATGTTTGAATAATGCCCACACTTTTCTTCTTTGGCACAAAATATATTCGTATAAACAAAATTGTCACAAGCCATCTCAATGTCTGATTTGGCCTTAAAAACTTGAAATATTTTTTTTTCTTTTTTCAGTGTTATGCTGAGATATTGAGGGAACATATAAGTTCCTATGTCAGATCAGAGGTCAATGTAGTTTTGGTTCTTTCCTCCAGCATTATAAACTATGTCATGCTAAAAATGTAGCCATTATATAACTATGAAAACTGACCCCAGAGCAGTGAAGTTCATACTACTGGCACTCAGTGGGATAGAGCTTTGATCCTGGGCAATGCTAATTCAGAAACTACACTCATGGACATTGCTGCAAGCATTATAATAGGCCCCTAGCTTCCACCAGGCCTATCTTGCCCCCTCCAATCTTTTCTTCACCCTAAAGAGATCATACTCTATCAGCAATGTGGATCTAGTTGTTTATCAACCCTGCTGCTGAAAATCCTTAGATATTGTCATAACTGTATGCTACAGATGTTAGATCATTGCAGATGTAATTTGTTAAGATGAGGTCATGAAGGTGGATCCTACTCCAATATGACTGGTATTTTTATAAAAAGGGGAAATTTGGACACAGATATACATATATAGTAAGAACACCGTATGAATACGAAGATAGCCTCTATAAGCCAAAGAGAGATGCCTAGAACAGATCCTTCTCTTACGGCCCTTAGGAGGAACAGAACTTGCTGACACCTTGATTTCAGACTTCTAGCCTCCAGAACTTGAGACAATAAATTTCTGTTGTTTAAGCCATCCCGTTTGTGCACTTTGTTTTAGCAGCCCCAGCAAACTAATACATGTATGTTTCTATTATTCTTAGGATGATGTTCAATATCCTATAAATGGAAGGAGAGGAGTAACATATAAAACCAAAGAGCAAATGTAACTCAAGCTTGACACAGTTAAACTTTTTGAATTGTCAACAGGCTTAGTAAAAATTCATTGAGTAATTAGCATTGTTCAAGGTGCTTGATATTTGGCTGTAAATTAAACTGACACAGTACCTATTCTTAGGGAGCTTACACTGAGGCAGGCAATTAATTCCACAAATAATTAATTATAATTATAATAAAGGTCAAGAGTTTCGGTGGAATGTCCTAAAGAATGGAATAATGAGGGAACCAACCCTTTTCCTAGAGGAATCAGGAAAAAGAGGAAAGGCTTCTTTGAGGCAGTCATGGTTAAGCTTATATCTGAAGGATGTGTAGACATTAGTTAATGGAAAGAGGTGCTGGGAGAAATGGCTTCAAGGTCAAGGGGGGTAGCAGTTATGAAGATCCCCAGGCCAGAGGCAGTATGGCACTTTCCAAATCAAAAAGAGGTAAGCACTGATGGAACAGGAAAGCCTAGGTAGAAAGTAGTGCTGGATGACACAGGAGCAGCAGACAAGAGTCAGATCCAAGGGCAGTAAAAGAGAGCTGTATTGTTAAACACTCCCTCAGGCTGCAGTGTGAAGAAAAGATCCGCGAGGAAGCCATGTGCTAGGCTATGGTAAGAGGTAAGGATGGATTAGGAAATGGACAAGAGTGGAAGGACTTAAGAAATAATCCATTGATGTAAAGAAGATATGGTACATATATACAATGGAATATTACTCAGCCATAAAAAAGAATGAGATAATGCCATTTGCAGCAACATGGATACAACTAGAGAATATCCTACTAAGTGAACTAAGTCAGAAAGAGAAA
Organism: Physeter macrocephalus; assembly: GCF_002837175.3. Lineage (NCBI taxonomy): Eukaryota > Metazoa > Chordata > Mammalia > Artiodactyla > Physeteridae > Physeter > Physeter macrocephalus. The sequence goes on along the minus strand of NC_041229.1, from coordinate 22,342,999 downwards.
GATAAATATCATATGATAGCACTTATATGTGGAATCTAAAATATGACACAAATGAATTTATCTACCAAACAGAGACAGATTCACAGACATAGAGGACAGACTTGTGGTTGCCAAATGTGAAGGGGATAGAGGGATGGGATTGGGAGTTTGGGATTGACAGATGCAAACTAGTATACATAGGATGGATAAACAAGGTCCTACTGTATAGCACAGGGAACTATATTCAATATCCTGTGATAAACCATAATGGAAAAGAATATGAAAAAGAATGTATATATGTATAACTGAATCATTTTGCTGTATAGCAGAAATTAACACAACATTGTAAATCAACTATACTTTAATAAAATAAATTTGAAAAGAGAAAAAAAAAAGAAAAAGGCAATGCTCAAAAGTTATATACTACAAGATTCAATTTATTTAATATCCTTGAAATAACATAATTATAGAGGTAAAAGAGAGATTAGTGGTTGCCAGAGGTCAGGGTTTAGGAGGGAGAGGGTAGTGTGGCTATTAGGAAACATAGAGCCCTGTGGTGATCATATAGTTCTCTATCTCAATTGTAAAGGTAGTTACACAAAGCTGCACATGATAACATTACATAGAATTTACGAAGAACATGGTCCCATTCTAAATAAGTGGTGGTAGGAGTTGTGAAGTGTTTAAAACATGTCTGAAAATTATTTGATACCCCTCCCATCCAAAAGATGAAATCTAATTTTCTTCCCCTTGAATCTATAGGCCAAAATAATGACTCACTTCTAACAGACATTACAGTGGAAGTGGTGCTGCATAACTACAACAGAGTGTGTGTGTGTGTTTGTGTGTGTGTGTGTGTATACAAGTATATAACTTACAACAAGTTAGAAAATGTGATACAGCTCCCTCCCTTGCCCCAGATATTACCTATTAGCATCCCATGAGAAATAGAATTGAGGCTGCCTCAACAATGAATTGATAATACCATGTGTTTATAGTTTCAAAATTGTTTAGAACTTTAATTTTAGTTTATTAGAAACATGAATTAGTTTTCTTTGGCTGCATAACAAATTATTATAGACTTAGTGACTTAAAACAATACCTATTTATTATCTTACAATATCTGTATGTCAGAAGTCCAGGCACAGCATAACTAGATTCTTTGTTCAGGGTCTCACCTGGCTGAAATCAGGGTATCAGATTGGCTAAATACCCACCTGGAGCTCAAAGTCTTTTTCCAAATGCAGTCAGGTTTTTGGCAGAATCCATTTCCTTGTAGTTTTAGAACTAAAGTCCCCCTTTTTTTTATGGCTGTCAGCCAGGGGTTGCTTTCAGCAACTAGAGATTCCTCTTGGACTCCCCTGGTGGTCCAGTGGTTAAGACTCCATGCTTCCACTGCAGGGGGCATGGGTTTGATCCCTGGTCAGGGAAGTTCCCCATGCCATGTGGTGCAGAAAAAAAGAAGAAAAAGAAAATAAAAAAGAGATCACTCTCAGGTCCCAGCCACATGGCCCCTGTGATAGGAAGTTTGCAATATGCTGTTTGCTTTCTTCCCTGAGGTTAGCAGGAGACTGACACTTCCCTTTATTTTAAAAGTTTCACCTATTCAAGTCAGGTCTGCCCAGGTTAACTCCCCTTTTGATTAAGTAAAAGTCAGCTGATTACCAACCTGGTCATGGAGAAAGAAATCCCAGTATTTTCACACATTCCACTTACTCAAGGGGAGGAAATTATACAGAGCAAGTATATCTATGGAGTGGGGGTTGGATTTTAGGGACTATCTTAAAATTCTCCCTACCACAGTTCACCTTTCTCTAAATGCAGGGTCCATCACTGTTAATGTAAACATTGATGTGTGGTTAAAGACTGATAAGATGTTTTTTCTGCGCCTAATACATTCATTTATTTGTTTATTTAGAAATTGATTCTGTAGGATTTCAAAAAGCTATTTGAGACAGATTATAATTAGATTAATATCATTAAAAATGAAAAGATAAAAGGCAAATAACAGAAAGAGGAAAGATGATAGTAGGAAAGTTCTGTCTGAACATAAAACCCAGCTCTATACCTCTTAGTTTCTAAAGCAGAGATGGAAAAACGATGAGCTCTGTTCAAATATACCTTACTTGCTAGAAGGAAACATCAGATTTCATAGGAAAGACAAACTCTTTTCTGTTTTGAGATGTGAAAGATTTTTCCCTACCATTCTTCACAAAAGGAAATTTGAATAACATTGTTCTCATTGGCAGTTTCCATTTTACAAAATTCAGATTTTTTCAAATACAGCTTTCAATTCTTTATGAAAGCCTAGAGCAAAGAGAACTGCAGTCTCACAAATGTAAATCTATTCGAGGCATTGCAAGCTTTTATGTAGGTTAACTCATTGAACCGTCATAATAACCATATAAGATAGGTATTATGATTATCCTTATGAATAGAAGAAGAACCTGAGAGGTTATTCTTGCTTGATTTCCCCTTGCTTGATTGGATAAAGGGATGAATTTTGGAAAATAAGAAAGAGCTAATATTTCATCAGTCTCTTGGACATTGTCAAATATCAGCTGCTTCCATCAAGTTTTTGACAAGGGTTGAATGTCAGTCAATTTGTAATTGAGATCAATAGCACTTCTTAAAGAGCTGATGGTCTCTGCTGTTGATTGAATGGAAATCCATGTGGTCTGTCATGGAGAGGTAAGATGTAAGGTACTTAAATGTGCAAAGATGATGTTTAGTTGGAAGAATTGAAAAGCTAGACTTACGTTATTGCCTTATTGGAAAAGAACCCCATTTCTAGATGGAGGTGAAGAGGTGAGCAAACTGCCAAATGAGAGTAGAGATGGAGGAAAACATAAATTTATGCAAGTTTGTGTGCATTGAGGTGCGGAAGAGGTATAAGAGTAACCCTAGTCCTCTTTTCAGAGAGTGACTTGACAGAAAAGGAGGCAAAAAAAAAGAGAAGAGGACCACTGAAGAGAAATGACACAAGGGTGTAAAAGCAACAAAAACCATAAAAGTTGTGGCGCTAGTTTGTCCCCTACTCCTACCGGACTAGGAGACAAATATTCAGGTCCTGATTTTGTCACTAAGTGGTGAGGGTCCTTGAGCAGACCCATCCAACCTGCCCAAGGTTCATTTTTCTCTTCACTGAAATGAAGCTTTTACTAATCCTGACTGTTACTTCACAGAGTTTTATTGATTTGTTCATTCATTCATAAAACTTTACCTGACACATTTTATGTATCAGGAGCTGTTCTAGTAGTAGAAATGTGGAATCCAAAAAAAAAAAAAAAAAAAAAAAGTCGTGAAGAACCTAGGGGCAAGACAGGAATAAGATGCATACCTACTAGAGAATGGACTTGAGGATATGGGGAGGGGGAAGCGTGACAAAGTGAGAGAGTGGCATGGACATATATACACTACCAAACGTAAAATAGATAGCTAGTGGGAAGCAGCCGCATAGCACAGGCAGATCAGCTTGGGGCTGTGTGACCACCTAGAGAGGTGGGATAGGGAAGGTAGGAGGGAGGGAGATGCAAGAGAGAAGAGATATGGGGACATATGTATATGTATAACTGATTCACTTTGTTATAAAGCAGAAACTAACACAACACTGTAAAGCAATTATACTCCAATAAAGATGTTAAAAAAATAAAATTAAATTAAAAATAAATTTTTAAATGACTCAATATTTACTCTGATAGCCTTAAATCCCTTTCAGAAGAAAGCAGATATGGATAGAGAGGATTAAAACAAAATGATATATATGGACAGTCTCTAACTTCATGGTATTCACAGTCTTGGAGGGTAACAGGGAATGGAATGAAAGTCTAAAAGAGGCACATAAAATAGATTGTGACATGTTGAATGTGTATTCAAAAAGGAGCGCTTGGAGAAGCTGACTCCCAACTAAAATACTGAAAATGAGAAGGAATTGATGAAAAATAGGAGGCAGAGTCAATGGTTGAGGGTGTGGAGAAAATGCTGGAAGAATAACAGTGAAAGAGCTAAGCTTTGGAATTAGCAATCCCTGGAGGCAAATACAAGATGTATTGTTTACTGCCTGAATAACAACTGGTACTTTGTAGGATTATTATGAGGATTGAAGACAATTTATGGAAAATAGTAAAATCTCAATAAATGATAGTTGGTTAAATGATGCTTATTTCAGTGGGTGAGAGCCTGTGCAAAGCCTGAGGTCATAAGAAAGCATTATCATGGATTGGAGAGGTGGAAACAGAGGTGAGATTACCAGGATTCCAGGTAAGAAATGGGGAGGGCTCACCTTAGTGGCAATAAGATTGGTGACAAGGGGGAAGACATGAAAAGGTAACGTCCCTAGGACTCGATGAGGGTGACATCTGCTTAGGTGTGGCCTCCTGGTTATATGTTGGTGCTCTTCATAGAGGTGGAAAATAAGACAGAAGAAACATGTTTGCTTGGGAGGTACAGGTAGAGGGCAGGAGCAAGGGAGAGAAATAGAATTTGCATTTGTACCTGTTGGGATTTGAAGTGGCTCTGGGACATCTAGGAGGAGCTGTTCAGGAATCTGAACTGGGGATTGAGTTTTAAGAGTCATCAACACGCAAGTAATAATGGAAGCCACAGGTATGGATAAGATCACCTTGGGATTTAGAGAGCATTTAGAGAGAGATGAGAATAGGATCAAGAACAGAGCACTGAATAAGAACAGTCAATGGTGAGTTGAGAAAGAGAAGCTTCCTCAAGGAGAAAAGACAGTCCATATGTGAGGACTTGATATAGTCCCAGGAGCTGATGCTTAGCATCTTTCTCTTTTCCCTTTCTGGATCCTTGTCTCTTATCTTAGACTCTTAGTCTTCTTTGATTGTTCTACCATACCTCTTCCAAGGGCAACATCTCATTTACCAACCATCCCTCCTTACTTCCTTCTCCCCCTTGACACTCCCATTTCCTCCATGTGCAGGTTTTGGGTTATGTGGTAAGTTAAGTCACAAGTGAACCCCAAAGGAACACTAACCAATGGTGTAATACAGGTCTCCATGATAAACAGGACTGATAGCAATCTGTGCTTGGCAGACTGTCCTTCCCAGGACACTTAAAATCACATCATTTAGTTCTCCCATGTGCATCTCCAGTCCTTGATAAAAGCATATGGAGAAGCAGAGATGACAAGAACAGAAAGCAGCAAATAGACCAAAAAATATTGCTACAACCCCCACTCCACCCCCTCTTCCATCAGGAATAAAGAACCTGAGGGGAAATTGAGGAGGTGGGAAAATACTTTTAGTCAGAAGATGATTCTTCAGACATACGGAGCCTGGAATTCCATTGTTCCCACCTGGTGTGCAATGCCATGCTGTGTTTCATGCAAAGCAGTAAGATTATTTAATGTTATAACAGAAGGACCTAGCAAATCATCTGGGCATGTAGGGTATTCAAGATTCTCAGCTAGAACCACACTGACATGAAAAAAATCTAAATATTCATAAGTACCAGCATTTGAAAAGTAGACTCCAGATTACACCAGGGGTTCTGGCTACTGAAGTAGAAAATTTGTTCCGTGTCTTATTCGGAAAATATGGGAACAGAACCTCACCATTAGAAGTCCCAGAAGATGGCTTGCTCTCCCACTCAAATGAGGGTCCATAATGTTTCTTGCAGCTAACTCATGTTCTTCAAGACTGTCCATATGAGAGAGAGAGGACTGAAGTTACAAACCGCACTGTGCACATGTGACCTTTGTACTATTTCATTTGGGGTTTTTTTTTTTTTTTTTTGCGGTACGCGGGCCCCTCACTGTTGTGGCGTCTCCCCCTGTGGAGCACAGG
>NC_041229.1:22316017-22337041 GCF_002837175.3 Physeter macrocephalus | reverse complement strand
CGCGCAGGCTCAGCGGCCATGGCTCACGGGCCCAGCCGCTCCGCGGCACGTGGGATCCTCCCGGAACTGGGGCACGAACCCTTGTCCCCTGCATCAGTAGGCGGACTCCCAACCACTGCACCACCAGGGAAGCCCCATTTGGGGCCTCTGTTATCTGTAGCAGCTGCTGGTCCTCCTTGTGAATGTGATTTCGAATCACTGCCTGGGTGAGATAAGAACTGTGTGGACTCTTCTTTCTCCAAGTCCTTCTCCAGTCCTCTAAACCTCAGAGTGTATGTTAGGAAGCTGGCTCAGAGCTGGCATGTAGTAGGCACTTGATAGATGGTAACTGTCGTGATGTATTCCTGCAGCATATATTCTCTGCACAGGATTCTTTTTTTTTTTTTCCTATTTTCAGAAACCTTGCATAGATGTAGGACATATAAAGTCTCAATAAACTACATGGACTATTGAGATGTTTCAGTACTACCAGGTCTGATGTTTGAACTTGACCAAGATTTGATGATAGTTCCTGCTTCTCCCAATGATCATAGAGATCCTGGCTTCCACCCATGAAGCCTTCTGCTGGAAATGTCACTAAAACTGTTAGGTGCCAGCTCTAAAAAAGGAGCAAACTAAGACTATGGAGATATTGGCATCCAGATTCCGTTGGTTCCCAGTTCCCAGGAGGAGCAAGGTTAACTGCACCAGCAGACAGATGAGCACATATCTGGAAAACTGGGGATGGAAAGAGATTACCAACAACTTATTACCTTCTTATACATTCTCCTTCCTTCTTCCTTTCTTTCTGTCTTCCTTCATTCCAACAGTAATTACTGCATGCCTGATATGTACCAGGTATTCACTATTGTAGGCCTTAGGGATATGAGATTGGACAGCACAAACCAGACCCCACTCTCATGGAACTTACATTCTGGGGTTTGGGGAGATAGACAACAAAGAGATGTACCAGTAAACAAATGAATTTCAGATAGCAGTAGGTGCTACGAAAACAAAACTGATACCATGGTGGAGGGTGACTAGAGCAGACAAGGTGAGAAGGAGAGCTTCTCTGAAGATTTGACATCTGCACTGAGGCCTGAATAACAAGAAGGAACTCGCTTGGAGGTTTGAGGAAATGAGCCTTCCACACAAGGGAACAGCAAGTTCAAAGGCCTGAGGTGGGAATATATTTGGTGAGTTCAAGGAGCAGAAAGGAGACCTGCATGGCTGACGTGTGTTGGGGGTGGTTGGAAGGAGCCGCATTGCTGTGAAAGGCTTGACAAGAAATTTGGATTTAGTTCTAAAGGGAAGCCACTGAAGGGTCCTAAGGAAAGGAATTATGCAATCCAATTTATGTACTTTTAAGATAATTCTAGCAGGTCGATGGAGAATGTAGTGAAACAAACCAGTCTCACCATGTCATAATCATTCCTATTATTGGATTTAAAAATAATTCAGTGGCACCTCCATCCAGGCACATGGCTATTGCCAAGGCTCATCACCAACTTCCATGCACAAGGTGTGGTCCCCACAGCAGAGGTTTAAGAGAATGTGAAGTAGGCCCTAAAGACAATTCCAAGAGAGAAATGCTGATTTGAATGTGCACATTCTGGCACATGATTTATTTTAAAGTTCTTCTATTTTAGCCTCACCTACATTTTAATTCCCACAATACAAACAGTCTCAACACTAGACCTCCCATGCCGCTTAACCTTGGTTGTATGTTAGAATTATCCAGGGATCCCAGGCTACACTGCGCTGTGACCCATTAAATCAGAATCTCTGGGGTGGGTCTCAGGCCTTGGTGTTTTTTACAGCTTCTCCAGGTGACTCCCTTGGGCAGCAAAGGCAGCCACTGCCTCACAAGAGCAGGCATTTCAGAGCATCTGGTGGTGATGACAAGTGGCATGAGACCACAAGAAATGTGCTCTCCCGCTGCTGTGTCCCTGGAACGCCCAAGAAAAGGCAATGATGAGCTTGCAGCTGCCGGGTGGCACATTGCAAAGCCTGAACAAAGGAACATAAGCTCACATGGGAGGCCATGCTGCAGTCAGCAGCACGTTGCTCTGCAGTGGAGCGCCCAGATCTACACGTGGAACTAGCAGACATACTGCCTCTTTAGAAGGAACTTTGGGGACCTTGGGGACCTTAAAAATAATAAATGAAACAAAGGATGATTACATCCAAATAGAATGTCTGTGCAAGTAGCACCACAAAGATAGATGCCACCCAGGCTCTAAAGTGCCTGACATCCTACAGAGCTCAAAATGTAAAAGCTAACACATCTTTGTCAAGCTCTAAAATAGGGAGGCAGCTTTCCCACTTTCCTATTTAGTTTTTTTTTTTACATTTGTTATGCTTAGATGCTAGGTTAAAAAAAAAAAAGAGAGAGAAGATAGTTTTTTTAAAAAAAGCTCTAGCAGGGATGGTGTGTGGCATAATCCAATCAGCAAGTTTTCATTGTTTTCGTGGTGGTACTTGTTTTGCTTTAACTTTTTTTTTTTTTTTTTTTTTGCGGTACGCGGTCCTCTCACTGCTGTGGCCTCTCCCGTTGCGGAGCACAGGCTCCGGACGCGCAGGCTCAGCGGCCATGGCTCACGGGCCCAGCCGCTCCGCGGCACGTGGGATCTTCCCGGACCGGGGCACGAACCCGTGTCCCCTGCATCCGCAGGCGGATTCTCAACCACTGCACCACCAGGGAAGCCCTGGTTTACTTTTTGATGGACAGAGGGAAGATAATGCTATGGAATCCCAAAACACTTTATTGTATAGTCTTTTCCACGTATTTTAACAATTATATTCTGCCTTATACAGTTTGCTATTATTTCAGATGTGCTAATCTTGGCATATCTGGTAAATTTCTTGAGAACATGTTTCTTCTGTGATTTAAACAGCATCTGTTCACATGTTGACTAGTGATCAGAGATTCCATATTGAACAGACCAGGTAATACTTGTACCTATTTTTATTTTACTTGTTTCCTCCCAGCACCCAATCCCCAACCCTTCACCTTTTCTGTGTGTGTGTGTGTGTGTGTGTGTGTGTGTGTGCACGCGCACGCCCACATATGTGCCTATGATCCTCTAAAGGAAACACAAGGCTCTATACAGGCACCCTTGTAATTATGGAACTTCAGGATAGGATAGCAGGTGTCTTAGTTAGTAAGGACACTGTGTGTTTACAAGTGACACACTAATCTAGCTTAGAGCTAGGTTCCTTGTGTTAAAGGGGAATGGATCCTACACTGAGGGAAGCTTAGTGAGTCAGTATCCCAACACACAATGGACCATAAAGTTTCTGGGAAAAGAAGTTGTAGAGTCAAGGATGAATTCTCCCCCACAGATCTAGTTCACTACTCAAAGTGACCTAGAGTAGTGATCTACTTTGAGTAGTGATCTAGATCCCTCAACAAGAGTAACCTGTTATATTATATATTATATTATAACCTGAAAAAGAGCAAGGCAAGCTTCAGATGGCAAAGCCTATTGTAATTCTTAGCAGCCTAGGGGTGGGGAGTGGGAACAGCAAGCATCATTAGGTAAAATGAAGAGATTTTTTTTAAAGTTCTCAAAAGACAGCACATTTAGTGACTTATGAGTGGTGCCCTTGGAATTGTCCAACCTGGAAGGACCTCCTGATAAGGGATGGGATCATGAAATTACCTCCTTTCTGATTACACAACTATGTGTGGAAGACAAAAATCAATATCTATCACTAACTGCAGGACTCACCAGACCCAAGAACCTAGAATCCTGCTGAGTCCTGGAGCTTGGAAGTCTATAGGCCTTGATTTTCCACTATCCCTGTGGTCTAAGAAAACAAAAATTAAGGTCACTGTCCTGACTAGAAGTTAGGGAAGGAGATAATTTAAAGAGTGTGAAGATTAAATGTCTCAAGAATTATATCATCCCCCAAAACTTTAGAGATTCACCTCATCCGGATGATTATCAAAATCAACTGAGGGATTTATAACAATGATACAGAGTTTCTGGATCCACTCTGTGCCCATCAGAATCTCCACATGAGGGACCTTTGAACCCTTGTGGCAGGTTTGGAAAGCAACCATTTTATATTAACCAAAAAATGAGTTTTACCCAGCCAACTGGCCCTTGACTACTTAATAACTAATAAGAAAGTCATTAATCAGTTTCCTCAGTCATTAATCAGAAGGTCTTGGTATAACTGTCAGGAAAAACAGAGCCTAATAATTAATCATCTCCCATTTTGCTGCAGAACAGGAGCTTCTTGGTGAGGAAGGAGTAGAGCTCATGCATTGCTTTCTTTCCCACTGAATGTGGCAGCCTGGATCCCACACTGATAGCATGTCTGAGATTAACATAATAAAAATAATCTACTCTTGTTTCAGACAGGTAATAAAATAATAGGCTCTTTGGATAACTTCTAAATTATTTCTTCTTTAAACCACCTCTGTATGGGACAAAACTCCAGTGCAATCTTCCAAACATTCTCTAAACTTTAGCGGTGATCTCAACTTCTATAAACCTACTGGAAAGAGCAGTTAGGTTTGGGTCTAAAAGTAAAGAGAGGAGCCTGGTAAGAAGTTTTCTACCAGAAGGGCCACAGAAGTTAGAAATAATTTATTTAAAAGTAGGGGGGTTATGAGGGAGTGGGAACATAGGATGACAATATATGGCCTGGGAAAAAGAGGCCAGGAGTAATGATACCGACAAGGCATGTGGAAAGTGGCATGCTTTGGTTGAGTGGGAGCAGGACACCAGGTTGAGGCTTGGCTGTACCTCTTTAGATAGCACCTTGTCCACTGTTCTGTTATGGCACTTCTGAAGCTGAGTTGTGTTTCATGTCTCTCTTCCTCTCCTGGGCTGTGAACTTGTTGAGCTCAGGGAACTTGCATATTCATCTTTGGATCCTTAGTCTTTAACAGGATTCCTGGCACATAGTCAGCTCTCAATAAATGTTGAATGAATAAAGCAGCTGCAGCCTTGAGGGCATTATCCATGGAATGGTCTTGCATATGTTCTATGAGTTAACAAAGTGATGAAAATACCAAAATTGTGTCTCTAAAATAAGGTCAGAGCCTTGAGCAGTCTTTCTAGAATAAAATGTTTGGATTTTATCCATAAGAATTTATTAAGCTATGTGTTGTCCTTGTTTTGTTTTTTAGTAAAGCTGTATTTTGAAGCATTTAAGACACTATAGCTTGTCCATTGCAGTCATATTTCTTGGGTTTAGGCTTTACTGATCATCTCATTGCACTACACTTATAAGATGTAAGGTAAAAGGATGGGTGTCTGTGACTGGTTCTGTTAATAATTGTTTTCCTTTTCTCATTATAGGTTGACTTTTAGAAACCAAACACTGTTGTACACTCTATTAGCCTCTTGTACTGGACTGGCACTGAGGTTTAGAACTAAGAGAAAGTAAAAATGGAAAAACATATAAGACTGAAATGACACAACTAGGATGACAACTTTAGCTCATTCACCTGCTGACACCTGAAAATTAAGGGTCAGTCACTTACCCAGAGAGATAAAAAGAATGGTGCAAAGAGCCAAAGATAGAGCAGGCCTGCCACAGATACATTGTATTTTTCACAACGGGTAGGTTTTCCTTTGTCACTAGTATTGTCAGTTTTCACTGTATCAATCAGCTACTGCTGCATAATAAACAACCACTAAATTTCGTTGGCAGACAGCATTAGGGTGTTAACTTCAATTGCATATGGCTGATATAGGCTGGACTTTGCTGGGCGGCTCTGAGCTGCCACTGGACCCCAGTCTGCCTACATGTCTCACCCTCCTTGCACTAACGGCTACCCAGGAGATGCTTTACTGTGGCAATGGCAGAGGGACAAGAGGGCCCACACAATCAGACAAGAACATTTCAAGCTCCTACTCATGAAATTGCTGACATTGACTAAAGCAGATCACATGGCCAAGCCCAAACTCAAAGGGTGGTGAAGTGTATTCTTTCCATGGACGTGACAGAGGAGGAAGTAAATAATTTTTTAATGACAATTAAATGTTCACAGGAAGAGCTGCAAGCTGATGCATTTCAAGAGTAACGGAGATAATTATTTTAAGGAGGTCAAGGATAGGTGATACTTGTATCATTAAGTCCCAGATGTCTTTACTCTCATACATTGCTGATAGAACAATGAATTAATACAATCTTTCTACAATATAAATTAGCAAATTCTTACCTATTGACTTCTAAGGATTGTCCCGAGATGCATAGAAAGATTTTTATATAATTGATGGATTTTTACAACCATCTACTTTTATATTAGTGAGATACTGGACACAACTACAAGGGGTTGGATGATAAAATCTGGCACATCCGGGTGATGGAATATCTGTTCCATATAAAAGTGATGTTATAGCAGAATATTTAATGGCATAATTGCCAACGTACTTACTTAATGAAAAAAGCATATTAGAAAACAGTAGGTTTAATATAATCCTAATTTTGTTTTTAAATCATGTGGGTATAAGTATCTTATTAAGATTCTATAGACATATAAATTAAAATATAATAATAGTTATTTGGGGTGGAGACAGTTTTCATCTGAAATCCATTCTACCCTGTCTCCTTAACACTAGAAGATTGTCTAGGAGGGACCATGTGACCTAGATCTTGAAAACAATGTGAATAGAAGTAGTTTGTCCATAAATTCTTGTACAACGGTTCTTTCTTCTCTTCTTAATGGATGGAGTGGTGATGGCTAGAATAAACTTGGATGCCACATTGCGGATGACAGAACTACCGCCATATCTGAAATGTTCTCCTCAGAATTCTTATATGCGAAGGGAATTAATTTTTATAATTTACTCAATTTTAGGATGACTTTATTACAGCAACTAGCATAAACTCTAACACAGTGGGGTTACTAATGATTTTTATTCTCTTGTATATGGTTTACTACATTTTCCAAATTTCTATTTTGGATAAATTGTAATGCGTAATTAATGCAAGAAATAACAAATATTATTTTTCAAACCTAGACATGTTACTCCAATACTTCCTCAAAATAATGAATTACAAGTGTTTTGAGCAGGCACTATTTTTCTCTCTTTCATTAAGATTAAATTGATGGGGCAGGAAAGCAACAGAAATTTCTAGACCCTGTCATTTCTGATGTCTTCCCATATTTTGAGGTCCTTTTTTAACTAAGAAAATTTGGATGTAGAATGTAGAGTTTGCGGCTAAAGCCTAACTGGGTTTGAAATCCCTTCTGAGATTCGGATAAGTTACCTAACCTCTCTGAGTCTCAATTTTCCTCATCTGCAAACTTTGCAAGATTATTGTGAGGATTAAATAAGTGTGTGAGGGAATAAAAACCACCCCAGGGAATAGCACACCATTCTGAATGCTCTTATGAGATGTAAGTTTCCTTTATTTCCTTCACTTACAAAAATTTGAGCACTTAGACCAAACACTTGTTATTGAGAACTATGTGAAACATACAATTTTGTCTTCTTAAGCTTGTAATTTGACCAAAATTTCACACTTCTCTGGAAAGGAGAATTATAGCATTACATGACTAAATATGTCACTGAATTCCTCTTCCCTGTTCATTTTCCCATTAGGCATCTGGCCAGTCGAGTTAAGGAGGGAGTGTGCTGCAGGCATTCAAGGTTAGCACAATATCCCTCCACCCCTACTGTAGCTTACATTTTGCAAAATACAGCTGAGGCAGACAATTGTGTTGCTCTCTCGGCAGAAATTAGAGCCTACTTTGTGTAAACACAATTAAAACTAAGGTGGAGGGGGAGATGCAAACAGAAAAAGCTGCAGTCTGCAAAAGCACTGTATGGGAATTTCATTGCATATGTTTTCTGAAAAGATTAGAAATAACAACATGAATAATCATGAAGCTCAAATTAAACTCACTAACACCTACAGCCACCCATAACCTTTCCTTTATGCTGTATCTCTCCTCTCTTATTAAATTAGAATTTTAAATCTTATATTTGACATCCATGGCAAAAAAAAATACACATACACAAAATACTTTAATGAAATATTTAAAGACTTCAGTTCCTCTCCCTCTTTTTCTCCTTCCCTTTCAGTAGGATATATGATCTCTCTCTCTCTCTCTCTTCCTCCATCCTAAATCTAGCCCTTCCATAATCTCTCTTGACCTCATCCCTTCCCAACTACTAAGATTCTTCTCTCTTGTCTTCTCCTTAATACTTTCCTGTCTTGTATAGCCTACATTTTGTATCACGCACATTCCTGATCTTATCAAGTCAAGGTGAATGTGATGAGGTTGTCAGAACAGATGTGTTCACTTACTGTTCTCTTAAGCTGCCACATTGCATTTTAAATCACTGTATGAATGTGAGCCTTAAGTAAACTCTTCAAGAATAGCTCTCGATGAAGGAACCAAATAAGGAGTAGATAGTTTGCATGTATATATAGTTACTGTCATTATAGTTACTGAGACCTGGCTTCTGACAATAATTATAAGTTTGCATGAGATCTTTTTCTCTCTGGGAGCATTTGAGTTCTTGTGCCAGCTAGAAGATAGTGAAACCAGTATAATGAATACTGGTTCATACCCTCTCTTCCATGGCTTTGGACTTGATTTGATTCACTGCAGTACTTACAAAGCTGAAATTCCTTGGAGCAAATGGAGTAGTTGGAGAAGAAATCTGGGAACCAGATGTCAGGTCAGGATTTCACCAGAGTTCCAAGTGAGGAAATACAAAATTCATCCACACAAAGACACCGAATTGTTGTTCTGAGGAGGAACAGCTAAGGGAAATGGATCACTGGCCAGTTATGAGAGACTAGCAGGCGGGAAGAGAGGCAACTCACATAAATGTTGAAGACCTTGGCACCTTGGTAGGTGCCTGGGGTTTTGAGGAGCAATCCACATGAAGTTGTGAGACGCTGTACAAGATCTGTCACTTGCAGAGACGTGGTCGGAAAGAATCAGGTAAATAAGGCTGCTCCAAAAAGGAAGCAAAGCCCTGCAAAATGGATGGTAATAATAATTAACGGCATCTCTACCAATATAGGGAGCTTACCTCGAGCTATGTATTATCTTAAATGTATTTAATACATTATCTCATTTAAATAGGGCAAGGATGGCCTACCCAACAGAGGAAAGCAATGAGGGTTAAAAATTAGAATTCTAGAAAATCCTGGGAGAAACAAGACCAAGGAGCCTCAGCCATGAATTACAGAAAAGCACTTTTAGTAGCTAAAAGTAAACCATTAGATAAATAGATGCTTTTTCTTTGGGCCAATTCTTTCTTGAATAAATACATACACAAGTTGCAAATTACAGCATACTTTTACTGTATCAGCATTGGACTCAGCAGTATACATACATCATCTCTTTCAGTCTTCACAGGAAGTCTGAAATGTAGATATCTTACAAAGAAACTGGGGTCTGATAATTTTAAGAACTTCCCAAGATTATAGAGCTAGGAAATCTCCAAACCAGAATTTAAACCCAGAATGACTTTTCCCCCAGACTCTGACCTTTAATCTCTGCAGTACAGGATCTCTGGTCTTGTCTTTTCTAGTACCATCTGGAGCTTCACTGTTGGAGATAATTCTCCTCCACCCTCATCAACAAATCTAACCTTGTTTCCAAATATTACTATAATAGAAACCATGAAATAAATATTCAATTATTTTCATCAGGACAGAACTCCCTCAATTTTTCTCTTCCTAAGGCACAATTTGACCCCACTTTAACCACAGAAAAAGTACATAACACTCTTTTGCCAAACTTATCCACACTTCAGATAAGATCAAACTCTTGATGCCAAATGCTTAACACTAAATCATAAAGCTCAGCTTCGTGTCATAATATCAGCTTGCATTTCTTTAGCACCTGTCATCCCCATGGATATCAAAGTAAATTACAACCATGGACCAATATGCATCTATATATAGGTGTCTTTTCCCACCCCCCAGGGACACAGCTTCTCAGAATCTTGAAAAATTGTCTGACTGTTCTAAAGAAGAATGAAGAAAACAGAATATATCCATTTAAGTCAGAATATCTGTTATACTGTATATCCATTTAAAACAGAATAAGTTAAGTTAGAAAATATTATAACTGTATATAAATCTTTAATGCTATGGGGGTTAAATGTTGAGTCTGAAAAATATTCTTTGAAAAGTAGCACTGTGCTAACAGCCTCTCTCTCTAATTTTATTTTCTGTATTAAAAAATCAAATGCTCATTTGCTTAATGAGAGTCGTGTCTCTCTACTGTCCTGAATGACACATGTTCCATTTGAATAATGACAATGTTCTTCATCACAGACTCAGAGAAAAAGTCTTTCCACCCATGACACTCAATTTTTTAAATTACAAATATTGAATAATTCAACATATATTGAGCACCAATTATTTTAAACACTCTTCTAGGTGATGGGATGTAAGGAGCAGGGGTAAGAGCATAAAAGATGGATAAGCTACAATACTTGCTCTCAAGAATCTCACAATATAGCAGGAGAAACAGATATAAACCACCTTTACACATATTACACATGATATATTTACAATAGATACAAAGGTTTGTGGGTCACAGAGGAAGAAACAATGAATTTCCCCTGGAGGAATAGGGAATAGCTAACAGAGGAGATGACACAATATTTTCTGACAATAATAGTGTTGGGAGAAAGTTTCCCCTAGGAGTCTCTCATATTTCTACAAATCTTGTGAGTAAGGAACTGCCCTTTTGTTCTGGATTATCTTTTCAAAGATGTTTATATAGTAAGCACCCTTGGAAGATAGAGCTAGTGTCTCTGTCCTGAGCAAAGGGCAGATTTTCTTACTTCTCAGGAAAATAAAGTTAATGTCTCTCTTGAAGACAAAGAGCAGGTCCGCTTACAACCCATTATAAAGGGACATCTTACCAAAGCTGGGGATTCTTCAGTTTTGTTATAAAAGCTGAGTAACATCCACATAGGCCCCTCCACATCAGCCCCATAGAACTTGGAGAGGAAGTGATACAAACAGGACACTCATGGTCTTTGTTCTGCCATGAGTATTAAAGTTCTTTGTCCCTCACCAGGAGTCTTGTGTCTCTGACATCATCCATGAAAGAGCAGCAGGCTAACTTCTTAGCTGGTAAGTAAAGTCAGTCTCAGACCCTCCACAGTTCCTTACAAATAGCTTTCACTACAGGCTGGATACTTGTCTAAGCACTTTATGCTTATTAACTCATGGTCAAAATAGTGCTCTCATATAGGTACCATTCTTATCATAATCCCTATATTAGAAGTGAAGAAACTGAGATACTAGGAGATTACATAAGCAGCAGAGATGTGATGTGAATCTGAGCAATCTGGATCCAGAGCCCGCAAACCTCAATACCCCACTGCACTACCTCCATGGTTGAGAGCGCAGTGCACTCCATCCATCGCTGATAGTCAGAAGTTGTGTCATGACTTGCAGTGTGGCTTCTTCATGGAAAGATTCTGTTCACATTGCAAGGAATTTGGGAGAGTAGGAACTACTCTTGGGAGAGTAGGAACTACTGCCCAGAATGTTCACAGGGCTATGGAAATGGGATAGGATTATCTAGGGAGATTTTGGGAGGAGGGGAGGAGCCAATAAAGGAAACTGACAAGGCATAGCCTTTGGGTAGGAGGAAACCAGAAAAGTATGATGCTAGAATAGCAAGATAGGCAAATGTTTCAAGATGCAGTGTATTATGATTCTAGAAAATTATCCTTTGCATTTGACAACATAAAGATTGTTATAATGTTTATTAAATTCATTTTGGTGAAATGATAATGACAGTAGCTAGACTAGAAAAGAGAAAGGAAAATTAGCTGTATAGAGACTTTTTCTAGACATTTGAGTTGAAGGGATTTTAACTAGAGGGATATGAGGACATAGTAAGATTTCACTTTATTTTTTAATTAAGATGGGAAAAACCAGAACAGATGAGAATGACCCCATGGAGGTAGAAAGATTTATTATGTTTGAGAGAAAAGATAACCAAAGTAGGAAAATTCTTGAAAAAATTCTTGAAAATAACATATACTTGAGGATATGATGAAAAAATTGGCTAAAGAGAAGAGACTCACCCAAGATCTCCATCTAGTTAATGGCAGTGAAGGGATTAGAACTCAGGCCTGTACTTTCTTCCCTTCAACCATGACTTTTTTCAAATACCTTTTGATATTACTTTTTCATCTCAACAATCACGAAAGAGGCAAAGAGAAAGAAGCAGTAATGTTTCTGTAACAATTCGACTGCTCAAATTTGATTTTATTAGTAAGACACAGTTTTTCACAGAACACTTTTGAAAATATAAATCTAATTAAAGGAAGAGATTCAGTGCATGCAGGGATCACTACAGTTTAACATTGGTATTTTCATTCCTGTATTTGTGTGTTTCAATGATTGAAGTGAGCTGAGCCAAGTAACTTTACAGTGAGACCCAGGCCTCCTTTGCCTGACACAATTTCCCAACAAATCAACCCCCCAGGAACTGGAACCCTCCGTTATTTTTCATTATTTTCTCTGGTCACTCCTCCCCATTTGTTGGACCTTTAGGAGCCTGGTGTCTACTTTCTCCAGCTTCTGCCTCCAACACCTACTTAAAATTAAGAGACCACCACCAGGAAACAGAGAATGAGGTACAGTGCCCACCTCATCCAGGGGCTTTGATAAAGCATCAGGCATACTGGCTTTTGTTTTATTTTGTCCATCAAGTATGTTTTCATTCAATAAACATTTATTGAATGTGAATTCTGTGTCACAAACTAAGCTGGTTTGCCTTCACTCTAGATTGTGAAATTATGTTTTAATGAAAGTGCAAAAACAATATACAAAGTTAAAAACAAAAGCTCTTACAGAAGGGAGAATGAATTCTGTTCATTTATTCTGACAAATGTGATGGAGTTTTAATTGTAAAAATACTTAACTGTACAAGATAAACTCACTGTTGTACATCATGTAAAATTAATGAAATAATTACAGTGAGAGCTCTCACTGAGACAGTTGGCAGCTTAATTCTTATAATTTTTGTACAGAGACAGACACCATAAGGTAGGAGTGTGTGTGTGTGTGTGTGTGTGTGTGTGTGTGTGTGTGTGTGTGTGTACATGTAATACCATAAAATTTTGTTCTGGCTTCTAAAAATGCAGATTGCTCTTCATCTTCATACTTATCTGTATACACTCATCTAAGCTTTCAGTTTTTGATGTAACACATATATATGTGGTTTTGCAGGTAGTAAGGTAGTAAGTATATCTTGTTACTATCTTAAGAAGGTAGTAATTGCTTGATGGCAGGAAATCTGGTCTTCTTGATGAATTATTCCCCTCATAACTGCTGGAGGTGGAGTCGGGGTCTGGGATGGGAGTAGAGGTAAAGACAGAGGAGGGAGCCAGAGTTGACATGAGGACAAATCAGGAGTATACCACAAAGGGTTAATGGGTGGAGCAGCCCTCATGGACCAATGGGGAAGGACTAAGTGCATTTAGATTTGGGGGTGTAGGAAGGATTAAGACTTCTGGAGTTAGTGTTTAGAGGTTGTCCAAAAAGACTGAAAAGATTAAACATGGATTCTTGGGGTTTTTTTCCCTACCATCTCCAGAAAGTTTTTTGGAAAGTAAACTCTGAAATATATTTTTAGACTAGTTATTGAATAATGGTGCTCTTTAAAGTCTTTGGCATTAGCTTAGTGTGACTTTCCCCAGAGACATAAGAAATTGGGATGATTAATCCACAAGAACAGACATAACCTTGGCAAGTAAAAATTCTCCTAAAAAGAAAGTGAAATTATATATTGCCTCATACAAACACAAAGTTTTGTCCGGAGCAAAATAAAAATTCAATAAGATTGCAGTGATCCTAGAATTTGAGGACCAGATCTAAATTATATTATAAATATTGACTGTATTAATCTGTGAGTCAGAGGTTAGTGGTTTTGATTCTTTACTCTATTTCTCCAGCAGCATCTGTTCAGCCATTGGAACCAGGATAATTGCATTCAAATACTCATCATTCAGAATAAAACCCTACATTTTAAAATTATCAAATATTAAAAGTGAGGGGAAAATTGTACATGATCAGCACCTAATCTTGCTATTTTTATAGAATCAGCTCCAATTATGGCATTTAGCAATATCATCTCCATTTTGTGGAAGATGACTATGCCTGCTCTCTATTACTGATTCCTGCATGCTACTTTGTCTAGTAAAGATTTTCTTAATTCACTTATTCCAACAAGGGACAATAAACAGACATAAGTCACCTGGGTTTAAGGAGAACCTCACCACATTACCCGAGAGAAAATTTCTCTAGTCTAGAAACTGAGCAGGAATTAAACCCCAGGTTCTACCTAGGTTTGACCTTTAACCCAACCCAGTAGTTTTAAAGTTTGGAAGAAAAATAAAGCAGATATAATTAAATATGTATACCTGGCCACACATTATTTTTCAGAAGGCCTCTGGAAAAGCTCACCAAAATTCTGTACCTCCTGGAGTTTATTTCTGATGCAATACACAGATTTTGTTCTCTCAATGGAGAAAAAAAAGTAAGATATTTGTGTTCTAGTGACTTTGTTATTAAATTTAAGATAATTTTTCAAAAGTCACTAAAATACCAACAAATTAGTGTCTATTCACAAATCTTTGTGGCTTGTTCTAATTGATTTGACATCCCATAACACATGCAGAACTACATTGGCATTCTGCAAGGAGGTCACTCATAAAATTGAAAAATGGAAAATGTCTAAACATTGATCAAAATACATCCCATGAGGAGCTATTTGCAAGCAAGATATTACTTCCTCTCTCACAGAATAAGTGGATAACTTGTAGGCTGCCATCTGTTCACAATTATATTTAAATATTTGTGATAATTAAATATTCATAATATTTTTATTATGAATATATTAATTAAATAATTAAATATTCAAGGAATCTTAGTTTAAGTAAAAATTAAAGAATATTTTGTGCTTGGCCAGAAACTGCAAATAAGTTTCATCTCTTATACAAATGTCAATCAATTGACAGTGGCAGATTCAAGTGTTGTGTTGAGGAAGATTCTGAGGTCACGTCTAGGTTCAATAGGAAAGAATGTTTTGAAGCAATAGTGACATCTGCAATGAACACAGACCGGTCATGTGTCAGGAATTTACTACCCCTGGCATAGACCCTTGAGGGAGATTACAATAGCTTGTGTTAAGTGATAATGGGAAGTTTCCATGCCACCAAAGCAAAACCAAAAGAGGCACTATTGACAATTTTCCAAATAAGCAATCAAGTGAAGGTCAATTATCAATATCAATACTAACTATTAGACTAGATCTAAATTTACCTGGGAATTTACAAACTTCCAATATACTGCTTAAGTAAGTAATAGAAAAAGTAATAAATCACAATGTTTGTAATCTTTTGTCCTTGAGATTTACGGGATATTTTGCTTAGTCCATCAGTTGTGTTTGATCTAAAAGTTAAATAAATCTTGTCTTCAAAAATTTGCTATAAGGTCTATAAGACAGGCCTCTATATGCCATGGATAGATAAGCTCCAAATGGAGAAATTACTGCAAGTTTGTGAGTGTGTGTGTGTCCCAAGTAGCACTTGGAAGAAACCATCCTGCAATTTATGAAATTAACATTATTTCTTAAGTTTTCTATTTCTTGGGAAAAAGCCAGAGCATGACAGATCTTAATGGACAGACTCAAACTTAGGAATAATATTTTTAATAAATGTAAATACATTTCTTTTAAAATGTGGAATGTAGGTTTCCATTGATGTATAAGAGTTATTTCTCATGAAAATTTATCTGAATCTTTCAGCTTTTACCATTCTTCCAGAGAGTATTATGCTTTCTACCACATGAGATTTGATGAAAGATTCCAAGGTAAAGTATTTTGCTACTTTTATTCCAGAATATGTGCTGCCTTCCTTGCTAAACTGTATATTCTGATTAATTCTCAAACATAGCTACTCCTATATGGGTAAAGGTATCTATAAACTCATTAGACTCACAGATACTCCATTAAAAATAGACACTGTTATTTTCTTAATAAATTACCATCCTTGTTCTCTCCATACAGTATCCTACATCAGGAATATGCAAGTATTGCTTTACTCTTCCTTACCCTGAGAGAAAAGATCTGAAGATTAATAGGATTTAGGGACAATAACAATCTATCATTAACATCTGATTCTATGAACTCTGCAAGAATCAAAGTGTACTTTCAGGATTTCCTAATTTATCATATTCCAGTCTCAATTCCTATGAATCAGGACCATAGTTTAGTCTTTTTTTAGTTTTTTTGACATTTTAAATATTATGGCATATGACACACATGATTAGGAAGACAAAGCCAGTTGTCTGTTGCCAAAGGTTCCATAGGATGACATTTCAACAGTTTGGTGAAGCCAAATTTTGTTGGCTCACTGAGAATGGATCCATTAGTTAACCAACTATGTACATGTATGTATATGAGTATCTTTTCAAAGTCTTTCTCTAAATAAGATAAAATGTTATTTATTTCTATTCTACTTATTAAATTATAACTCCAGACTCTACATCTTTACAGAGTATTTCTCCTTCACATGGATAAAGTTATCAATTGTGTATGAATATTGTTAACTTGATTTTCAAAGGGTATTATTTTCCTCACCTCCATAAAGCTAAATAGCTTCTTGCATTTCTTGGGTTAACACGATGCACACTGATTCACCTTGGCAAACAAGAAAAAAAAAAATCCTTCTCTGTACAGGAAATATGTTTTACCTTTCCAAAGCTACTTCTAATAAGATGAAAATAGCCAACACATGAAAATTTTCTTTCAGGCAGCCAAACAGAATCCCAGCGTGCCATCCTTGCCAGAAACTTTAACCTTGAATTGACTGCTCTCCAGCTCCTGTCAAAGGCCAGACTGACAGGCACAATCTCCTACAAGCAAATGGATCATGTACTCCATTGCACGGAGCAAAACATTCTTGTCCCATAGGCAAAATTGCATTGGTTATAACTTGGAACTCAAGGCCCACTGGATCAGCTATGAAATTAAGTTGAAGTAAAAATGACACACCTTTTCCTCCTAGGATTCTGACACCAAAGCTCGAGGGAAAATGCAGAGGAGAGGAGAAATTTGAGCTCACCTCTAATCCACACAATGTTTTTCATCTCTGGGGCATGTTAACTTCAGAGGGGTAGAGGAAATCACAAAAAATATGTGGCCTTGTTCCCTGCTTGCAATAACCACAAGCCAAAGAGACTGTGATTTTCCCGCTGTAAACTGTCAAAGACATGGCAGAGGAAGGCCTAGAACGAGATGACCAGAGTCCTAGTCTATGCACTAAGTGTCCCTCAAGAGCATGGCAGGTAAGCTAGAGATTCTGAGCTAACTCAGTAATTATTCAACAAAGTACTAGAGCCAAGCTCAATGTGAGGCACCCTAGGGGATCAGATGGTATGTAAAACATTGTCAATTCCTCCATGGCACTCGCTGAGTATTTAACAAGAGATTGATGCATGAAACAATCAGAAAATGGAACTTCTATCCTGTTGTAATGTTCTCCTCAGCTCATCCTATCCATCTCCCACAGGTTCCCTGAGGTTACATGGTGCCCTGTATATACCTGGAGGTAGGGCCGGAAAGTACTGATGCCTCAAATGCTCCCTCTTCCTCCTTCCCTAGAACATCCTCCAGATACTGTTTCATTTCTGGTCTTCTGTGAATTGAATGCCAAATAGGTTTTTTATATTTATTAACCTTTGATCCTTACAAGAAACCTGTGAAATCCCATATTGTCCCTATTTGGAAATGGAAATAATCTTTGGCTGAGAAATATTAATTACCATAATCATGTAGCTAGTAAATAGCAAAGCAAGCCCACATTTTTCTGACTCCAGTCTTCCAAACTATAATCTCATTTGATCCTAACAACCACTCTGCCACAGAGGATGAGAAGGACCAAATATTTCTACTCTGCTGTGAGGAAGTATACATACTTCATTCTTGGTTCTGGTTCAACCAAATCTGGTTTTCTTTCTATATCCTAATGACACAGTGATACTATCTCTGATGTCTCTGATGTTGTACAAAGGACTTTTGTGTATTTAGCTTGTTCATGTACAACACCAAAGTTGAAATGCTTTGTCATTTCTACCAGCACCGGAAGAGCAACCTGCTATAGTCTTCTCATGCCATGAGCCTGAAAGTAGCTGGCTAGAGCTGCACCTCCCTAGGTAATTTCTGAGAATTAATTAGGATTTGATATTCTTTGTACAGTTAAGACAAGGTTCCCCATGAGACAGGTAATAGCCATATGCCTACTTGTAAATATGGCATTGTGTGTACGTGTGTGCACACTATCCAAGAGGTACTCAGATGTTTTGGCCACAATGCTGTGGTCTAATGAAAAATTAACACTTACTATTTTTCTAATCTTGGACAAAGTCGCTTAATCTTGCTTTGCCTCAACTGCTCCATGATAAACTGAAGATAAAAATAACTAATGGAATTATCATGAGAATTAAGTGAATTTACATAAACAAATCTATAAAGGTGTCTTGCAAATAATAGGCACTCATTAAACATTTCTTCATTTCCTCTACAAATATTAAGCAGCTAAGTCTACAGTGTTCCAGACTCAGGGATATAAAGATGAATAAGACACAAAAACTATTTGGATGAAGAACAAGTGATTTAATGCTGGTGCTTCATTACCAGGGACTCCATGCTGAACCAGGCCTTGTTTAAGACTCATATACACATGTTGTTTTCAACTATGACTTTACTCTTTATTACTGAGACTATACCATGGCACATTTACATTGTTTTAAAAATTGTATTTAAGGAGACTGGTTCAAGATGGTGGAGTAGAAGGGCATGCTGTCACTTCCTCTTGCAAGAGTACCAGAATCACAACTAACTGCTGAACAACCATCAACAGGAAGACACTGGAACTCACCAAAAAATATACCTCACATGCAAAAACAAAGGAGAAGCCACAGTGAGACAGTAGGAGGTGAGCAATCACAATAAAATCAAATCCCATAACTGCTGGGTGGATGACTATAAACTGGAGAACACTTATACCACAGAAGTCCACCCACAGGAATGAAGGTTCTGAGCCCAACGTCAGGTTTCCCAACCTGGGGGTCCGGCAACGGGAGGAGGAATTCCTAGAGAATCAGACTTTGAAGGCTAGTGGCATTTGATTGCAGGACTTTGACAGGACTGGGGTAAAGAGAGACTCCACACTTGGAGGGCACACACAACGTAGTGTGCACATTGGGACCCAGGGAAAGGAGCAGTGAACCCATAGGAGACTGAACCAGACCTACCTACTAGTGTTGGAGGGTCTTCTGCAGAGCCGGGCAGTGGCTGTGTCTTACCGTGAGGACAAGGACACAAGCAGCAGAAGTTCTGGGAAGTACTCCTTGGCGTAAGCCCTCCCAGAGTCCACCATTAGCCCACTAAAAAGCCTGGGTAGGCTCCAGTGTTGGGTCACCTCAGGCCAAACAACCAACAGGGAGGGAACACAGCCCCACCCATCAGCAGACAAGCGGATTAAAGTTTTACTGAGCTCTGCTCACCAGAGCAACAGCCAGCTCTACCCACCACCAGTCCCTCCCATCAGGAAACTTGCACAAGCCTCTTAGATAGCATCATACACTAGAAGGCAGACAGCAGAAGCAAGAAGAACTACAATCCTGCAGCCTGTGGAACAAAAACCACATTCACAGAAAGATAGACAAGATGAAAAGGCAGAGGGCTATGTACCAGATGAAGGAACAAGGTAAGACCCCAGGAAAACAACTAAATGAAGTGGAGACGGGCAACCTTCCAGAAAAAGAATTGAGAATAATGATAGTGAAGATGATCCAGGACTTTAGAAAAAGAATGGAGGCAAAGATCGAGAAGATGCAAGAAATGTTTAACAAAGACCAAGAAGAATTAAAGAACAAACAAACAGAGATGAACAATAGAATAACTGAAATGAAAAATAAACTAGAAGGAGTCAATATCAGAATAACTGAGGCAGAAGAACGGATAAGTGACCCGGAAGACAGAATGGTGGATTCACTGCTGTGGAAGAGAATAAAGAAAAAAGAATGAAAAGAAAGGAAGACAGCCTAAGAGACCATGGTGGAATTCAATGTTGCGGAACAGAATAAAGAAAAAAGACTGAAAAGAAATGAAGACAGCCTAAGAGACCTCTGGGACAACATTAAACACAACAACATTCTCATTATAGGTGTCCCAGAAGGAGAAGAGAGAGAGAAAGGACCCGAGAAAATATTTGAAGAGATTAAAGTCAAAAACTTCCCTAACATGGAAATAACTACTCAAGTCCAAGAAGCACAAAGAGTCTCAGGCAGGATAAACCCAAGGAGAAACACGCCTAGACACATAGTAATCAAATTGGCAAAAAGTAAAGACAAAGAAAAATTATTGAAAGCAACAAGGGAAAAATGACAAATAATATAAAAGGGAATTCCCATAAGGTTTACAGCTGATTTCTCAGCAGAAACTCTTCAAGCCAGAAGGGAGTGCCATGACATATTTAAAGTGATGAAAGGGAAGAAACTATAACCAAGTTTACTTTACCCAGCAAGGATCTCATTCAGGTATATTTGCCTTCTTTTTTTTTTTTTTTAAACTTCTTTATTGGAGGATAATTGCTTTACAAAGGTGTGTTAGTTTCTGCTTTATAACAAAGTGAATCAGTTATACATATTCATATGTTCCCATATCTCTTCCCTCTTCCCTCTTGCATCTCCCTCCCTCCTACCCTACCTATCCCACCCCTCTAGGTGGTCACAAAGCACTGAGCTGATCTCCCTGTGCTATGTGGTTGCTTACCACCAGCTATCTATTTTACATTTGGTAGTGTATATATGTCCATGCCACTCTCTCTTTGTCACAGCTTACCCTTCTCCCTCGCCATATCCTCAAGTCCATTCTCTAGTAGGTCTGTGTCTTTATTCCCGTCTTACCCCTAGGTTCTTCATGACCTTTTTTTTTTCCTTAGATTCCATATATATGTGTTAGCATATGGTATTTGTTTTTCTCTTTCTGACTTACTTGACTCTGTATGACAG
>NC_041229.1:22288837-22315785 GCF_002837175.3 Physeter macrocephalus | reverse complement strand
ATCTGTATATCTTCTTTGGAGAAATGTCTATTTAGGTCTTCCACCCATATTTGGATTGAGTTGTTTGTTTTTTTTTTTTTTGTTATTGAGCTGCATGAGCTGCTTCTAAATTTTAGAGATTAATCCTTTGTCAGTTGCTTCATTGGCAAATATTTTCTCCCATTCTGAGGGTTGTCTTTTGGTCTTTTTTACGGTTTCCTTTGCTATGCAAAAGCTTTTAAGTTTCATTAGGTCCCATTTGTTTATTTTTATTTTTATTTTTCCCTTTCTCTAGGGGGTGGGTCAAAAAGTATCTTCTGTGATTTATGTCATAGAGTGTTCTGCCTATGTTTTCCTCTATGAGTTAGAAGGCCAGACGCTATCTCATTCAGATTTGATGGAGAAATCAAAAGCTTTACAGACAAGCAAAGGCTAAGAGTATTCAGCACCACAAAAGCAGTTTTACAACAAATGCTAAAGGAACTTCCCTAATTGGGAAACACAAGAGAAGAAAAGGACCTACAAAAATAAACCCATAACAATTAAGAAAATGGTAATAGGAACATACATATTGAGAATTACCTTCAAAGTGAAGGGATTAAATGCTCCAAACAAAAGACACAGACTCACTGAAGAGATACAAAAACAAGACCCATATATATGCTGTCTACAAGAGACCCACTTAAGACAGGGACACATACAGACTGAGAGTGAGGGGATGGAAAAAGATATTCCATGCAAATGGAAATCAAAAGAAAGCAGGAGTAGCAATATTCATATCAGACAAAATAGACTTTAAAATAAAGACTGTTATAAGAGACAAGGAAGGACACTACATAATGATCAAGGGATCAATCCAAGAAGAAGATATAACAAGTATAAATATATATTCACCCAACATAGGAGAACCTCAATACATAAGGCAACTGCTAATGGCTATAAAAGAGACAATCAACAGTAACACAATAATAGTGGGAGACTTTAACACCTCGCTTACAACAATGGACAGATCATCTAAGCAGAAAATTAATAAGGAAACACAGACTTTAATTGACACAATAGATCAGATAGATTTAATTGATATTTAGAGGACATTCCATACAAAAACAGCAGATTACACTTTCTTCTCAAGTGTGCACAGAACATTCTCCAGGATAGATCACATCTTGGGTCACGAATCAAAGCTCAGAAATTAAAGAAAATTGAAATCATATCAAGCATCTTTTCTGACCACAATGCCATGAGATTAGAAATGAATTACAGGGAAAAAATCATAAAGAACACAAACACATGGAGGCTAAACAATACGTTACTGAATAACCAAGAGATCACTGAAGAAATCAAACAGGAAATCAAAAAATACCTAGAGGGCTTCCCTCGTGGCACAGTGTTTGAGAGCCCACCTGCTGATGCAGGGGACACAGGTTCATGCCCATGTCCGGGAAGATTCCACATGCTGCAGAGCAGCTGGGCCCGTGAGCCATGGTCACTGAGCCTGTGTGCCTGGAGCCTGTGCTCTGCAATGGGAGAGGCCACAACAGTGAGAATCCCGTGTACTGCAAAAAAAAAAAAATACCTAGAGACAAATGACAATGAAAACACGTTGATCCAAAACCTATGGGATGCAGTAAAAGCAGTTCTAAAGGGAAGTTTATAGCAATACAAGCCTACCTCAAGAAACAAGAAACATCTCAAATAAACAATCTAACATTACACCTAAAGGAACTAGAGAAAGAAGAACAACCAAAACCCCAAGTTAGTATAAGGAACAAAATCATAAAGATCAGAGCAGAAATAAAAAGAAACAAAGAAAACTATAGCAAAGATCAATAAAAGTGAAAGCTGGTTCTTTGAGAAGAAAAACAAAATTGATAAACCTTTAGCCAGACTGGTCAAGAAAAAGAGGGAGAGGACTCAAATCAATAAACTTAGAAATGCAAAAGGAGAAGTTACAACAGACACCGCAGAGATACAAAGCATCCTAAGAGACTACTACAAGCAACTCAATGCCAATAAAATGGACAACCTGGAAAAAATGGACAAGTTCTTAGAAAGGTATAACCTTCCAAGACTGAACCAGGAAGAAAT
The DNA here is from genome assembly GCF_002837175.3 of Physeter macrocephalus. NCBI lineage: Eukaryota > Metazoa > Chordata > Mammalia > Artiodactyla > Physeteridae > Physeter > Physeter macrocephalus. The sequence continues at coordinate 22,313,718 of NC_041229.1, read as the reverse complement.
AGAAAATATGAACAGACCAATCACAAGTAATGAAATTGAAACTGTGATTAAAAATCTTCCAACAAAAGTCAAGGACCAGATGGTTTCACAGGCAAATTCTATCAAACATTTAGAGAAGAGCTAACACCCATCTTTCTCAAACTCTTCCAAAAAACTGCAGAGTAAGGAACACTCCCAAACTCATTCTATGAGGTCACCATCACCCTGATACGAAAACCAGACAAAGATACTACAAATAATGAAAATTACAGACCAATATCACTAATGAATATAGATGCAAAAATCCTCAACAGAATACTAGAAAACAGAATCCAACAACACATTAAAAGGATCATACACCATGATCAAGTGGGACTTTTCCTGGGGATGCAAGTATTCTTCAATATAGGCAAATCAATCAACGTGATACACCACATTAAAAAATTGAAGAAGAAAAACCATATGATCATCTCAGTAGATGCAGAAAAAACTTTCAACAAAGTCAACACCCATTTATCATAAAAACTCTCCAGAAAGTAGGCATAGAGGGACCCTACCTCAACATAATGAAGGCCGTATACAACAAACCCACAGCAAACATCATTCTCGATGGTGAAAAACTGAAAACATTTCCTCTACGATCAGGAACAAGACAAAGATGTCCACACTCACCACTCTTATTCAGCATAATTTTGGAAGTTCTAGCCATGGCAAACAGAGAAGAAAAAGAAATAAAATGTATACAAATTGGAAAAGAAGAGGTAAACCTGTTACTGTTTGCAGATGACATGATACTATACATTGAGAATCCTAAAGACGCCACCAGAAAACTACTAGAGCTAATTAATGAATTCGGTAATGTTGCAGGATACAAAATTAATGCACAGAAATCTCTTGCATTCCTGTACACCTATGATGAAAAATCTCAAGGAGAAAGTAAGGAAACCCTCCCATTTACCACTGCAACAAAAAGAATAAAATACTTAGGAATAAAACTACCTAGGGATACAAAAGACCTGTATGCAGAAAACTATGACACTGATGAAAGAAATTAAAGATGATACAAACAGATGGAGAGATATACCATGTTCTTGGACTGCAAGAATCAATATTGTAAAAATAACTATAATACCAAAGCAATCTACAGATTCAATGCAATCCCTATCAAATTACCAATGGCATATTTTACAGAACTAGAACAAAAAATCTTAAAATTTGTATGGAGACAAAAAAGACCCCGAATAGCCAAAGCAGGTTTGAGGGAAAAAAACAGAGCTGGAGGAATCAGACTCCCTGACTTCAGACTATACTGCAAAGCTACATTAATCAAGACAGCATGGTCTTGGCACAAAGACAGAGATATAGATCAATGGAACAAGGTAGAAAGCCCAGAGATAAACCCACACACCTATGGTCAACTAATGTATGACAAAGGAGGCAAGGATATACAGTGGAGAAGAGACGGTCTCTTCAATAAGTGTTGCTGGGAAAACTGGACAGCTACATGTAAAAGAATGAAATTAGAACACTCCCTAACACCATACACAAAAATAAACTCAAAATGGATTAGAGACCTACCTAAATATAAGACTGGACACTATAAAACTCTTAGAGGAAAACATAGGAAGAACACTCTTTGACATAAATCACAGAAAGATCATTTTTGATGCACCTCCTAGAGAAATGGAAATAAAAACAAAAATAAAGACATGGGACCTAATGAAACTTAAAAGCTTTTGCAAAGCAAAGGAAACTACAAACAAGATGAAAAGACAACCCTCAGAATGGGAGAAATTATTTGCAAACGAATCAATGGACAAAGGATTAATCTCCAAAATATATAAACAACTCATGCAGCTCAATATCAAAAAAACAAACAACCCAATCCAAAAATGGGCAGAAGACCTAAATAGACATTTCTCCAAAGAAGACATACAAATGGCCAAGAAGCACATGAAAAGCTGTTAACATCACTAATTATTAGAGAAATACAAATAAAAACTACAATGAGGTATCACCTCACAGCATTAGAACGGGCATCATCAGAAAACATACAAACAACAAATGTTGGAGAGGTTGAGGAGAAAAGGGAACCCTCTTGCATCACTGGTGGGAATGTAAATTGATACAGCCACTATGAAGAACAGTATGGAGGTTCCTTAAAAAACTAAGAATAGAATTACCATATGATGGAACAATCTCACTACTGGGCATATACCCAGAGAAAACCATAATTCAAAAAGACACATGCACCCCAATGCTCATTGCAGCACTATTTACAATAGCCAGGTCATGAAAGCAACCTAAATGCCCATCGACAGATGAATGGATAAAGAAGATGTGGTACATGTTTACAATGGAGTATTACTCAGCCATAAAAAGGAACAAAATTTGGTCATTTGTAGAGAAGTGGATGGATCCTAGAGACTGTCATACAGTGTGAAGTAAGGCAGAAAGAGAAAAACAAATATCGAATACTAACGCATATATGTGGAACCTAGGAAAATCGATACAGATGAACCGGTTTGCAGGGCAGAAATTGAGACACAGATGTAGAGAACAAACGTATGGACACCAAGGGTGGAAAGTGGTGGAGGGGAGAGGGGGGTTGGTATGATAAATTGAGAGATTGGGATTGACATATGTACACTAATATGTGTACAATGGATAACTAATAAGAACCTGCTGTTTAAAAAGATAAATAGGGGCTTCCCTGGTGGCGCAGTGGTTGCGCGTCCGCCTGCCGATGCAGGGGAACCGGGCTCGCGCCCCGGTCTGGGAGGATCCCACGTGCCGCGCAGCGGCTGGGCCTGTGAGCCGTGGCCAATGCGCCTGCGCGTCCGGAGCCTGTGCTCCACAACGGGAGAGGCCGCAGCAGAGGGAGGCCCTCATACCACAAAAAAAAAAAAAAAAAAAAAAAAAAAAGATAAATAAAATTAAATTTAAAAAATAAAAATTTAGGGCTTCCTTGGTGGCACAGTGGTTGAGAGTCTGCCTGCCGATGCAGGAGACACGGGTTCGTGCCCCGGTCCGGGAAGATCCCACATGCCGTGCACGGAGCAGCTGGGCCTGTGAGCCATGGCCGCTGAGCCTGCACGTCCGGAGCCCGTGCTCTGCAACGGGAGAGGCCGCAACAGTGAGAGGCCCGCGTACCGCAAAAAAAATAAATAAATAAAAATAAAATAAAATAAAAATTTTATTTATAATTTATTCTGATTTAATTATCTTTGTAGTTTCTACCTTTCAATTTATCTAATTTTTTTTATGTCATGACATGTTTTCATTTTTTATGTTTAACTGATTTTAATCTTTTTATTCCAGAGTTTAAAATCTGATTAAAGTTATCCTTCAGATATTTTCTTTATTTCCACAATATTAATTATTTTAAATTTTACTTCTTTTATTTAGCTTTTTTCATTTCACAATTTAGTTGCCTAGGAATAAGTAGGAATGGTAGCAATAGTGGAGCAAGCCCACAATACAAGTAAGAGTAATTGAAAGACTCTCCCTGATGATTTCTCTGAAAACACCTTTCCAGCTACCCTCAAGCTGAGTGAATTGCCCAAGAATGGCACTGTGCTGCTGTGATGTGTAAGCTACTGTGCCCACAGGGCCCATGAATGACAGAGATGGGGTTCACTTAGGTCTCTATGACCCCAAGTGTTTTCCACTATCCACTTGACTCGTTTCAACCACACTGCCCCACCTCCCAGATGCCTATACTCTTTAAGTGACAGAAACTTAAATGTATTCTATGTTAGTCATTATTACCTAAAGGTAAATTTTGCAATTACGGTTACTTGAAAAGTTCATCAGGGGTTCTATGAGGTTCTATTGGTGGTGGGGGAGTTCTCTTGAGCTTTTTTTTAATGACTATGTTAGGAAATTAGTAACGCCTACTTTGCAATGTTTCTCATATAAGAGTGTTATGGTATGAAACTTTAGGACCCTGCTAATGTATTTGTTTGTGTTTTGATGCAGATCCAGACTCTTTCTGGGAGAAACTTGGGTCTTTTCTGCAGGTATTCCGTCAACCCACTTCCCTCAGCTTATTCTAGTTGTTCAGAAATAAGTTAGGCTCCCTAATATTTATAACTCAACCCAAAGTTTCAGTGGATTGTTAAAATATTATTAACTGGCAATATTGAGAGTTTTTTAAAATGATTTGTTCACTTGCAAGTGACAGAAGCCCAATTTGAACTAATTTAAAGAAGAGGGGGATTTATGGAAGAATATTGTACCAAACTGTGTTTTAGAATATTGTGGCCATCTTTATGGACACACTGATATATTTAGTCATTCTCACATGCTCATGTTACAACGTAACTGACACTCCTCCCACCAAATGGTGAGGAGTCTATATTCTATTCCCTTGAACCTGTCTGGAGTTTATGATTGACCTAACCAATGGAGAACAGCAGAAGTGATCTATTTGACATTCACGACTAGGTTAAGAAAAAATAAATGCAGCTTCCATCTGACATACTGTTTATCTACCTCTCAGGAACTGCCATTGAAACCCAGATATCAAGTAGGAAGCATAACTCATCCTAGGTTCACTGGGGTTTCCCCCGTTTTAGCACTGAATGTCACATGCCCTGGGAAACCAATCAGTCCCAGGCAAACCGTGATGCCTGGTCACCCTACACCACCATGCTATGACTAAGCCCAGGTCACATGGAGAGGTCATGTGAGAGTGTTCCAACTAACTGTCCTAGCTAACTAAGGTCTCACCTGGAAGCTATCAACCACCAGATGTGTGAGTGAATGAGCTTTAGAAAATTTCAGGTCCCACCCTTTGTTTCCAGCTTAGACACTAGATATCATGGAGCAGTGACAAGCCACACCCATTGCCATGTATGAATTCCTGACCTATGGATATCTTCAGAGATAATAAATGAATATTATTGTTTTAGATCATGAAGCATTGGCATAATTTGTTGCACAACAATTGTTAACTAATACAGATACTGAGGTACAGTATAGGAATGTAACTTGATTTCAAGAATAATTAGAACCAGAACACAAATACTATCAAGACTATTTTCATATTGTCCCTGCCTTCCTTTCTGTGTGGGCTTAATTCTTATCTATTACCAATGATCAGCTCTCTCCAATGTACTGAAAAACATACCTACATTTTCTATCTTATGGCATCAACCAGGATGCTTGAATCTCTGGTCTTGAGGAACAGCTCCGATTAGCCTGACTTAGATCAGGACAGCACTTCTGGATCAATCAACCATAACTGAGACTAGAGAAAGAAGTAGAAATAAGGGAGTATTATGGAAAATGACTGTCCTTCCATAACCCTGTCATGGGAGAAGGAGAAAAGAGCAATTTCCAGAAAAGTGCAGATTCTGAGTATGTTTCACAATGCTGAGAATATCGACAGCTGAACTTCATGATCTTATTTAAACATATATAATCAAACTTTTAGCAAAAGCCTACTTTTGAGAAAAACTATTCACAGACAATTATCTAAAATATGAGCAGATTATTCACTTCTGTAAATCAAGTTAAAAATATAGGTGCTTGGACCTCACTTGAAGTTTATGATTTCAAATCTCTAGAGACTGAACTCGGGAACCTGCATTTTAGCACAGATGTTCGTATTTTCACACAATTTGATATTAGAAAAACATATCTGCTTAATAATTTTTGTGTTTTTAGCAAAAAAAACCCTCAGAATTATTTTCTTTCTTCCAAATTTTTTCCTTGAAGATCTCTTATAAAATCAACTCTTGAAAAACCTATACAATTGACACTTAACAGCCCTGTCTTACAAACAATACTTGCCTACATACTCTGGGTAAGTAACAATTTATGCCCAGTGTGTATTAAAAAAGGAGGATTTTGTTTATTTTATTACCTTCCTCTTTCTTCAAGGAGGGCAGAGGGATATAGTTTTTAAAACATCGTAGATTTTATTTTAGTACTTACTTGCCCAGCTGAATTATAGCAATGCAGAGTTTTTCTAAGGCTATCATGTCTGTAGCAATAAATCAAAAATATGTGACCTATCTTCGAAGATCTGCTGTTTCTGCTTTACTGGTATATTTCTAACACTGGTGTAAGGATCCCAAGAGCTACAAATCCCTGACTCTAGTTGTCCCCTGAGGTTTTCTGCCCCCACCCTCAACAAATTTATACTCCATACAGCAGTAACAGGGATCCTTTAAAAACCCAAGTCAGCTCATGTCATTGTCCTGCATATGACCCACTAATAGCACATTTAAATTATATCATATTTTATACCCTAGCAAAGCCAGGCCCCCTTCCTACCTTCTGATCCCACCTCCTACTTTTTTCATTCTTCTGTTCTCTTTGCTATTTCTCAAATGTTTCAACAAAATATCAAATTTTGCTGTTTCTCAAAGGTTGCCTCAGGACATTTTTACCTGATCTTTCCTCTATCTGAAACATATCACTTTCATATTCCCGTGACTTACTTCCTCAGTTCACTCAGGTCTCTGCTAGAATGACATCTCATCAAAGGGTCCTTCTATATTTAAAATAACACACACACCCCACCCAAACATCCTATTACTGTATTATTTTTCTTTATAGTCTTTCTCAGTACCCCAGTGCATCTCATATGGAAGGGACTTACCAAATATTTCTTGAATGAATGGCTATATTAATGAATGTGTGGATTAATCAGTTAATGACCAGTTTGTTCTGTTCTGGAGAACTCAGAATTGTATCATTTCTTAAAGTACCTAATGTGTTCTCTGAAAGGCAAAACAGCCTTCTGCAATAGCAGAGGTTGCTGTTATCAAGTTCAGTTTCCAAATGTTCTGGAAATGTGTGGTTGATAGAGTATGTGAGATTTTATAGTATTTCTACAAATCAGAATTTTTAGACCAGTTTTCACTAATGAAGTGTGGAACACTCCCTCAAGGAAGGGATTGTATGGAAGACTTAGGCTTAAACTGTTGGAATTACTTCATGTCTGTGACAGACAATGAGGCAAGGACATTGACTTCCAAAACTATAAGATGAAGGTGAATTATGCAGCACAGCTGTTCAGAGACTGTGTCGCTTACATATTGGAGTCTGCCTGGTCATTAAGCCAAACTTTACCCGTCAAAAGTTACCAGAATGTGCATATGCTTTGTTAATAATGCATCTGGCATCAGCACTTGTGATGATTATCAGGAAAAGTTGTGCATCTACCAGGAAGGACCTATAGTTTGTGTCTCAGGAGAATATTTCTAACTTAATATTTACTGCTTAAAAACAGTACCTAGATTTTCAAGGACAGAGAGTTAATTCACTTCTTATCCTCTGATTCCCACTAGATGGCTAAGCAAGATAAAGCCTTGCCATTTGCACACCTTGAACATTTCCTGATATGGCGGAAATCGAATTAGGCAACACAAGCTAATGGGGAGACAGGTGGTGCTAATGACGATTTGCACAGCATACCGTGTTCAAAGCTACTTCTAATCAAAACAGAAAATTTGGCAAACTAGTATCACTATAATATAGGTGCACATAAGCAATTGAGTCAATCCCATGTAACTGACTTCTCAAAAGATACTGTTAATTCTTATTTCTGTTCAGTGAACAAAATATGCATACCATGCCTGAGGTCCACAGGTTCAGATCCAGTTATAATCCAGTCATTGTTAACAAGCCTCAGGTCAGTGGCTTGGTGCTGGTTGACAGATGAGATCATGGGATATTATGACTGATGTGTAGTACCAGACAGAAATCCAGGAGAGCAACACTTCAGTGCAATCTGACAGTTCAATAACGATGAAGATGTTATCATAATTACAACTACATACATGTTTTAAAAATACTTTCCCTAAGATTCCAGACTAAAGATTCAAATTCAGAAGACCCAAGCTAAAGCCCCAAATTATATATTCTTATAAAACTTTCTAGGTGATCTGATGTCCAGGCAGGTTTGATTTCAAACCCCAATAAAAAGGAATATTATTTTCAAAGAAAATTTTAATTTGTTGCACTCTGTGGCTTAACAGTAAACAGTACTTACATTAATATAAAACATTCTATATTTAACCAAAAATTGTGACATACCTAAATTAGAAGGTGGGGATGGGGAGGAAGGTATGCAGGATGGGGAATAGGAAGCCAAAGCTTAAAACTGAAATATTAAAAAAGCAATATAAGCATGCAAGTAGAAATATGGAGTTAATTTCCAGAAGAAATAGCTCAAACATCTAGAATGACTGATTCCAGGGGACAAATATTGGGGATGTGGAAGATAACAACTACTATTTTTTCATTGTAAACATTGTAGTACTATCTGACTAATCAATGTGCACATAACTTCTTGATTAAGAACTAACAGGGACCAGATTTATCCTCTTGCTTGAAACAATTTTTCAAAAAGACAATATATATGAGACAACATATTGCAAAACACTGTACATCAGGCACTGAAGGGCCATAATCCCTGAGAGATGGGAAAAAAATTAGGTGAACCTTAAAATTGTCCAAGCCTACTTCCTTGAGAGAGTTTACAGATAGCTGTGCAGGGAGGAAGAAACAATCAGAAGCCAGCAGAATCCTTGAGGTGAGGAGATAGACATGAGAGTCTGGGGAAACCAAAGCTAGAGTTCTCAAAACAAAATACTGAAGACAAGAGCTGCAGAGAGAAGAACCCTGTATATTTACATAACATCCCCCAAGAGTGCCTCACTGAACACTGATCAGTACATGCAAGTGAAGAAAGTATCCACAGCTGGAGGAAGAACCACCTGAAGAATTAAAGGAAACAGTGTTCTCACCACTTCTAGTCAACATTATACTGTAGGTTCTCACAGAAAGAAAGAAATAGATACAGACAGACAGAGAGGGAGAAGGAGAGGAAGAGCGAGAGAGAGAGAGGGAGAGAGAAGGAAGGCAAGAAAAGAAAGAAAGAATTAAAGAAGGAGGGAGGAAGGGAGGGAAAACAGGAGCAAGAAGGAAAAAACAAAGAGTGTCCAAATTGGAAACGAAGAGTTAAAACTGTCTTTATTCACAGACAAAATGATAATCTATGTAGTAGATCCAACACAATCTACAAAGAAGCTCCTAGAACTTATAATTGAGAGTAGTTAGACTTCAAGATAAAATGTCAATGTACAAAAATCAGTTGCATTTCTATAGTAACAACAAATGAATAGAAATTGGTATTTTTAAACACACTATTTATAAATATACATAATACAAATAAATATTTAAAATAGGACTAGAATATGACATTCTTAGCAATAAATCTAACAAAAGAAGTGACATAGCTATACACTGAAAAATACAAGGCTTTGCTGAGAGAAATTAAATTCTAAACACATGAAGATATATATTAGGTTCATGGGTCAGAAGACACAATTGTCAAATGCAAGTTCTCCCCAAATTGATCTGTAATTCAATGTAATACTAATCAAACTTCCAGCAGCCTTTTTTGTAGAAATTATGAACTTATTCAAAACTTCACATTGAAATGCAAAGGACCTAGATTAGCCAAAAATCTTTGAGAAGGAAAAACAAAGTTTCAGGACTACACTAACACTTCTATTTATAATAAAGCAACAGTAATCCAAACAGTGTGGTATTGGCTGTACAGATAGAAAAACAGCCCAACGTAACAGAATAGAGAATCCAGATACAAGCCCACAAACACTGACAACTGATTCTCAACAAGGGTAATTCAATGGAGAAAGGACAGTCTTTTCAACAAATGGTACTAGAACAATGAGATTTTCTTATGTAAAAAACAGAATAAAATAGAACTTTGATCACATCTTGAACCATGAAGAAATATTAATTCTAAATGGATCACAGAATCTAAAACTATAAATCTTACAGACGACAATAATTTTTGCAATTTGGGGTTAGACAAATATTTCTTTGAGTAACAGCAAAGTCATAGTCCATAAAAGAACAAATTGATAAATTGGACTTTATCAAATCAAAAATGTCTCCTCTTGAAATGACACTGAAGAAAATAGCTGAAAACCCATGGATTGTGAGAAAAATTTTTTCAAGTGATATATCTGATAAAATACTTGTACTAGAACATGTAAATAACTCTCAAAAAACAATAATAAAATAAACAGTCAAAAAAATTGCCCAAAATATTTGAATAGACACTTTCACCAAAGAATATATATGGATGAAAATAACATAAAAAGGTTCTCAATACCCTTTGTCATTAGGAAAGCAAAAAGTAAAACTAGAATGAGATACGACTACACACCTATTAGAATGGATAAAATTAAAGGCTGGCCATACTAAGTGTTCACAAGGTTCTGGAAGAAATGGAACTCTCATACACTGCTGGTAGGAATATAAAATGATACATCCACTTTGGAAAAGAGTGTGACATTGTTTTTTCTTTTCTTTTTTTTTTAACATCTTTATTGGAGTATAACTGCTTTACAGTGGAGTGTGAGTTTCTGCTTTATAACAAAGTGAATAAGTTATACATATACATATATCCCCATATCTCTTCCCTCTTGCATCTCCCTCCCTCCCACCCTCCCTATCCCATCACTATAGCTGGTCACAAAGCACTGAACTGATTTCTCTGTGCTGTGCACCTGCTTCCCATTAACTATTTTATATTTGGTAGGGTATATATGTCCATGCCACTCTCTCACTTTGTCACAGTTTACCATTCTCCCTCGCTGTATCCTAAAGTCCACTCTCTAGTAGGTCTGTGTCTTTATTCCTGTCTTGCCCCTAGGTTCCTCATGACAATTTTTGTTTGTTTTTTTAGATTCCATATATATGTGTTAGCATACGGTATTTGTTTTTCTCTTTCTAACTTACTTCACTCTGTATGACAGACTCTAGGTCTAGGCTGAGTACTATTCCATTGTATATATGTGCCACATCTTCTTTATCCATTCATCTGTTGATGGACACTTAGGTTGCTTCGATGTCCTGGCTGTTGTAAATAGAACTGCAATGAACATTGTGATACATGACTCTTTTTGAATTATGCTTTTCTCAGTATGCCCAGTAGTGGGATTGCTGGGTCATATGGTAGTTCTATTTTTAGTTGTTTAAGGAAACTCCATACTGTTCTCCATAGTGGCTGTGTCAATTTACATTCCCACCAACAGTGCAAAAATGTTCCCTTTTCTCCACACCCTCTCTAGAATTTATTGTTTGTTGATTTTTTGATCATGACCATTCTAAACGGTGTGACATGATATCTTACTGTAGTTTTGATTTGCATATCTCTAATGATTAGTGATGTTGAACATCCTTTCACGTGTTTGTTGGTGACCTGTATATCGTCTTTGGATAAATGTCTATTTAGGTCTTCTGCCCATTTTTGGATTGGGTTGTTTGTTTTTTTGATATTGAGCTGCATGAGCTGCTTGTAAATTTTGAAGATTAATCCTTTGTCAGTGGCTTCATTGGCAAAATTTTGTCCCATTTTGAGGGTTGTCTTTTCATGTTGTTTATGGTTTCCTTTGCTGTGCAAAAGCTTTTAAGTTTCATTAGGTCCCATTTGTTTATTTTTGTTTTTATTTCCTTTTCTCTAGTAGGTGGGTCAAAAAGAATCTTGCTGTAATTTATGTCATAGAGTGGTCTGCTTATGTTTTTCTCTAGGACACTGATAGTATCTGGCCTTACATTTAGGTCTTTAATCCATTTTGAGTTTATTTTTGTGTATGGTGTTAGGGAGTGTTCTAATTTCATTCTTTTACATGTAGCTGTCCAGTTTCCCCAAAACCACTTATTGAAGAGGCTGTCTTTTCTCCACTGTATATTCTTGCCTCCTTTTTCAAAGATAAGGTGACCATATGTGCATGGTATTATCTCTGGGTTTTCTATCCTGTTCCATTTATCTATTTTTCTGGTTTTGTGCCAGTACCATACTGTCTTGATTATTGTAACTTTGTAGTAAAGTCTGAAGTCTGGGAGACTGATTCCTCCAGCTACGTTTTTCTTTCTCAAGATTGCTTTGGCTATTTTGAGGGTTTTGTGTTTCCATACAAATTGTGAAATTTTTTGTTCTAGTTCTGTGAAAAATGTCAGTGGTAGCTTGATAGGGATTGCATTGAATCTATAGATTGCTTTGGGTAGTACAGTCATTTTCACAATGATGATTCTTCCAATCCAAAAACATGGTATATCTCTCTGTTTGTTTTATCTTTAATTTCTTTCATCAGTGTCTTATAATTTTCTGCATACAGGTCTTTTGTCTCCTTAGATTGATTTATTCATAGATACTTTATTCTTTTTGTTGCAATGGTAAATGGGAGTATTTTGTGAATTTCACTTTCAGATTTTTCATCATTAGTGTATAGAAATGCAAGAGATTTCTGTGCATTAATTTTTGTATCCTGCTACTTTGCCAAATTCATTGATTAGCTCTACAAGTTTTCTGGCACGATCTTTAGCATTCTCTATGTATAGTATCATATCATCTGCAAAGAGTGACAGCTTTACTTCTTCTTTTCCTATTTGGATTCCTTTTATTTCTTATTTTTCTCTGATTGCTGTGGCTAAAACTTCCAAAACTATATTGATTAATAATGGTGAGAGTGGGCAACCTTGTCTTGTTCCTGATCTTAGCGGAAATAGTTTCAGTTTTTCACCGTAGAGGACGATGTTTGCTGTGGGTTTGTCATATATGTCCTTTAGTATGTTGAGGAAAGTTCCCTCTATGTTTACTTTCTGCAGGGTTTTTAACCACAAATTGGTGTTGAATTTTGTCGAAAACTTTCTCTGCATCTATTGAGATGATCATGTGGTTTTTTTCCTTCAATTTGTTAATATGGTGTATCACATTGATTGATTTATGTATATTGAAGAATCCTTGTTTTTCTGGGATAAACCCCACTTGCTTATGGTGTATGATCCTTTTAATGTGCTGTTGGATTCTGTTTGCTAGTATTTTGTTGAGGATTTTTGCATCTATGTTCATCAGTGATATTGGCCTGTGGATTTCTTTCTTTGTGACATCTTTGTCTGGTTTTGGTGTCAGGGTGATGGTGGCCTCGAAGAATGAGTTTGGGAGTGTTCCTCCCTCTGTTATATGTTGGAAGAGTTTGAGAAGGATAGGTGTTAGCTCTTCTCTAAATTTTCGATAAAATTCGCCTGTGAAGCTATCTGGTCTTGGGCTTTTGTTTGTTGGAAGATTTTAATCATAGTTTCAATTTCAGTGCTTGTGATTGGTCTGTTAGTATTTTCTATTTCGTCCTGGTTCAGTATCGGAAGGTTGTGCATTTCTAAGAATTTGTGCATTTCTTCCACGTTGTCCATTTTATTGGCATAGAGTTGCTTGTAGTAATCTCTCATGATTCTTTGTATTTCTGCAGTATCAGTTTTTACTTCTTCATTTCTTATTCTATTGATTTGAGGCTTCTCCCGTTTTTTCTTGATGATTCTGGCTAATGGTTTATCACCTTTGTTTATCTTCTCAAAGAACCAGCTTTTAGTTTTATTGACCTTTGTTATCATTTCCTTTATTTCTTTTTCATTTATTTCTAATCTGATCTTTATGATTCCTTTCCTTCTGCTAACTTTGGGGGTTTTTTGTTCTTCTTTCTCTAATTGCTTTAGGTTTAAGGTTAGGTCGTTTATTGGAGATGATTCTTGTTTCTTAAGGTAGGTTTGTATTCCTATAAACTTCCCTCTTAAGACTGCTTTTGCTGCATCCCATGGGTTTTGGGTCGTCATGTTTTCACTGTCTTTGTTTCTAGGTATTTTTTGATTTCCTTTTTGATTTCTTCAGTGATCTCTTCATTATTAAGTAATGTATTGTTTAACTTCCATGTGTTGGTATTTTTTACAGATTTTTTCCTATAATTGATATCTAGTCTCATAGCATTATGGTCAGAAAAGATACTTGGTGTGATTTCAATTTTCTTAAATTTACCAAGGCTTGATTTGGGACCCAAGATATGATCTATCCTGGAGAATGTTCCATGAGCACTTGAGAAGAATGTGTATTCTGTTGTTTTTGGATGGAGTGTCCTATAAATATCAATTAAGTCCATCTTGTTTAATGTATATTTAAAGCTTGTGTTTCCTTATTTATATTCATTTTAGATGATCTGTCCATTGGTGAAAGTGGGGTGGTAAAGTCCCCTACTATGACTGTGTTATTGTTGGTTTCCCCTTTTATGGCTGTTAGCATTTGCCTTATGTATTGAGGTGCTCCTATGTTGGGTACATAAATATTTACAATTGTTATATCCTCTTCTTGGATTGATCCCTTGATCACTATGTAGTGTCCTTCTTTTTCTCCTGTAATAGTCTTTGTTTTAAACTCTATTTTGTCTGATATGGGAATAGTTACTCCAGCTTTCTCTTCATTTCCGTTTGCATGGAATATCTTTTTCCATCCCCTCACTTTCAATCTTTATGTGTCCCTAGGTGTGAAGTGGATCTCTTGTAGACAGCATATATATGAGTCCTGTTTTTGTATACACTCAGCTCGTTTATGTCTTTATTTTGGAGCATTTAATCCATTTACATTTAAGGAAATTATCTATATATATGTTCCTATTACCATTTTCTTAATTGTTTTGGGTTTGTTTTTGTAGGTCTTTTCCTTCTCTTGTGTTTCTTGTCTAGAGAAGTTCCTTTAGCATTTGTTGTAAAGCTGGTTTGGTGGTGCAGAATTCTCTTAGCTTTTGATTGTCTGTAAAGGTTTTAATTTCTCCTTCAAATCTGAATGAGATCCTTGGTGGGTACAATAATCTTGGTTGTAGGTTTTTCCATTTTATCACTTTAAATATGTGTTGCCACTCCCTTCTGACTTGCAGAGTTTCTGCTGAAAGATCAACTCTTAACCTTATGGGGATTCCCTTGTATGTTATTTGTTGTTTTTCCCTTTCTGCTTTTAATATTTTTTCTTTGTATTTAATTTTTGAGAGTTTGATTAATATGTGTCTGACATGTTTCTCCTTGGAATTATCCTGTATGGTACTCTCTGTGCTTCCTGGATTTGATTAACTATTTCCTTTCCCATATTAAGGAAGTTTTTAACTATAATCTCTTCAAATATTTTCTCAGTCCCTTTCCTTTTCTCTTCATCTTTCGAGACACCTATAATTCCAATGTTGATGCCTTTTATGTTGTCCCAAAGGTCTCTGAGACTGTCCTCATTTTTTTTTTCATTCTTTTTTCTTTATTCTGCTCTGCAGTAGTTATTTCCACTATTTTATCTTCCAGGTCACTAACCATTCTTCTGCCTCAGTTATTCTGCTATTGATCCCTTCGAGAATATTTTAAATTTCATTTATTGTGTTATTCTTCACTGTTTGTTTGCTCTTTAGTTCTTCTAGGTCCTTATTTATTGTGTTGTTCTTCACTGTTTGTTTGCTCTTTAGTTCTTCTAGGTCCTTGTTAAACGTCTCTTGTATTTTCTCCATTATATTTCTGAGATTTTGGATCATCTTTACTATCATTGCTCTGAAATCTTTTCAGGTAGACTGCTTATTTCCTCTTCATTTGTTAGGTCTGGTGGGGTTTTACCGTGGTGTTTCATCTGCTGCATATTTCTCTGTCTTCTCATTTTGTTTAACTTACTGTGTTTGTGGTCTCCTTTTTGCAGGCTGCAAGTTCGTAGTTCCCATTGTTTTTGGTGTCTGTCCCCAGAGGCTAAAGTTGGTACAGTGGGTTGTGTAGGCTTCCTGGTGGAGGGGACTAGTGCCTGTGTTCTGGTGGATGAGCCTGGATCTTGTCTTTCTAGTGGACAGGTCCATATCTGTTGGTGTGTTTTGGGGTGTCTGGGGCCTTATTATGATTTTAGGCAGCCTCTCTGCTAATGGGTGGGGTTGTGTTCCTGTCTTGCTAGTTGTTTGGCATAGGGTGTCTAGCACTGGAGCTTGCTGGTCGTTTACTGGAACTGGGCTTTTGCATTGAGAGGGCTATCTCTGGGAGATTTTCGCCATTTGATATTACGTGGAGCTGGGAGGTATCTTGTGGACCAATGTCCTGAACTTAACTCTCCCACTTCAAAGACACAGCCCTAACACCTGGCTGGAGGACCAAGAGCCTGTCATCCACATGGCTCACAATAAAAGGGAGAAAAAAAAAGAATGAAAGAAGAATATAAAATAAAATAAAGTTATTAAATAAAAAAATAAAAAATAATTAAAAAAAAATTTTTTTAAGTAATAAAAAAAAGAAAGAAGAACAACCAAACCAAAAAATAAATCCACCAATGGTAACAAGCAGTAAAAGTATACTAAAAAAAATAAAATAAAAATGGACAGACAGAACCCTAGGACAAATGGTAAAAGCAGAGCTATACAGACAAAATCACCCACAGAAGCATAAACATACTCAATCACAAAAAGAGAAAAATGGAAAAATATATATATATATCATTGCTCCCAATGTCTACCTCCTCAAATGGGATTATTCGTTGTCTATTCATGGATTCCACAGATGCCCGGTACATCAGGTTGATTGTGGAGATTTAATCCCCTGCTCCTGAGGTTAAAAATTTCCCTTTCTCTTCTTTGTTCACAAAGCTCCTGAGTTCAGCTTTGGATTTGGACCCACTTCTACATGTAGGTTGCCTGAGGGCATCTGTTTTTTGCTCCGACAGGATGGGGTTAAAAGAGCAGCTGATTTGGAGCCTCTGGCTCACTCATGCCGGGAGGAGGGAGGAGTACAGAGTGCAGGGCGACCGTCGGTGGCAGAGTCTGGCGTGACTTTGCAACAGCCTGAGGCGCACCATGTGTTCTCCCGGGGAAGTTGTCCCTGGATCATGCGATCCTGGCAGTGGCAAGCTGCACAGGCTCCTGAGAGGGAAGGTGCGGATAGTGACCTGTGCTTGCACACCGGCTTCTTGGTGGCTGCAGCAGCAGCCTTTTCAAATCATGCCCATCTCTGGGGTCAGTGCTGATAGCCGCAGCTCATGCCTGTATCTGGAGATCCTTTAAGTGGCACTCTTAATCCCCTCTCCTCGCGCACCAGGAAACAAAGAGGGAAGAAAAAGTCTCTTGCCTCTTCGGCAGCTCCAGACTTTTTCTCGGACTCCCTCCCGGCTAGCTGTGGTGCACTAGCCCCCTTCAGGCTGTGTTCACGCAGCCAACCCCAGTCCTCTCCCTGGAATCTGACCTCTGAAACCTGAGTCTCAGCTCCCAGCTCCCGCCCATCCCAGCGGGTGAGCAGACAAGCCTCTCGGGCTGGTGAGTGCTGGTCGGCACTGATCCTCTGTGCAGGAATCTCTCCACTTTTCCCTCCATACCCCTGTTGCTGTGCTCTCCTCTTTGACTCTGAAACTTCCCCACTCCGCCACCCGCAGTCTCCACCTGCGAAGGATCTTCCTAGTGTGTGGAAACTTTTCCTCCTTCACACTCCCTCCCACTGGTACAGGTCTCACCCCTCTTTTTTTGTACTACCTAGGAACATGGGGAGTTTCTTGTCTTTTGGGAAGTCTGAGGTCTTCTGCCAGCATTCAGTAGTTGTTCTGTAAGAGTTGTTCCACATGTAGATGTATTTCTGATATATTTGTGGGGAGGACGGTGATCTCTACATCTTACTCTTCTGCCATCTTGAAGTTCCTGACTATGTCTAATTTTAATGGTTTTACATCTTTTTCCCTTATCTCAGGAATCTCTCTTTTACTTACAACTTTCATCTTAGCCACCCCTTTTGTTCCAAATAAAACATCATTTTCATCTTTGGTTTTCTTGCATAAGAATTATCTTTTATTTTACTGAATTATACTTAGAAGTATGTTTATTTCCATCAACAAATTACATTTCTCTGTCCTTGCTCCTTCATCTTCTGTGTGTTTCTCTGTCTTCTCATTTTGCTTAACTTACTGTGTTTGGGGTCTCCTTTTTGCAGGCTGCAGGTTCGTAGTTTCCATTGTTTTTGGTGTCTGTCCCCTGTGGCTAAGGTTGGTTCAGTGGGTTGTGTAGGGTTTCTGGTGGAAGGGACTAGTGCCTGTGTTGTGGTGGATGAGGCTGGATCTTGTCTTTCTGGTGGGCAGGTCCACATCTGGTGGTGTGTTTTGGGGTGTCTGTGGCCTTATTATGATTTTAGGCAGCCTCTGTTCTAATGGATGGTGTTGTGTTCCTGTCTTGCTAGTTGTTTGGCATAGGGTGTCCTGCACTGTAGCTTGCTGGTCGTTGAGTGGAGCTGGGTCTTGGTGTTGAGATGGAGATCGCTGGGAGATTTTTGCCATTTGATATTATGTGGAGCTGGGAGGTCTCTTGTGGACCAGTGTCCTGAACTTGGCTCTCCCACCTCAGTGGCACAGCCCTGATGCCTGGCTGGAGCACCAAGAGCCTGTCCTCTACACGGCTCAGAATAAAAGGGAGAAAATAAAGAAAGAAAGAAGGAAGAAGATAAAATAAAATAACGTAAAATAAAGTTATTAAAATAAAAAATAATTATTATTAAAAAAAAATTTTTTTAAGTAATAAAAAAAAGAAAGAAGAACAACCAAACCAAAAAATAAATCCACCAATGGTAACAAGCAGTAAAAGTATACTAAAAAAAATAAAATAAAAATGGACAGACAGAACCCTAGGACAAATGGTAAAAGCAGAGCTATACAGACAAAATCACCCACAGAAGCATAAACATACTCAATCACAAAAAGAGAAAAATGGAAAAATATATATATATATCATTGCTCCCAATGTCTACCTCCTCAAATGGGATTATTCGTTGTCTATTCATGGATTCCACAGATGCCCGGTACATCAGGTTGATTGTGGAGATTTAATCCCCTGCTCCTGAGGTTAAAAATTTCCCTTTCTCTTCTTTGTTCACAAAGCTCCTGAGTTCAGCTTTGGATTTGGACCCACTTCTACATGTAGGTTGCCTGAGGGCATCTGTTTTTTGCTCCGACAGGATGGGGTTAAAAGAGCAGCTGATTTGGAGCCTCTGGCTCACTCATGCCGGGAGGAGGGAGGAGTACAGAGTGCAGGGCGACCGTCGGTGGCAGAGTCTGGCGTGACTTTGCAACAGCCTGAGGCGCACCATGTGTTCTCCCGGGGAAGTTGTCCCTGGATCATGCGATCCTGGCAGTGGCAAGCTGCACAGGCTCCTGAGAGGGAAGGTGCGGATAGTGACCTGTGCTTGCACACCGGCTTCTTGGTGGCTGCAGCAGCAGCCTTTTCAAATCATGCCCATCTCTGGGGTCAGTGCTGATAGCCGCAGCTCATGCCTGTATCTGGAGATCCTTTAAGTGGCACTCTTAATCCCCTCTCCTCGCGCACCAGGAAACAAAGAGGGAAGAAAAAGTCTCTTGCCTCTTCGGCAGCTCCAGACTTTTTCTCGGACTCCCTCCCGGCTAGCTGTGGTGCACTAGCCCCCTTCAGGCTGTGTTCACGCAGCCAACCCCAGTCCTCTCCCTGGAATCTGACCTCTGAAACCTGAGTCTCAGCTCCCAGCTCCCGCCCATCCCGGCGGGTGAGCAGACAAGCCTCTCGGGCTGGTGAGTGCTGGTCGGCACTGATCCTCTGTGCAGGAATCTCTCCACTTTTCCCTCCGCACCCCTGTGGCTGCGCTCTCCTCTGTGGCTCCGAAGCTTCCCCCCTCCGCCACCCGCAGTCTCCTCCCGCGAAGGGGCTTCTCGTGTGTGGAAACCTTTCCTCCTTCACAGCTCCCTCCCACTGGTACAGGTCCCATCCCTATTCTTTTGTGTCTCTGTTTTTTCTTTTCTCTTTTGCCCTACCCAGGTACGTGGGGATTTTCTTGCCTTTTGGGAGGTCTGAAGTCTTCTGCCAGGGTTCAGTAGGTGTTCTGTAGGAGTTGTTCCACATGTAGATGTATTTCTGATGTATTTGTGGGGAGAAAGTGATCTCCACATCTTACTCTTCCACCTTCTTGAAGCTCCTCTTGACACTATTTTTTTTTAAAGTTCAACACACACCTATCATGTGATCCATCCATTTCACTTCTAGGTATTTACCCAAGAGAAATAGAGTATTGATATATGCCCACACAAAGGCTTGTACGTGAACACTCATAGCAGCTTTATTTGTAATTGTTAAAAACTGTAGACAGCCCATATGTCCATCAACAGATGAATAGTTAAATAAACTGTGATACATCTACACAACAGAAGCTATTCAGCAATAAAAAGGAATGAACTATTTGTATGTACAACAGTGTGAGTGAAATAATTATGTTGAATGAAAAAAAAGTTAGAGAAAAAAGTGTACAGTACATACTGATTTTATTTATATAAAAGTCTAAGGAATGCAAACTAATGTATGGTGACAGAAAAAGATGAATAGTTGTTGCCTGGGTAGATGGACAAGGAAAAGAGTTGTGATGGTCAATTTTATCTGTCAACTTGACTGGGCCACAGAGTGCCTAGACATTTGGTCAAACTTTATTCTGGGTGTGTCTGTAAGAGTGTTTCTGGATAAGAATAATATTTGACTAGGTAGACTGAGTAAAGAAGTTTGCCCTCCCTAATGTGGATGGGTCTCATTAATCAACTGAACAAAATAGAATCAGTAGAACAAAAAAGCTGAGTAAGAGGAAACTCCTCCTGCCTGACTGTTTGAGCTGGGACATTAATTTTTTCCTGCCTTTGAACTCAAACAGAAAAATCAGCTCTTCTTTGAATGGAGCCTACAGCCTTCAGACTAGAGCTTAATCATTGGGTCTCCTGGTTCTCAGGCCTTTGGACTCAGACTGGAACCACACCATTGAATCTCCTGGGTCTTCAGCTTGCCAACTAGAGGTCTTGGGACTTCTCAGTCTCCATAATTGCAGAAGCCAATTCCTTATAACATATACCTTATTGGTTCTGTTTCTCTGGAGAACTCTGACTGATACAAGAAGTAAAACAACGCATTATAAAAGGGGCACCAAGAAACTTTTGGAGGTGACAATTGTGGTAATGGTTTCACAGGCATATACATTAGTCAAACTTATCAAATTGTACGTTTTAAATATGTGAAGTTTATTGTATGTGAATAAAGTTGTTAAAAATTAATTTTTTAAGTCAGTATATAATAAGGAACAAATCAGACTATGAAAGTGTTATAACAGTTATATGCAAAGTACTATGGGATCCCAGAAGAGAAAATATTGATTGCGACTGTAGGTACTGAGAACACCTCACAGCAAAGGTGGAGCTGTAGTGTGTGTACCTGTGATCCCAACAATTCATATTCGAAGATCCTTATCAATATTGTATTTTCTTCCCTCCTGCCTGTATCTTGATCCCTCTCAGTAGAATGCAGTGGTTTCAAGTTTGGGCTCTAAAGTCATATGACCTTTGACCAGTTAGATAGCTGTCATTCAACAGGTGAGACAAACTTTTACTCTTTGGCTCTGGAAATAGGCAAACTACTTGACATCTCTCAACAACAATATCCTTATTTATAAAATCAGGATTATAGTGGTACCTAGTTCCTAGGTCCTCTGTAATGGTTCAGTGAGATAATGCATGTAAAGGGCTTAGCACAGTCCCAGAACATGGCACTGAATAATGTTAGCTGCTTTTATTAACCCTAGCCTTGCTCCAACCATCAACCCAGATGAACTTCTCCATTCAAATTAGTATGACCACCTAGCTCTCTAATTAGCTATTTACTTTCTCATTAACTTGGAGTTGTTAATTCACTTCTTGCTCTTTTTTCTCCTGGGCTCTATGATGCCTTTCTCTCTAAGTCCTACTCCCCACCTTCAGCCTTTGTAGTGAGAACTAGTTAAAAGTCATCTGAATTATTCAATATTTGACAAATATATATATTGTGGAATCCTAATTGAGCTTTAAAATAAAAAGTGTCTGTAAGTAATTTATTGCTAAACTCAGCATTAGCCAGAGCTTGAATAGATAAACATAAAATTACCCTTGGTGGTTCTTATGAAGACATATGTGGATACAGGAATGGGCATAGCACAGTTATTGAATATTTAAAA
This sequence comes from Physeter macrocephalus, assembly GCF_002837175.3. Classification (NCBI taxonomy): domain Eukaryota; kingdom Metazoa; phylum Chordata; class Mammalia; order Artiodactyla; family Physeteridae; genus Physeter; species Physeter macrocephalus. The sequence goes on along the minus strand of NC_041229.1, from coordinate 22,291,899 downwards.
TCATTTTGCCCATTACTAATGAATGACTGGCCAGAATCAATTGTATACTCAAAACCAATAAACTGAGGATATTTCACTCTGAATTACAAAATAGATAGGGGATTTATTTCCCCACACTTCATGGTATGCCATCAGGAAACTGTTAAAAGATTGAGCAATATTGAATCTGAAAACTAATTGTAGAGAATAAGAAGAGAACAGCAAATCTCCCAGGCTTGTCCTCAGGTCCTTGCCCAGATGGTGATATCAACCCTGCAGAACTACAGAGTTGACAAAGTCTATGTTAGGGGTTTCCAGCATTTTTTTTGTTACATCCTCACCTCTGTTGTTCTTTCTTATTCCCTTCCTTCTCCCTCCAGAGATTGGGAGTTTATAAGCTATTAACTTGTCTTCAGGAGTAAAATCTGATATTAGCCCCTTAAATTTCAGTGTGAACAAAGCTTCATGCCCAATCCCTCCTAAGAGAATTTGCACTTTAACAAGAAAAAATTTTAAATGTGAAATTTCAGAAAAAGACTCATTGGCTAAGAGGACCTTCAAGATGGCAGAGGAGTAAGATATGCAGAGATCAACTTCTTCCCCACAAATACATCAAAAATACATCTACATGTGGAACAACTCCTACAAAACACCTACTGAATGCCGGCAGAAGACCTCAGACTTCCCAAAAGGCAAGTAAATCCCCAAGTACCTTGGTAAGGCAAAAGAAAAAAGAAAAAACAGAGACAAAACAATAGGGATGGGACCTGCACCTCTGGGACGGAGCTGTGATGAGGAAAATTTTCCACACAGTAGGGAGCCCCTTTACTGGTGGGGACAAGGGGTGGGCAGGGAAGAAACTTCAGAACCTTAGAGAAGAGTTCAGCAACAGGGATGCAGAGGGCAAAGCAGAGAGATATCACCCCAGAGGATCAGTGCTGACCAGCACTCATCAACCTGAGATGCTTGTCTGGTCACCCATGAGGACAGGTGAGGGCTGAGAGCTGAGGCTTTGGCTTAGAAGATCAGATGCCAGGGAGAGGACTGGGGTTGGCTGCATGAAAACAGCCTGAATGGGGCTAGTGTGCCACAGCTAGCTGGGAGGAAGTGTGGGAAAAAGTCTGGACCTGCCAAAGAGTCAAGAGACCATTGTTTCAGGGTGCACAAGGAGAGGGGATTCTGGCTCCGTGTGTGCACAGAAGGCAGAGCATCATCTAAGCAAGCTCCAGAGATGGGTGTGAGCCATGGCTATCAGCTCAGACCTCAGAGATGGGCATGAACTGCTAACACCACCACTGCTGCCACCAAGAATTATGTGTGCAAGCACAGGTCACTACCCACACTGCCCCAGGAGTGTGTGCAACAGACGACTGCCAGGGTCCCACAGTCCAGGGACACCTTCGCTGGGAGAACACATGGCATGTCTCAGGCTGTTGCAATGTCATGCCAGTCTCTGCAGCCACATCTTGCCCCGCATTCCACTTATGACTACCATACCCCTCCCTCTCCCTGGCCTGAGTGAGCAAGAGAGCCCTGATCAGCTGCTGCTTTAACCCCCTTTTGTCTGGGAGGGGAACAGATGCCTGAGTGTGGCCTACACACAAAGGCAGGGCCAAAACCAAAGCTGAATCCCAGGAGCTGTGCAAACAAAGAAAAGAAAGGGAAATTTCTCCATGCAGCCTCCAGAGCAGCATATTAAATCCCCACAATCAACTTGAAAAATCCTGCATTTGAAGAATACCTGATTAGACAACGGATGTTTCCAAAGTTCAGGCGGTGGACTTTGGGAGCAACTGTAGACTTGGGGTTTACTTTCTGCATCTGATTCTTTTCTGGTTTTATATTTATCTTAGTTTAGTTTTTAGTGCCTGTTACCATTGGTGGATTTGTTTATTGCTTTGGTTACTCTTTTTTTAAACGTTTTTATTGTTTTTTATTTTTTATCTAATTATTTTTATTTTTTATTTTATTTATTTTGTTACTATTTTTTAAATTTTTATTTTATTTTTCTCTTTTTGCAAATGTGTATGTGTACGTTTTTTGTGTGATCTTGTCTGTTTAGGTTTGCTTTCATCATTTGTCCTAGTGTACTGTCTGTTCTTTTTTTTTTAGTTGTTTACTTGTTATTTTCTTTTTATGACTGTGTGTGTGAGTTTCTTTGTGTGATTTTGTCTGTTTAGTATTGCTATTACCATTTGGTTTGGGATTCTATATGTTCATTTTTTGTTTGTTTGTTTTTCTCAAAAACCACTGAACCAACCTCACCCAATGAGTGCAGATACCAAAAACAACAGGAACGACAAACCTGCAGCCTACAAAAATGAGACCACAAACACAGTAAGTTAAACAAAATGAGAAGACAGAGAAATATGAAGCAGATGAAGGAGCAAGGTAAAAACCCACCAGAACAAACAAATGACAAGAAAATAGACAGTCTACCTGAAAAAAAATTCAGAGTAATGGTAGTAAATATGATCCAAAATCTCAGAAATAGAATGGAGCAAATACAAGAAACGTTTAACAAGGACCTAGGAGAACTGAAGAGCAAACAAGCAAAGATGAACAACACAATAAATAAAATTAAAATTTCTCTAGAAAGAATCAATAACAAATAACTGAGGCAGAAGAACAGATAAGTGACCTGGAAGATAAAATAGTGGAAATAACTGCTGCATAAGAGAATAAAGAAAAAGAATGAAGGGAATTGAGGACAGTATCAGAAACCTCTGGGACAACATTAAACTCACCAACTTTCGAATTATAGGGGTCCCAGAAGAAGAAGAGAAAAAGAAAAGGGCTGAAAAAGAAAAGAAAAAGAAAAAGAAAAGAAAAGAAAAAGAAAAAGAAAATAAAATATTTGAAGAGATTATAGTTGAAAACTTCCCTAATATGGGAAAGGAAATAGTTAATCAAGTCCAGGAAGCACAGAGAGTCACATATGGGATAAATCCAAGGAGAAACACACCAAGACACAAATTAATCAAAATATCAATAATTAAATAAGAAGAAAAAATATTAAAAGCAACAAGGGAAAAACAGAAAATAGCATACAAGGGAATTCCCATATGGATAGCAGCTGATTT
>NC_041229.1:22276590-22283844 GCF_002837175.3 Physeter macrocephalus | reverse complement strand
GTGAAAACAACAGCCACATTTTCCAGATAAGTGAATGATGGCCTGGAGAGTATAGCTGATTTATACAAATTTCAAGGCAGAGGTGTGAACGAGAGCCCAGGGAGCCAGAGTCACTTCCACACCATATAGCTTCCCTCTTTTGGACCTCACTCTAGTGAATATTTGACTTTGGGGGTGACCAGAATTCATACTCAGGTGTGTGGGTATCCAAAGGAAGACAAGAAGCAGATACACTGCCACATATGGAGTCTGAAAAGAGGGTAGATATTCCTTTCCCCTCAGCTTCTATGTGACCTCAGCATAACCAGTTACATGACCTTGTCTTGATTCTTGAGGGAGTGAAGCAAAAGGAAGGGTCAGTGAAGAAGTTTTTTGTGGTCCCTACAGTGGAGTGGAGAGTCCAATGTTGTGGTGACAAGTGTTCAGAGTGCTGGAGTCCAGTAACCAAAGGATGACTAAAGGTGATGCCAGTTGCAGAAGTGACAACTGGTCATCAGTGATGTTGGCTCTGATGTTGTCTTGGCCCTGCCTCTCTTGGTTTATGCCATAGCCTGTATCTGGCCGTCCTGCAGGGTCTGTGAGATGTCCCCCACAATTTCAACACACTCATTTTCTACTTAAGTCACTCAGAGTCCATCTAGTTATTTGTTACTAGTAGAGTAGCTGTAATAAATCCATTAGGGATGCTGCTGCTAATTTCCTTGACACAAAGGCAATTTCTCTTTCTTCTTATCTATTGTCAGATCTCACTTTTTGTTTTCATTCAGATTAAATCCCCTATCTATTTCACAGCACCTGATACTATAGATGTGCTAAAACAGCAATTGTAGAAGGAGAGATGAAAGGAATAAAAAGGGAGGAAGGAAAGAAAGGGTGGTAGAGGGAAATGGAAGGAAGGAAATGGGAAGGAAGAGAGGAAGGAGGACAGAATCGTCCACATTTTCACATTTCTGAAGCTAATGCTTCAGTAAGAATCATCAGAGTGGTGACCTTCAAGATGGTGGAGGAGTAAGACGTGGAGATCACCTTCCTCTCCACAAATACATCAAAAATACAGCTACAATTGTTCTGTGGAACAATTCCTACAGAACACCTACTGAATGCTGGAAGAAGACCTCAGACTTCCCAGAAGGCAAGAAAATCCCCACATACCTGGGATGGCAAAAGAAAAAAACAGAAACAAAAGAATAGGGATGAGAACTGCAACTCTGGGAAGGAGCTGTGAAGGAGGAAAAGTTTCCACACACTAGGAAGCCCCTTCACTGGTGAAGACGGTGCGGGGGGGGCGGAAGGGAAGCTTCGGAGCCACAGAGGAGAGCGCAGCAACAGGGGTGCAAGGGCAAAGCGGAGAGATTCCTGCACAGAGGATTGGTGCCAACCAGCACTCAACAGCCTGAGAGGCTTGTCTGCTCACCTGCTGGTGGGGTGGGGGCTTGGAGATGAGGCTCAGGCTTCAGAGGTCAGATCCCAGGAAGAGGACTGGGGCTGGCTGCGTGAACACAGCCTGAAGGGGGTTAGTGCACCCAGGCTAGCCAGGAGGGAGTCTGGGAAAAAGTCTGGACCTGCCTAAGAGGCAAGAGACCATTGTTTCGGGTGCGTGAGGAGAGGGGATTCCTTCCCTCTCTGCCCACAGAAGGCAGATCACAGCCTAAATGAGCTCCACAGACGGTCGTGAGCCGTGGCTATCAGCTCGGACACCAGAGACGGGTATGAAACCCTAACACTGCTACTGCAGCCACCAAGAATCCTGTGTGCAAGCACAGGTCACTATCCACACTGCCCCCCTGGGAACCTGTGCAGCCCACCACTGCCAGGATCCCATGATCCAGGGACAACACCACCGGGAGAACACACAGCACACCTCAGGCTGTTGCAACATCACCTCTGCCTCTGCTGCCACAGGATCACCCTGCATTCCATACCCGTCCATCCCTCCGGCCTGAGTGAGCCAGAACACCCTAATCAGCTGCTACTTTAACCCCCTTCTGTCGGGGTGGAGAATAGGTGCCTGAGCATGACCTACACACAGAGATAGGGCCAAAAGCAAAGCTGAACCCCAGGAGCTGTGAGAACAAAGAAAAGAAAGGGAAATTTCTCTCTTCAACCTCAGGAGCAGCGGATTAAATCCCCACAATCAACTTGACGGACCCTGCCTCTGTAGAATACCTGAATAGACAACAAATCATCCCAAAATTGAGGCGATGCAATATGGGAAAAACTGTAGACTTGGGGTTTGCAGTCTGCGACTGACTTCTTTCTGATTTTTGTTTCTCTTAGTATAGGTTTTAGCCCTTGTTATCACTGGCGGATTTATTTATTGGTTTAGTTGCTCTCTTCTTTTTTTATTATTATTATAACTTTTAAATTTTTTTATTTTAATACTTTTTTTTTAATTTAAATTATTTTATTTTTTAATTTTCAAAATTTATTATTTTTTATTTCTTTTATTCTCCCTTTTCCTCTGAGCCATGTGGCTGACAGAGTCTTGGTGCTCCAGCCTGGTATCAGGCCTGAGCCTCTGAGGTGGGAGAGCCGATTTCAGGACATTGGACCACCAGAGCCCTCATGGCCCCACGTAATATCAATTGGTGAGAGCTCTCCCAGAGATCTCCATCTCAACGCTAAGACCCAGCATCACTCAAAGAACAGCAAGCTCCGGTGCTGGACACCCCATGCCAAACAACTAGAAAGACAGGAGCACAACCCCACCCATTAGCAGAGAGGGTGCCTAAAATCATACTAAGTTCACAGACACCCTAAAACACACGGCCAGATGCAGCCCTGCCCACCAGAATGACAAGATCCAGCCCCAAGCACCTGAATACAAGCACCACTCCCCTCCACCAGGAAGCCTATACAAGCCACTGAACCAAACTCACCCACTGGGGGAGACACCAAAAACAACTGGAACTATGAATCTGCAGCCTGCAAAAAGGAGACCCCAAAAAAAGTAAGTTAAACAAAATGAGAAGACAGAGAAATATGAAGCAGATGAAGGAGCAAGGTAAAAACCCACCAGAACAAACAAATGACAAGAAAATAGACAGTCTACCTGAAAAAAAATTCAGAGTAATGGTAGTAAATATGATCCAAAATCTCAGAAATAGAATGGAGCAAATACAAGAAACGTTTAACAAGGACCTAGGAGAACTGAAGAGCAAACAAGCAAAGATGAACAACACAATAAATAAAATTAAAATTTCTCTAGAAAGAATCAATAACAAATATTAAAAGCAGCAAGCGAAAAGCAACAAATAACATACAAGGGAATCCCCATAAGGTTAACAGCTGATCTTGCACTGGAAACTTTTCAAGCCAGAAGGAAACGGCAGAACACATTTAAAGTGATGAAAGGAAAAAACCATAAGCAACAATAAATAAAATTAAAATTTCTCTAGAAAGAATCAATAACAAATAACTGAGGCAGAAGAACAGATAAGTGACCTGGAAGATAAAATAGTGGAAATAACTGCTGCATAAGAGAATAAAGAAAAAGAATGAAGGGAATTGAGGACAGTATCAGAAACCTCTGGGACAACATTAAACTCACCAACTTTCGAATTATAGGGGTCCCAGAAGAAGAAGAGAAAAAGAAAAGGGCTGAAAAAGAAAAGAAAAAGAAAAAGAAAAGAAAAGAAAAAGAAAAAGAAAAGAAAATATTTGAAGAGATTATAGTTGAAAACTTCCCTAATATGGGAAAGGAAATAGTTAATCAAGTCCAGGAAGCACAGAGAGTCACATATGGGATAAATCCAAGGAGAAACACACCAAGACACAAATTAATCAAAATATCAATAATTAAATAAGAAGAAAAAATATTAAAAGCAACAAGGGAAAAACAACAAATAACATACAAGGGAATCCCCATAAGGTTAACAGCTGATCTTGCACTGGAAACTTTTCAAGCCAGAAGGAAACGGCAGAACACATTTAAAGTGATGAAAGGAAAAAACCATAAGCAACATTACTCTACCCAGCAAGGATCTCATTCAGATTCAACAGAGAAATTAAAAACTTTACAGACAAGCAAAGGTTAAGTGAATTCAGCGCCACCAAACCAGCTTTACAACAAATGCTAAAGGACTTCTCTAGGTAGGAAACATAATAGAAGGAAAAGACCTACAAAAACAAACCCCAAATAATTAAGAAAATGATAATAGGAACATACATACAAATAATTACCTTAAAATGTAAGTGGATTAAATGCTCAAACCAAAAGACACAGACTGGCTGAATGGATACAAAAACAAGGCCCATATATATGCTGTATACAAGAGACCCACTTCCGACCTAGGGACACATACAGACTAAAAGTGAGGGCATGAAAAAAGATACTCCATGCAAATGGAAATCAGAAGAAAGCTGGAGTGGCAATTCTCATAACAGACAAAATAGACTTTAAAATTAAGACTATTACAACAGACAAAGAAAGACACTACATAATGATGAAGGGATCAATCCAAGAAGAAGATATAACAATTGTAAATATTTATGCACCCAACATAGAAGCACCTCAATACATAAGGCAAATACTAACAGCCATAAAAGGGGAAATTAACTGTAACACAATCATAGTAGGGGCCTTTAACACCCCACTTTCACCAATGAACAGATCATCCAAAATGAAAATAAATAAGGAAACAGAAGCTTTAAATGACACAATACACCACAAAGATTTAATTGATATTTATAGGACATTCCATCCAAAAACATCAGATTACACTTTCTTCTCAAGTGCTCATGGAACATTCTCCAGGATGGATCACAACTTGGGTCACAAATCAAGCCTTAGTAAATTTAAGAAAACTGAAATCATATCGAGCATTTTTTCTGACCACAACGCTATGAGATTAGAAATGAATTACAGAGAAAAAAAATTAAAAAAACACAAACACATGTAGGCTAAACAATATGTTACTAAATAACCAAGAGATCACTGAAGAAATCAAAGAGGAATACAAAAAATACATAGAGACAAGTGACAATGAAAACACGACTATCTAAAACCTATGGGATGCACAAAAGCAGTTTAAGAGGGAAGTTTATAGCTATACAAGCCTACCTCAAGAAACAAGAAACATCTCAAATAAACAATCTAACCTTACACTTAAAGGAACTAGAGAAAGAAGAACAAACAAAACCCAAAGTTAGCAGAAAGAAAGAAATCTTCAAGATCAGAGCAGAAATAAATGAAATAGAAACAAATAAAAAATAGCAAAGATCAATGAAAGTAAAAGCTGGTTCTTTGAGAAGATAAACAAAATTGATGAACCATTAGCCAGACTCATCAAGAAAAAGATGGAGGGGACTCAAATCAACAAAATTAGAAATGAAAAAGGAGAAGTTACAACAGAAATGGCACAACTACAAAGCATCTTAAGAGACTACTACAAGCAACACTATGCCACTAACATGGACAACCTGGAAGAAATGGACAAAGGTATAACCTTCCAAGGCTGAACTAGGAAGAAATAGAAAATATGAACAGACCAAGCACAAGTAATGAAATTGAAACTGTGATTAAAAATCTTCCAACAAACAAAAGTCCAGGACCAGGTGGCTTCACAGACAAATTCTATCAAACACTTAGAGAAGAGCCAACACCCATCCTTCTCAAACTCTTCCAAAAATTTGTGGAGGATGGAACACTCCCAACCTCATTCTATGAGGTCACCATCACCCTGATATGAAAACCAGACAAAGATACTACAAAAAAAAGAAAATTACAGACCAATATCACTGATGAATATAGATGCAAAAATTCTCAACAAAATACTAGCCAACAGAATCCAACAACACATAAAAAGCATCATACACCATGATCAAGTGGGGTTTATCCCAGGGATGCAGGGATTCTTCAATATAAGCAAATCAATCAATGTGATACACCACATTAACAAATTGAAGAATAAAAACCATATGATCACCTCAATAGATACAGAAAAATCTTTTGACAAAATTCAACACCCATTTATAAGAACTCTCCAGGAAGTGGGCATAGAGAGACAAGGTTACCCACTCTCACCACTATTATTCAACAAAGTGTTGGAAGTTTTAGCCACAGCAATCAGAGAAAAAAAGGAAATAAAAGAAATCCAAATAGGAAAAGAAGAAGTAAAGCTGTCACTGTTTGCAGATGACATGATACTATACATAGAGAATCCTAAAGGTGCCATGAGAAAACTACTAGAGCTAATAAATGAATTTGGTAAAGGTGCAGGATACAAAATTAATGCACAGAAATCTTTTGCTGACTATACTACACAGAGCAATCTACAGATTCAATGCAATCCCTATCAAATTACCTATGGCAGTTTTTACAGAACTAGAACAAAAAAATCTTAAAATTTATATGGAGACAAAAAAGACCCCGTATAGCTAAAGCAGTCTTGAGGGAGAAAAACGGAGCTGGAGGAATCAGACAGACTCCCTGACTTAAGACTATACTATAAACTTACAGTAACAAAAACAATATGTTACTGGTACAAAAACAGAAACATAGATCAATGGAACAAGATAGAAAGCCCAGAGATAAACCCACACACCTATGGTCAACTAATGTATGACAAAGGAGGCAAGGATATACAATGGAGAAAAGACAGTCTCTTCAATAAGTGTTGCTGGGAAAACTGGACAGCTACATGTAAAAGAATGAAATTAGAACACTCCCTAACACCATACACAAAAATAAACTCAAAATGGATTAGAGACCTACCTAAATGTAAGACCGAACACTAAAAATCTCTTAAAGGAAAACATAAGAAGAACACTCTTTGACATAAATCACATCAAGATCTTTTTTGATCCACCTCCTAGAGAAATGGAAATAAAAACAAAAATAAACACATGGGACCTAATGAAACTTCAAAACTTTTGCAGAGCAAAGGAAACCATAAACAAAACCAAAAGACAACCCTTAGAATGGGAGAGAATATTTGTAAATGAAGCAACTGACAAAGGATTAATCTCCAGAAAATATAAACAGCTCATGCAGCTCAATATTAAAAAAACCAAACAACTCAATCCAAAAATGGCAGAAGATCTAAATAGACATTTCTCCAAAGAAGACTACAGATGGCCAAGAATCACATGAAAAGCTGCTCAACATCATAATCATTAGAGAAATGCAAATCAAAACTACAATGAGGTATAACCTCATACCAGTTAGAATGGGCATCATCAGAATATCTACAAACAACAAATGTTGGAGAGGGTGTGGAGAAAAGGGAACCCTCTTGCACTGTTGGTGGGAAT
>NC_041229.1:22222529-22276291 GCF_002837175.3 Physeter macrocephalus | reverse complement strand
GTCATGGAAGCAACCTAAATGCCCATCGACAGATGAATGGATAAAGAAGATGTGGTACATATATACAATGGAATATTACTCAGCCATAAAAAGGAACGAAATTGGGTCATTTGTAAAGACATGGATGGCTCTATAGACTGTCATACAGAGTGAAGTTTAGTCAGAAACAGAAAAACAAAAAGCGTATATTAACGCATATATGTGGAACCCAGAAAAAAGGTACAGATGAACCAGTTTGCAGGGCAGAAATTGAGACACAGATATAGAGAACAAATGTATGGACACCAAAGGGGGAAAGCAGCGGGCAGTGGTCGTGGTGGTGTGATGAATTGGACGATTAGGATTGAAATGTATACACTGATGTGTATAAAATTGATAACTAATAAGAACCTGCCATATAAAAAAATTAATAAAATATAATTCAAAAAAATATAGGGCTTCCCTGGTGGTGCAGTGGTTGAGAGTTCGCCTGCCAATGCAGGGGACCCGGGTTCGTGTCCCAGTCCAGGAAGATCCCACGTGCTACGGAGTGGCTGGGCCCATGAGCCATGGCCGCTGAGCCTGCGTGTCTGGAGCCTGTGCTCCGCAATGGGAGAGGCCCGCATACTGCAAAAAAAAAAAAAAAAAAAAAAAAAAAATATATATATATATATATATATATATATATATATATATATATATACATGAGTGACTATAATACAAGGAAAAACGTTCCATTTGGTAAAAGAGAGGCAATTAGAATGTGATGTCAGTTTGGAAGATTTATGTCTTCCAAAAAAAAAAAGAAAGAAAACATGACAACCCAAAACCTATGTGATGCAACAAAAGCAGTCCTGGAAAGGAAGTTTATAGCAATAAAATCCTACCTCAAGAAACAAGAAAAATCTCAAATAAACAACCTAACCTTATACCTAAAGCAATTAGAGAAAGAAGAACAAAAAAACCCCAAAGTTAACGAAGGAAATAAGCCATAAAGATCAGATCAGAAATAAATGAAAAAGAAATGAAGGAAACAATAGCAGAGATCAATAAAAAATAAACAACCTAACCTTATACCTAAAGCAATTAGAGAAAGAAGAACAAAAAAACCTCAAAGTTAACGAAGGAAATAAGCCATAAAGATCAGATCAGAAATAAATGAAAAAGAAATGAAGGAAACAATAGCAGAGATCAATAAAATGAATCCCTGGTTCTTTGAGAAGATAAACAAAATTGTTAAACCATTAGCCAGACTCATCAAGAAAAAAAGGGAGAAGACTCAAACAGAATTAGAAAAGAAAAGGAAGTAACTACTGATACTGCAGAAATACAAAGGATCATGAGAGCCTACTACAAGCAAGTATATGCCAATAAAATAGACAACCAGGAAGAAATGGACAAATTCTTAGAAAAGTACGACCTTCCAAGACTGAACCTGGAAGAAATAAAAAATATGAACAGACCAATCACAAGAACTGAAACTGAAAATGTGATTAAAAATCTTCCAAGAAATAAAAGCCCAAGACCAGATGGCTTCACATGTGAATCCTATCAAACATTTAGATACTCTTCCAAAACATGTCAGTGGGAGAAACACTCCCAAACTCATTCTACTAGGCCACTATCACCTTGATACCAAAATCAGACAAAGATGTCACAAACAAAGAAAACTACAGGCCAATATCAATGATGAACATAGATGAAAAAATCTTCAACAAAATACTAGCAAACAGAATCCAACAGCACATTAAAAGGATCATACACCAATGATCAAGTGGGGTTTATCCCAGGAATGCAAGGTTTCTTCAATATACACAAATCAATCAATGTGATACACCATATTAACAAATTGAAGGATAAAAACCATATGATGATCTCAATAGATGGAGAAAAACCTTTCAACAAAATTCAACACCCATTTATGATAAAAACTCTCCAGACAGTGGGCATAGAGGAGACCTACCTCAACATAATAAAGGCCATTTATGACAAACCCACAGCCAACATTGTTCTCAAAGGTGAAAAACTGTAACCATTTCCTCTAAATCAGGAACAAGACAAGGTTGCTCACTCTCACCACTAGTATTCAACAAAGTTTTTGAAGTTTTAGCCACGGCAATCAGAGAAGAAAAGGAAATAAAGGAATCCAAAAAGAAAAGCAGAAGTAAAACTGTAGCTGTTTGAAGATGAAATGATGCTGTACATAGAAAATCCTAAAGATGCTACCAGAAAACTACTAGACCTAATCAATGAATTTGGTAAAGTAACAGGATACAAAATTAATGCACAGAAATCTCTTGCATTCCTATACACTAATGATGAGAAATCTGAAAGAGAAATTAAGGAAAGACTCCCATTTAGCACTCCAACACAAAGAATAAAATACCTAGGAATAAACCTACCTAAGGAGACAAAAGACCTGTATGAAGAAAAATATAAGACACTGATGAAAAAAATTAAAGATGATACAAAGAGGTGGAGAGATATACTATGTTCTTGGTTTGGAAGAAACAACATTGTTAAAATTACTATACTACCCATAGCAATCTACAGATTCAATGCAATCCCTATCAGACTATCACTGTCATTTTTCAAAGAACTAGAAAAAAATTTTTACAATTTGTATGGAAACACAAAAACCCCGAAATAGCCAAAGTAATCTTGAGAAAGGAAAACGGAGCTGGAGGACTCAGGCTCCCTGACTTCAGACTATACTTTAAAGCTACAATAATCAAGACAGTATGGTACTGGCAAAAACCAGAAATATAGATCAATGGAACTGGATAGAAAGCCCAGAGATAAACCCACACACATATGGTCACCTTATCTTTGATAAAGGAGGCAAGAATATACAGTGGGAAAAAGAGAGCCTCTTCAATAAGCAGTCCTGGGAAACTGGACAGCTACATATAAAAGAATGAAATTAGAACACTCCCTAACACCATACACAAAAATAAACTCAAAATGGATTAAAGACCTAAATGTAAGGCCAGACACTATAAAACTCTTAGAGGAAAACTTAGGCAGAACACTCTATGACATAAATCACAGCAAGATCCTTTTTGACCCACCTCCTAGAGAAATGGAAATAAAAACAAAAATAAACAAATGGGACCTAATGAAACTTCAAAGCTTTTGCACAGCAGAGGAAACCATAAACAAGACAAAAGACAACCCTCAGAATGGGAGAAAATATTTGCAAATGAAGCAACTGACAAATGATTAATCTCTAAAATATAGAAGCAGCCCATACAGCTCAGTATCAAAAAAACAAACAACCCAATCTGAAAATGGGTGGAAGACCTAAATAGACAGTTCTCCAAAGAAGATATACATATTGCCAACAAACCATGAAAGGATGCCCAACATCACTAATCATTAGAGAAATGCAAATCAAAACCACAATGAGGTATCACCTCACACCAGTTAGAATGGTCATCATCAAAAAATCTGCAAACAATAAATGCTGGAGAGGGTGTGGAGAAAAGGGAACCCTCTTGCATTGTTGTTGGGTATGTAAATTGATACTGCCACTATGGAGAACTGTATGGAAGTTCCTTAAAAACTAAAAATAGAACTAACATATGACCCAGTAATACCACTACTGGGCATATATGCTGAGAAAACCATAATTCAAAAAGAGTCATGTACTACAGTGTTTATTGCAGCACTATTTACAATAGCCAGGACGTGGAAGCAACCTAAGTGTCCATTGACAGATGAATGGATAAAGAAGATGTGACACATATATACAATGGAATATTAGTCATAAAAAGACATGGAATTGAGTTATTTGTCGTGAGGGTTATGGACCTAGAATCTGTCATACAGAGTGAAGTAAGTCAGAAAGAGAAAAACAAATACGATATACTAGCACATATATATGGAATCTAAAACCAAACCAAAAAATGGTCATGAGGAACCTAGGGGCAAGACAGGAATAAAGACACAGACGTAGAGAATGGACTTGAAGACCCGGGGAGGGGGAAGGGTAAGCTGGGACATAATGAGAGAGTAGCCTTGACATATATACACTAACAAATGTAAAATAGATAGCTAGTGGAAAGCAGCTGCATAGTACAGAGAGATCAGCTCCATGCTTTGTGACCACCTAGAGGGGTGGGATAGTGAGGGTGGGAGGGATGTGCAAGAGGGAGGGGATATGGGGATATATATATATACATATAGCTGATTCACTTTGTTATACAGCAGAAAATAGATAGTGAGGGTGGGGGAGAGAGACACAAGAGGGAGGAGATATGGGTATATATGTATATATATAGCTGATTCACTTTGTTATACAGCAGAAAATAACACACCATTGTAAAGCAGTTATACTCCAACAAAGATTTTTTAAAAATAATACATTAGCTAGAAGAGAATTTCGGGAGAGGCACGGGAGCTCTCCCTCTTTCCCAAAATCATATTACTTATTTTATCACTTTTACTTGTAAGACTGTCCCTGTACCCGAGTTTTAAACCAAGCTTAAAACTTCCAAGCCTTCCTGGAAAAGTATGATTTCTTCTTATGTCAAAGAAGAATGGTTGAAAAACTCTTCAGAGGTTTCTTGTTGAACAAATGCACATAAATGATAGGAAAAAATATTAAATACTTTGGTTTTCTAAAGTGAAAAATCAATAATTTATTGTCACATGTTTAAAACTGAGCAAAATATATACCAGAGGTAAATTAGGGATGTATTGATCTTGTGCCACAAATACCCCACTGAATTTTATATTGCCCAGTAAGACTGCTTGCTGAAAGTCATTTTAAGTAGAGTGGAATTAAATTTAAATTGCAAAATGTACCGTACTTCTAATAAAGTGAAAATATAGCCACATGAAATTATAACCAAAAGTGGGGTCCAGCTGCTCATCACTCAAAAGTCATTAAAGAGGAAAGGTTGGTAGAAAAGAAAGTTTGCTTTATTTTGGATCCTGGTAACCCAGGGGGAGGAGGGCGGAGGAAGGTGGGAGTGAAGGGGGAACTCTTGTCCAAAGTCCGACTCCCCCCCCCCACTGACAACCAGTGGGCAAGAGCTTTTATAGACGGGGTTGGGGGGCTACATATAGAAACAGCACACTCAGCTCTGGCAGTCATCTTGAAATTGGTCATGCAGTGATCTGACCAGGGTCATCTTGATTGGTTTAAGTACAGTTAATCTTCAGTTCCAGGGTCAGTTTGTTCTCATTTCCTTGAGGCCAGTTCTCAGATTTGTGGCAGGTTATGTCATAGCTACAGTCTGGCTATCAAGTAGTTAACTTCTTCCATCTGGTGGGGGTTTCATTATCTACAAGACAGCTCACAGGATATGGCTCAGGATATTACCTATATAGCTCTTGAGGATTAACTAAATGTCCTTGACTTTGCTTAATGACTAAACTTATTATTTAGTCTTGTTGGACTGCTTTTCTTTGCTTCTGCATTTTCTCACTTCTCTGATTAAACTTATTCTTTGGCTAAAGTTTTTCCACAGACAAAAGCCAGGCTGAGGACATGGGGAGCTAGACCATAGGGTCCTGCTCTGTTTCAATATGACTCTTAGTAGTTAAAGTCATCAGGAAAACTATGTTAAAAATATGTGGCATGTGACTCAGCCAAATGAGGTAAAGTGAAAAATCTGAATCCAAAACCACTTAATAACTCCTTATCCACTCATCTCAAGTGTCTAAAGACCTAGCATGTGTCAGGTATTGTACTAGGTGATGGGTTATCAATTGAGAATTTAGCCCCTGCCTTCAAAGAGTTCACTGTCTGGTGGGGACAATGGTCATATAAATGACAACAACAAAGCATGACAAGTTCTATGAGAAAGGAAAGGATAGGGCACTATGGTGATACAGAATAAAACCTGCTGGGTGCTAATCAGAGGAGCAAGCCAGGGGTGTGTTTCTCTAAAGAGGAGGATTTGGAGGTATACGTCTTAAAGGAGACCTGAAGCAGGAATTCAATCCACAAGGCCTGGGTAAGAGAGATTTACAAATACCATAAATAAAATATCCAAACTAACTACAAATCTAAGGTGTCCATTGAAAATGAGGTAGGGCAGATACCTGGCTGAGATCCAAGTGGGTAGGGAGAACTTGGGGGGACAGAGCCATAGATGCCAAGGACCCAGTCTCAGGAAGATTTGGCTAGGAGAACATGAGACTTCCCATTCCCTTTGCCAGGAACATTCTTTCCTCAGAACTGGACAACATTGGCTTCTTCTCATTGGTCAAATATGAAGAGCACACCTCCATGTCACTCACTACTTACCATGTTTTATTTTCTTTGCAGCATTTGTTAATAACTACAATTATCTCACTTATTTTCTGATGTACTTCTTTATTTTCTGTTTCTTACTCATAGAATGTAAGTTTTATAAAGGTCCGTTTCACAAAAATCGTCTAATAAACATGTGTTGAATGGTTGTTAAATGAAGAATGCTAAGGCTCAGCGGCAAGGCAGGCAGATGCCAGATACCAACAGCAGGTTGGTAGGACTTGTGGGACAGAGAATTTTCAACTCCAAGGTAATTGAAGACTGAATTATGCTAGCATGGGGTCAAATGGTCAGGCATTGGTCAATTTAAAAGTAAATTTATTCAGATCTTCCTCACACAAAGCTGGATATTTTTTAATGTTCATCTGAATTTGCTATAGATCTTGAGCTTGACTTATTTTACCAATGACTGGTAAATTCTAAGACTTCAGCAGACTAATAAAAAATTGGTCAGAAGTCAGGTTCTCTCCTAGGCCATCAGTCTGAGATGTTGCTATGCACATTATATATGATGAGTTTCTTTTATCTTCCTCCAAGGTACACATTTCATGCTCTTTGTTTTAATGAACACCTCAGGAAAAATAAAAATCTCGTGGTGGTGGCTGTCTTTTCTTATAATTTCAAGAGAAAGCTTATGTGCTCACTGTGTCTGAGATAATTCCTCAGTCTAGAGAGCAACAGACTAGATTGAATTAGCATTGGTTCTTTCATTACTAATTAGGTGGCAAAGAAGACCTGCCTCAGGGCACACAAACATAGACTCTGTTCCCATAATTAGCCAAATGAAGGGGTGGTAGCCCTGGCAAGAGCTGTTCTTGCATGATCTCCAAACTCGGAATTCTCATTAGACAGTGGGCTTCTCAAGGAAAGGAAGGTGCCTCATTGTCTATGTATTCCAGGTGTCTAACTCAGGGTAGTTTCCAACACATGACAGGTTTCCAGCACACATTTGTTGAACTTAATGTTGTTTATATGAGGGGAGTTTCCAGATATACATTACTGCATTCAGCCTTTAGCCCTGTTATATTCACTATTTTTATCAGTGTCTTAAATAAAGAGAGATATGCTCATCCATTTTTCAAAGGATACAAGCTGGGAGAGAGAAATAATGTGATGGTTGATGAAATAAAGCTTCAAAATACCCCAGCAGAGTAGAAAGATTGACTCCAACTGATAGGATGAAATTTAATAATGTCGTGTATATTCTCATAAATAGGTGTAAAATATCAATTACACCATTGTGAGAAGAAGCAAACCTGTTTAACAATGGTTTATGTGAAAAAGATCTGGGTCTCATCCTTGGCCATAAGCTTAGGAGGTTTTAACTGTGTAAGGC
Organism: Physeter macrocephalus; assembly: GCF_002837175.3. Lineage (NCBI taxonomy): Eukaryota > Metazoa > Chordata > Mammalia > Artiodactyla > Physeteridae > Physeter > Physeter macrocephalus. Next base: position 22,268,711 of record NC_041229.1, on the reverse strand, counting down.
ATTTGCTGAAAAAAAATATAAATTAAAAGTAAAATAAAGCAATGACAGAAGATTTAATGCAAATATAATGCACTGAGGCCAGTAAATAATCTCACAATATTTTGTGGTCCTCAGACCACACCTGAAGGATTTATGTAATTTGGGTTGCTGTATATTAGCAGACAGTCCAACAAACTAGCACAGTGCTTCTCAAACTTTAATGCTCATATAAACCATAGTTTAGTTAGTAGATCTGGCTTGAGGTCTAATAGTCTGCATTTATGACCAGCTCCCAGGTGATGCTGAAGCTGCTGAGACACAGAGCACTTTTTGAATAGCAAAGAACTAGTGTCTTTTCAGAGAAGAGTCCACATCTGGAGGATTTTGGAGTCTGAAAATCAAACTATGATAGTTGTTGACAGAAATGGACTATTTAGCATGGAGAAGATTTGCATAGTGGGGACATATTTCTAGTCCTTTATTTTTGAATAACTCGCTATGAATAAAGAACAGACTTGTGTTTTCTTGTGACCAAAAGCAAATGCAGAAGTGGAAGGAGTTACAGGAGGCAGATTTTGGCAAAATACAAGGAAGTGATTCTAGCAGATGGAGCCATTCAATGACGGGCAGCACTGCCTCAGAACCCAGAGGCCTCCCTGCATTAGGAATGTTTAAGCAGAAGCCAGTCGATTACCAGTTAGGCATACGAAGAGAATGTCTATGTGGATGAGAGGACAGACAATAAAATTTATGATTCCTTTCAAGGTTAAGATGCTGTGAATCTGTACTTTCTCTCTCTTTATTTTTTCCTCCTTAATGGTTTCCCCTCAGCCCATTGTTCCAAGCCCACGGACTCTGCTGCAGATTCTCTTATGAGAAACTGGATGTGAAAATGCTCTGCAAAATATATAGCACTATATAAAATACAAGTTCTTATTGAAAATTTTATATTACCCCATTAATTTTCTTTCATTTCTATATATTTGATTTTCAACTTAACATGGAAGTTTCTTGGATCAAGACGCTATTAAGCAAGTGGGTGATATTCAATTATGAATGAGTCGTATTTCATACTAATGAGGATAGTGAAGGTTGTTCGATAGTTGGATGTGTTACAAAGCGGCTGTGGCACTTCCAGCATTTAGAAATTTAGAATAGATTCTGACTCCCAGGACAGTTCCGTCAAAATCCACTGTGGAATCTAAGGGATAAACTAGTTGTTATCTCAAGGTCATTTTCAAACCTAGCTTTGGAGAAAATGTAAGCATATCCTCTAATAAAATACCTAAGTAACTTTTTCTTGTTTTCTGTTGTGTCTGTAAGTTGACTGGGTGTGCCAATATACATTTCAGGACAACTTTTAGACAACTGGCACCCTGAATCATGGTGAAGGTACTTCATTAGGCTTATTACAGGAACTCAATCAATGCTTTTGTGCCCTGAGGCAGGCCTGCTATGCCTTCTAATTAGTGATGGAAGAACCAAAGCTAATTCAATCTAGACTGTCGTTCCCGGGACTGAAAGATTGCCCTGGGCGTCCTGGAGCACAAGCTCTCTCTGAGGATTTCAACATCAGCACCAGCCCAAGAGGGGCACTGACATCAAACCATCAAGGCCCTTCCAGTTCCCCTGCAAAAACCCCTTTCAGTCAGCATATTTGATGGAAATGCATGTCACAACCAGGAACCTTCCAAAGAAACATACAATGGAAGAAGTATATTCAAAATAATCTGTCACTTTCTCTTGACATAAGGTATCTACCAGAGTCACTGTTTTCCTGGATTTGAGGCTCAAAAATTGGCAAAGGAAATCCCATCTCCTCACATGGGAACCCAAGAAATAATGCTGTGGAGGGATAGATTTCTGTAATAATACACACAGAAAAAAAATACCTTTCACATCCAGAAATCAATTTGTCTTCATAACAACATAGATAGGAAGTAATGAGGGTAGATAACCTCATTTCATTGATGAAGACACTGAATTTCAAAAAATCTAAGTGGCTTCCTTGATGTCACAAAGATGCTAAATAATAGAGCCAGGACTCCTTTTAGCTCCTAACTTAATTTTCTTTCCATTATCGGAGGAACAATTAAATGTCCTATTTTCTTTGAGAACCAAAATATGCCATTGAATTATTCCCATATATGGCTACAATAGAGATATGTTTAAGTATATCTGCCATGAGTGTTTTTGGTGGAGTTTAAAAAAAATTTTCCCCATTAAAATATAATTCTCTCAGACAACTCAGAAAATATGTTTTATAAATATCCATGGTAATTGAGTTCCTACTATGTACAAAGTACTTCATAAAGTCATTTGCACGAGCTATTATTTAATCCTTACTAAAGCAACTTAAAATAGGCATTACTAGGTCCTTTTTAAAAAGGAGAAAATTATTAGGAAAGATTGACCTGCAAGAAGGTTTCACAGCTGGCAAGTGATACATTTGATCCCCCATCACATCATGCCTTTTCATTTAGTATTGTGGAGTCAATAATTAATTAATTTGACCAATATTTATTAAATATGTATATCTTATAATAGATTGAGAGCTCAAAAATGTCATTGATGATCACTTGAATCAATTCATAGCAATTTGAAATTATTGTCTTCATATTTAGCTTGGAATTTGTATCTTGTTGGATGTCCTTACTATTGTTCACAAAATTGTTGTTCAGTGTACAGCAAGTATTGAGTTAACACATAGTGTCTTTCTGTGTTAAAACTTGGAGGGTCTAGACCTGAGGATGAGAAAGATGCCAGTGGTAAAATCCACTGTGGTTCCTTTGCATTGTCATCCTGCTTTGTACCTAGCAGTGAAAGCCCATGACGAGGTTTGAAGGATGGGAATTGGAGAGGAAAGTGGTGTGACAACTACCTTCTTTGGGGCATGAAGAACTCACATATCAAAAGGAGTTCAGTGGTCTTGGGGGAGAAATAATCTCTCCAAGCCCAGTCTCCTGACCTGTAAAAAGAGAAAATCATTATTAGCTCTGCATTCCTCTTAAATTGCTATGAGGAGCACATGGAATAATGTCTATAAAAGCATTTGTAAACTGATGGGCATGACAGAGAAAACATTACACACTGTTATAAGGTATTCATATATTTTCATTTTTATTAAGCATTTTCATTGACTTGACTCTGAATCACCTCCTTAACTGGCTTTGCCACTTGCAAGTGTTGGTCTCACCAGGTCTTTGTCACTAAAATGAAGGATATGGCTCTTTGTCACTAAAATGAAGGATGTGGCTATAAACAAAGCAGTGGGAAAGACAAGACTTTGAAGCCAATCCTACCACATCCACATTTTAATAGGTATGTGACCTTAGGCAAGTTACTTAGGTATTTTTTCCCCCTTTCTGTATATTGGGAAAATAACACCTGTTTTTTCAAAAGCAGGTTGTATATTTAAAGCACCTAACTAAGTTTAGGACTCTTAGGACATTAACCAATTGTTAGTTCCTGTCCCATAGGTATCCAATAAATCAATTAAATTTTTAAACCTTTTGCAACTTCTTAGCTCTCCCTTCCTACATACAGGGTAAGATGCCCTTTTAAAACAGTCTAAGTTTGTTTTCGGGTTACTATACATAACTAATAGGACAAAAACTTTGCATGCTATTTCCAACTCAACTTTTTATACCCAAAGAGGTCATGGGTGATTCTAAGACAGACAAATCCTCATCTCTATTTCTAAACGAAGAGGCAGGTAATATGTTAATTTATGCTTTTACCAGGGATTAAAAGGAAATAATCCATACAAGCGACAAAGGTCAGGATATACTAACTACAACCAAAATTAATTAAACTGTAATCAATATTGTTATAGTTTTCAGTTACATTAATCATGTATGTGAATGATTTGAATCCATGGAAAAGTTTTGAAATTGATTTCTGATTTATTCCTCCCACCTCAACCCCCTTCCCTTGAATTGATATTAATAACGTTTTAGATGAAGTTTAGCCTTTACACTAGCAAATAAAGCAAATTTTTTTGAAAATTGCAACAGCCCTTTAACAGAATAATATTGATGCTTCCCAATAAATGTTCCTAATAGTGCCTGCAGGAAAGCAGTATAGCTCTCTACGGGGAAACAATCAATATGTCCTAAGTAATTCACTGCAGTAGGAAAGATAGCTTCAGGAAACTGCATATTTTATTGTTTTTGTTGGGTTTGTTTGTTGGTTGGTTAGTTGGTTTCCTATCATTAGTGGAATGATTTTTATAGCTGAATGTAATCATTCTACCCAAGTGGCCCTTGTGAATTTACTGTTATTCTATTACCACCCACCAGGCGGAGACATAGTTCCAGAAATGAGCAAGTTGGCCCAAGAAACCATCTTAATATGTAATTTTCTTAGTGTCTTCCCACACAAGTAGTTCTTTTATTCAGTTATGGATACTTAAGTCTCCTCAGGTAGAGCACTGAAAACATACATCCTTTGAATGACAAACACTGGCAATACATGTGTCTTGAAGAGGCTCAGGCCATGCGGTGCCTCAATATAAGACCTAACTTTTCTGTAGCTCAGTATTCCTTTTTATCATCCTTGTCAGCCAAGCCTCAAAATATTGCTTCTTATAGAATGGCTGGGTCTCCTTAGAGAAAATACAATATGTAAGTATACACTTGCCCTTTATCCACTTTTCCACCTATCTAAATCCTACCTTTTATTTAGGGTCATAACAAATCTTACTTCCAATAAAATCTTCCCTGATTACATTCACCACATTTGCTCTCTCCCTACTTTGTCATTTTATGAAAGGTATTGCCTATGTAGGGGATGACATAGCAGAACAATTAAAAAATTCATCTTTGAAGTAAGACGTACATACATTAGAACCCTAACCCTGACAGTTACTCATCATGTGACTTTGGACAAATTATTTAGCCTCTGTAAGCCTCAATTTCCTCATCTTTGAAAGGAAGATAATGATATCTACTTAATGAGATTGTGGTGGAAATTTAAAAACTAAATGCAGGTGGAGCATTTAGCAGAGTGCTTTAAAAATATACAAACAATAAGTATATAAAATTAGTATTATATAATACAAATTTGATTATATGACAGAGTGCACTTTTTCTCTATATATAATATCTCTGCTAACGAGAAAGGAGAAATTATTACTGAATGTATGACTGCTACAAAGCTATGTGTTATTAATATATTAGATAAGACCTTGAAAAAGCCCATCTTTGGATGGGTCTGAACTAACCTGATATAAAGTCCTGTGGTTAGGTTTTAAAAAGCAATTGAATGATTATAGAATGGGAGGAAATCTAATGTGGCATTTCTTTTGAAAATAACTGGAAACATTTATTGACTATTACTTCAATGAGTTAACAGTATGACATAGCATCCCAAAACATTGAGATGCTACGTTTTCTTCCAGTCTGTACTTGTCTTTTAATTTTGTTTAAGGTATCTTCTTCCAGACAGTTTAAATCCTGACCTCACTGACAGGTGGATTCATGATGTCAGAAGAAATAGTAAGGACACATTATACACTATAGCAGTACAGACTGGCTAGCTGGCCCCAAAACCCAATTTCTCTCATTCCTAGGTACACTTCTTTGCAGTAGCCAATGTGGTTTTATAACTGGAGTGTTGCACACTGCTTCAGGCTAAGTCCAGAAAAATGCCCATATGCTCTTTTTTTTTTACTTTATGCAGATGAACTCAATGACCCTGGTGGTTCTGTTTTAAAGACAGCAGAACTATAGGAGGCAAAAGCCTGGCACCCTGTATCAGTGTTTGGAAGAGAGCCACATGCCAATCAGGAAAGTCCACTTTAAACTCACAGAAGCAAGAAACAAACTTCCATTGTGTTTGAACCACCACCACTTCTTGATTTGTTTGTTATAACAGTTAGCAAACTCTAATTAATTCAACTAGTCCACATATATCTGCAGTATTCCTTTGAATAAGAGAGATATTAACAAGTTTAAAAAGTTTTCGAGATGATTAAGATACTTAAGAATTTTAAAATCAGCTGGTGAGATTTGTCAAAATGCACACATCTTTTAAACTCCTATGTGATTCTGATGTGTACCTTATCTTAAAAATTACTTGTTTAGAACCCTGGCATGGGGAAAATTATTGAATGAGCTGGGGATGGTTTTCCTGGAAAATAAAAACATGGTGATAGATGTCTTCAAATATCTGAAGGACTAACATAAGAAAGAAAAACCTACACTTCCACTGTGAAGAAAGGGAGATGTATACTTACACTGCAAGATACTGACCAGAATCAATGGGTGAAATTACAGGAGGAAAGTTTTGGGTTCATTCAGAGGAAAATGTTATAATAATTACAGTTTTTCAAAAAATGAACCACCTGATTTTAAAGTGATGGGTTCTCCCTTTCCTATAATATCCAAGCAGAGATGACATAAAAGTATCCACCCTTGTATCCACCCTGTGGGACAGGCCCACTTCCTTGTAGACAAGGAAACCAAGACCCAGTCATAAGACTGCCTGCACATTGTCACAGAGCCAGAAAACAACACAGGCAAAACGTTCATCCCTGTCTTCAGACTCAGAGACTAGTTCTTTCTTCCACTGATCATGTATGTGGGTAATTCCTCTCAGATGTAAGATTCCATGAAAAAGATTGGAAGCGCCCCAATGGCAGGAACATTAATTTATCCTTCTTTATATTTTCACATTGCTGAGCACACAGTATGTGGTTATTAAATACATATTTAACTGCATTTAATTGACACCACCCTTCTGAACTAAAAATGCCATAAAAAGTAGGCATTTCCCCTCTACACTGTTTTCACACAAAACCACTTCCCTCACACATAATGTTCTGCACTAGGGAAGAAGTACAAGGTACGTGGCCCGTGCCTTCCAAACAGAGGACACCCAGAAGCAAGAGTTAGATACTTGAGTCTCTAGTGAGTAAAAATATTTGAACTACATTCAGAAATTACTGTTCAGTTTTCAATACCAGTCTGAAGTATAAAGTGCACTGGAGTAGACCGCATGAGACCCCGGCTCTGCCTTGAGCACTTTGTCAAATCACTTAACGTCTGCCTGCTTCCATATCCTCATCCAGGAGCCAGGCAATAATTTTCAGTGGCTGGTGACCCCACAGAAGGAGCAGCCAGACTTTCTATGCCTCCTGAGTCTGATCTAGCCTCTTCCCTGGACCAGCAATGTGCAGGAAATGCTGGAGACAGCACATACCTAAAGAAAAATTAAGGGATGCAACTGGCAAAATCAGACTTCAGGAGATTCTATGGGATTAACATCTCAGCTACTTTAAAAAAAATTCAAAGAAAAATAAAAGAGATGGAGAGAATACATACAAAAGACATAAATAATGTAATAACCAATTGCAAACTTATTTGGATCACAATTTCAAGTAGTAGGAAAAAATATTTAAGCAAAGGAGTATAAATGGTGTGATTACCATTTATATAATGTTCCAAAACAGATAAAACTAATCTATGCTCCTAGAAGTCACTATAATATTATGTTTCTTCTTCTCTGCTCTGGTTCCATGGGTGTGTTGAGATAAGAAGATTTAGTGAGCTGTAGAGTCTGGTATGTGCATTTTTCCATATACTATTAATCAATAAAAAGTGTTTTAAATGACAGAATTCTGGGTACTATGTCAATAAATGTAAATGATAAAAGAGTTAAATGAAAAAAATATTATCAATTCCTTTTATGTTTGTCAAGGAAGCCTTCCTGGAATGATAGAATTATTTTAAAACATACTGAAAAACAAAAGAATCTTGCTCATTGAAACTAGATACAAAAGGCATAAGATTTGTATCATCTGAGAGCAGACATAAATGCCAGAAAGATGGGAAACAAAAGAAAAAATGAATTTTGAGAGACATATGAATAAAAAATATGGTCTGTAGCAACATGGAAACTGAAAGCAAAAACTAAAATTATCTATAATCATGTCTGTATCCATATAGACATTATGCAAAATAAGCTTATTTACAAAGGTGCCATAGCTGCTGTGGACACCAGCTCTATTTTAAAGATATGGTGACTTTAAGTGGCTATCACAAGGACATTGGGTAGACTGCAGCATTAAACAACTGTGGTGTTCTGACTCTGGATCTGTGTTTGTTTCATAAACTGGGCTTGTCGAGGTGAACTATGTCAGGCCATCCACAACCTGAAGAGGAATGTGTGGGAAAGGACAACAGGGACAGAGGCCCTAACGTCCGTCAATGACCCTCTATATATACAAATGGATTATTTTAGTACTTCTAACCAGATTGTTTAGTCAACTCTATCCATTACTGAGCTATGAATGATGCTGAAATTTTCCACCCAGAATAGAGATTCTCCCTCACCCAGCAAGTCAGCACACAGTTTACAGCAGATAATAATTACAGCAGTTTCCTTTTGTCTTTGTAGCTATCTTTGACACAAGTAAAGCTGGTGACTCAGAATTCTGGGCCCACGTCATGGGGATGTGGAGGCGATAAAAGAAAAATGAACAAGCCCTGAAATGGGAAAATGTGCAAGGGGGCTGATGCAGACAGGAGATGCTATCTGTCACCAAAGATCTTTCTGACCCTGGGCCTGCTAGTATCAAATGGAAAGTAGGAAGGTCACAAGACCCCAGGGCCAAGCTGAGTAAGATAATCATAAGGGTGCAGAATTTGCAAAGGCCTGTATAGTAGAAGTTCTCAGACTAGTCCTCAAGAATTGAAATGGTCAAATACATACCTTAGAAGAAACCATATTTACAGACAGAGAAGGAGGAGGGGGGTGAGGAGTTATTGTTAAATGGGGACGGAGTTTCAGTTTGTGAGGATGAAAAAGTTCTGAGACGGATGGTGGAGATGGTTGCATGACAATGTGAGTGGACTTAATGCCACTGAACTGTGCACTAAAAAATGGTTAAAATGGTAAACTTTATGTCATGTATATTTTGCCACCATATATATATATATATATATATATATATATATATTTGCAGAAAAAATTTAGTAGCAAACAGTTGTAAAACAAGAAGTTAAAAGATGGTCAAGCAATCTAGTGCCAATTTTTAAGAAATCAAGAGTTCAGGCTCCAGAGTCTGACTACAAGCTCCAAATCAGGGCTTCTAAACACCACCTCTTCTTAGCTCCATGGCAATAGGCAGGTTACAGAATTTCTCCAAGGCTCAGTTTCTTCATCTATAGAATGGGTTAATTATAGTATGTAACTTGTAGGATTGTTGAGAGGGGTAAATGAGATAATCCACATAAGTTGTCTAGTACAAAGTAAGTAAGTGCACAGAAACTCTTAACCATTATGTTATCATCACTATTCTGTCGTTCTTGTTATTGACAGCCAAATTCAGACACATTAGTGCCTGGCACTAACATGAAAGGCTTCAAGAAAGCCCTCGGGAGCAGAGAAGGCTGAGAGTACACATTTAATCAACAAAATATTTATTAAATGCCTGTTATGATGCAACACTCTCCTAGGTACTGGGAAAAAAGGAATAAACCAAAAACAAAGACACACCAGATTCTCTGAAGAAGTTTAGAGCTTCACTGAGGAGATGAGGTGCACACATGAAGCAGTTCAACAGTGCCGAGCATGTAACAATGTCCGGACCTTTCACTGGTGTCGCAATGGAGAGGTCAGAAAGCCCAGCCGTTGAGTCACCCGAGGTGGTCACAGGCACTTGCCTTGGTACCTGCCACACTCAGGCTCAGACCCCACTCCCACTCCTTCAAGTGCCTGAACCTTGCTGAGTCTCAGTTTCGACACAAAAGGGATAATAACAGTAACTATCAATACATCACAGGGTTATTTTGAGCTTTACATGAGATGATTGCATGGGAAGAATTTAGGACAGGACCTAGTACAGATTAAGCCTTCAATAAAAATTACCGGGGGCTTCCTTGGTGGCGCAGTGGTTGAGAATCTGCCTACTAGTGCAGGGGACATGGGTTCAAGCCCTGGTCTGGGAGGATCCCACATGCCGTGGAGCAACTGGGCCCGTGAGCCACAGCTACTGAGCCTGCGCGTCCAGAGCCTGTGCTCCGCAACAAGAGAGGCCGCGATAGGGAGAGGTCCACGCACCGCAATGAAGAGTGGCCCCCGCTCACCGCAACAGAAACAAAGACCCAACACAGCCAAAAATAAATAAATAAATTTAAAAAAATAAAAATAAAAAAAATAAAAATTACCTTGTTTAATCAACAATCCAATGAGGTAGGCACTTCATATTCCCTATCTTGTGTAAGAAATTGGGGTTCAAAAAGGTTAAATGACTCACTCAAAGTCTAACTGGTACATGGCAGAGCCAAGAAAGCACCCCAGATCATAGGACCCTAACTCATGCCCTTTCCGCTGTATCATAAAGACCTGTGTGGTGTTAGTGTCAAATGAGGGCTGAGAGTAATTCCTGAAGCAGTAGAGAAGATGCTTAAAGCAAAGTCAGTGTAATAGTAGAAAAAACATGAATGAACTGAAACATCAGGAGAAAAGAGGTAGGATATTATTCAAATCACTAGGTTATTGAGGACTTACCTGCCACACTCTATCTTAAACACTTACACACTTCATCACATTTCATTCTTTACAACAGCTCTTTTGAGACGTGTTATTAACCCTATTTTCCAGATGGAAAAATTGAATCTCAGAGAAGTTTAAAAACTTGTAGAATATCATAAGGTTAGTAAGAGGTAAAGTTGGGATCTGAACCAGGTCTATCTGATTTTAAAAGCATTGCCTTTAAGCAAAGACAGAAGCTCTCTAGAGGACGGGGGAAATGTGAGTTTCTTACAGATTGATTGGATGAATAGTAAAGATTGGGCCTGAAATAAGCAGAGCAAACTGAGGAGTATGGGTGGAGTACAGATGGAGTACAGATGGGGAGACCAGGCAAACAGGAGAGAAATGGAAAGTAGAATTTTGGGCAGATGGAGAAGGCAGGTGGGACAGCCTAGAGATGAGAGTTTTGCTTTGTTTGGTTTCAAGGAGACTCTCACTATCACAGGCCCCTTTTCCCCACGAGTTGGGCTATAATTTTCCTCTTTTTAGACCCTATTTTTTTCTAAGAATTTGATGATAACTTCTCTAACTCCTGACAGATGATTAATACCTGGGGGATACAGGAAGAGTTCATTCACATCATCACAGGAAATGGCTTACTCCTAAATCAAAACTGAAACTGACTCACTGAAGAATCAATAATGGTGATGGCCAAGACCGTAACAGTCTCCTTGAAGGCCAGAATCCCTGACACTGGCCATTAACGAGACACTGGAATACAAGTTCAGGGATGCTACTAAGAGCCACTCTGAGAATACGCTTAAATAAAAGGCTGTGTGGGTGATGAGCTCATCTTTATAGACATTAGGCCTTTGAGAGAAAGGAGTGGCCTTTGAATACCTTGAATTCTGTTAAATTAAATTGAACTACCTAAATACAATTTATTGTATAGAAGATATATTTATTTAAATGGAAATATTTATAGATTTCTATTTTTTGCAGGGGCAAGTTATTACCCATGTATCTGTGAGTGCTTCAAAGAACGATCTTACTTCTGGCTAAGCTGTTTTAAAGACTGGTCTCTGAACACACTAGAGAAGGAAACCACATCTAGTCCCCTCATCCATGGCCCTGAGAAACAAGGTTGGCTCCCTCCAGGGGCTGTTGGGCATTATACCTCAGAGGTAGATTATATTCTGCATGAGAATTCAAAAGGGAGCAGTGAGCACCAGACTACTTTTACTTTTCCCCAGCTTTGGTCTCATTCCCTTGCAATAAAGACATCAGAAAAATCCCCGATCTCAAGAAGATACCTACCTCTTGCAAATATCTGATCCATAAATGGTAAAAAGCTTCCTGGGAAGACTCCTCCACTCTTGATGAAAAATGATCAGGATGGATATGAGCTGGAGTTGATTTCTGAGGATATGCAAGCTGACAAATAACTTCTCAGCAATCCCAGTGGTTAAGTATCATCAGACAACCAGCCCTTTCTGTCTGGCACATAAAAGACTGCTCCTTGAATAGAAGACAAGGGATTCAAATACAATTACTAGCACTGACTAAAGTCAAAGCTTCCTTTGCCCACTCACATGATGGTCTCCAAAGCGATGAAGAGTATTTCCACCTCTGTTTCTCAGTTACCTCTTCTGATCAGTAAATTAGAACAATCTACTTCCTGATAAAGACAAATCCTGCAGATTTGAATTGTGGATCCAGAGATTTCTAAGTCTGTTTGATGTGATAATCACATGCCTTCAGGTCAGTAAAACCAGGCAAGATCAAATCAGAGTTTTAGGTTCTGAATCTAGAATTTGTTGGGAAAATCTGATTGGTTCCACATTATGAAAACAAGGCAAACCATTGTAAGTTAAGTGAAACCCTTTTTCTTAACATTGTAAAGTTATATTATTCCACTCTTGGAATCTTTAATATGCTTCTTTTTTTTCAACTATTTTGGGATATAGTTGACAGTTAAATTTCAAGATATTTAAAGTATACAATGTGATGATTCGATATAGGTATACATTGTGAAAGGATTACTCCCATTGAGTTAATTAACACAACCATTATCTCACATATTTTCCTTTTTTAAAGGGGGGTGGGGTAGTAAGAACACTTAAGCTCTAGTCTCTCAGCAAATTTCAATTATACAGCACAGAGTTATCAACTATAATCACCATGTAATATATTTGATCCTCAGACTTTATTCTTCTCATAACTTAAACTTTGTACCCTTTTACCAACCTCTCCCTACCAACCCCCAGCCCCTGACAACAAGTTTTCTACTCTCTCTTTCTATTTTTTGACTTTTTATATACAAAAGTTTCAAGTGTACAGCATTATAATTGGACATCTGTATACACTACAGTGTGATCACCAAGTCCAGTTGTCACCCATCCCTGCACAGTTGAGCCCTTTGTCCCATTTGGCCCACCCCCAACAACTCCTTTCTCTGGTAACCACTAATCTGATTTCTGTATCTATGAGTTTGTTTTTGTTTTATTTTGTTTGTCCATTTGTTTTGTTTTGTTTTGTTTTTTAGATTCCTCATATAGTGAAATCCTACGGTATTTGTCTTTCTCCATCTGACTTATTTCACTTAGAATAATATCCTCAAGGTCCAACCATGTTGTCACAAATGACAAGATTTCATCCTTTTTATGGCTGAGTAATATTTCATTGTGTATGTATCCTGCATCTTCTTTATCCATTCATCTATTGATGGGCACTTATGTTGCTTCCATATTTTGGCTATTGTAAATAATGCTGCAATGAACATAGCAGTGCATATATCTTTTCAAATTAGTGTTTTCATGTTCTTCAGATAAATACTCAGAAGTGAAATACCTGGATCAAGTTCTATTTTTTGGAAGAGCTTGAGAATAATACCTTTTAGGTATTAAATCTTTGAATGTTTTGTAGAATTCACCAGTGAAGCCATCTGGTCCGGGACTTTGTTTGTTGGGAGATTTTCCATTACTGTTTCAATCTCCTTACTAGTCTATTCAGTCTTACAGTCTACTCAGATTTTCTATTTCTTCATGATTCAGTCTTGCAAGATAGTATGTGTCTAAGAATTTATTCATTTCTTCTAGGTTGCCCAATTATTTGGTGTATTATTATTTGTAGTAGTCTCTTATGATCCTTTGTATTTCTCTGGTATCAGTTGTAACTTCTCCTCTTTCATTTCTAATTTTATTTATTTGAGTTCTCTCTCTCTTTTTTTTGGTTAGTTTTTCATATTTTGTTTATCTTGTTTATTTGAAAAAAAACCAGTTCTTAGTTTAATTGATCTTTTTACGTTTTTTTCCTTTTAATCTCTATTTTATTTATTTCCACTCTGATCTTTATTATTTCCTTCCATTAATTTTGGGCTTTGTTTGTGCTACTTTTTCTAGTTCCGTTAGGTGTAAAGTTAGATTGTCTATTTGGGACTTTCTCGTTTTGTGAGGTAGGCCTAAATTGCTCTGAACTTCCCTCTTAGAACCACTTTTTCTACATTCTATAGGTTTTGGTATGTAGTATTTCTGTTTTCACTTGTTTCTAGGTTTTTAAAAATTTCATCTTTGATTTCTTTAATGCTCTACTTGTTGTTCAGTAGTACAGTGTTTAATCTCCATACTTTTGTGGTTTTGTTTGTTTGTATCTTGTGATTGATTTATAGTTTCATATCATTGTGGCTGGAGAAGACGCTTGATATGGTTTTAATCTTCTTGAATTTACTGAGACTTGTTTTGTGACCTAACATGTGATCTATCCTGGAGAATGTTGCACTTAAAACAATGAGGAAAATGTGTATTCTGCTGCTTTTGGACAGAATATTCTGTTTATATATATTAAGTCTATCTGATCTATGCCATTTAAGACCACTGTTTCTGTACTTATTTTCTGTCTGGATGATCTATCCATTGATATAAGTGTAAAGTGTAAAGTCCCCTGCTATTGTTACATTACTTTCAATTTTTCCCTTTAGGTCCATTAATATTTGCTTTACATATCTTGATGTTCCCCTGTTGGGTGCATATACATTATAAATGTTTTATCTTCTTACTGGATTAATCCTTTTATCATTCAGTAATTACCTTCTTTGTCTTTTATTACAGTCTTTGTTTTGGAGTCCATCTTGCCTGATGTCAGTAAAGCTACTCCAGCTTTCTTTTCATTTCCATCTGCATGAATATCTTTTTCCATACTTCATTTTCAATTTGTGTGTGTCCTTTCTTCTGAAGTGAGTCTCTTGTAGGCAACATATGAATGAGTCTTGATTTTTTATTCAGTCAGCCACTCTATGTCTTTTAATTGGCAAATTTAGTCCATTTATATTTAAAGTAATTATTGATAGGTATGTATCTGTTTTCATTTTGTTAATTGTTTTCTGGCGTTTTTGTAGTTCTTCTGCTTATTCCTTCTCTTTCTCTTCCTTTGTGTTTTGGTGGTTTTCTTTAGTGTTATGTTTAGATTCCTTTCTCATTTTCTTTTGTGTATTTACTATAAATGTTTTCCTGTGGTTACCATGAGGTTCACATACAATATTCTATGTAAATAGTAGCCTGTTTTAAGTTGGTAGCAACTTAAATTGGAACACATTCCAAAGCTTTATTTTTTTTCTCCCATTCCCCACGTTTTATACTTTTGATGACACAATTTACATCTTTTTTATTTCATACATCCCTTAACTGTTATTTTACTTTTAGTTAATTTTAATACTTTTGTCTTTTAACCTTCATGCTTGCTTTGTAACTGACCCACTACCTTTACTGTATATTTATCTATTCCTGTGAGGTTTTTACTTTCATATGTTTTATTATTAACTAGTGTCATTTCTTTTCAGCTTAAAGCAGTCCCTTTTGTATTTCTTGCAGGACTGGTTTAGTGGGGACGAACTCCTTTAGTTTTTGCTTATCTGGAAAACTCTTGATGTCTCTTTCTATTTTGAACAAGAGAATTCTTGGTTGGAGATTTTTTTTATTTTAACACTTTGAATATGTCATGCCACTCCCTTCTGGCCTGTTAAGTCTCTGCTGAAAAATCAGCTCATAGCCTTACAGGGTTTCCCTTGTATATAAAAAGTTTTTTCTCTTGCTGCTTTTATGATTCTCTCTCTATCCTTAACTTTTACAATTTTAATTATAATATGTCTTGGTGTGCTTCTGTTTGCATTCATCTTATTTGGAAGCCTCTGGGCTTCCTGGACCTGGATGTCTGTTTCCTTCCCCAGATTGGGAAAGTTTTCTGCCACTATTTCTTCAAATAATTTTTCTGGTTCTTTCTCTCTCTCTTCTTCTTCTTCTAGGACTCCTATAATGTAAATATTATTCCACTTGATGTTGTACCAAAGGTCCCTTAAGGTATCTTCACTTTTTAAATTCTTTCTTCATTTTGCTGCTGTCTGGGTAAGTCCCATTGTTTTATCTTCCAGCTGCCTGTTTCATTCTTCTGTCTCATCCAGTTTATTGTTGAATATATACTACATAGTCTTCTACTATATTTTTCAGTTCACTTATAACTTGTTTGGTTTTCTATTTCTTTGTCAAAGTTCTCAGTGTGTTCATCCATTCTTCTGAGTTCAGTGAGCATCTTTATTACCATTACCATACTTTGAACTCTTTGTCAGATCAGCTGCTTATCTCCATTTTGCTCACATTTTTTCTGTGGTTTTGTCTTGTTCTTTAGATAGGAACATATTCTTCTCTCTCCTCATTTTGCCTAGTTCTTTGTGTTTGTTTATATGTATCAAGTTAGCTATCTCTCTGCATCTTCAAGGAGTGACCTTATTTAAGAAATGCCTTATGGAGCTCAGAAATTCAATCCTGCATGGCCACAAGAGCCAAGCACTCAAGGCGAGCCTCCTATGTGTGCTGTGTGTGCTCTCCTGTTGTGGTGGGACTATGTCTCCTACTAACGGATGCTGGTGGATGGGGCTGGCCTCTGGATTGGCTTCAAGGCCTGCCTATGACTTCTGGCACTCTAGTGGGTAGGACTATTGTTTGGTTGGCTGTGAGGTCTGGCCAAGGCTCAGGGGTGGACAGGACTCTCCATGGGGTGCACCCACCGATGTTATCAGGTTAGAAGGAAAATTCTAAAGTGACACCCACCAACCCTGGCATTAGCAAGGTAAACTTAGATTGCAAAAATTGCTCCCACCAGTGTCTAAGTCCCAGGGAGTGTCCCACCTGGTTCCTGCCCCTCCAGCAGATGCCTCAAGATTAGTAAGTGTGTTCCCTTCACCTTTGGTCCATGCACTTCTCAGTCTGGTGTTTTTGTGCTGATTTTCAGGTCAAGTGAGTCTGTGAGTGAGCCCTTTAAGAGTGGGATTTTTTTGTTCCCTCCTCCTAGGGAAAAAATCTATACCTTTGTGATCCCTCCTGATTGTGGATTTCTCTGGCTGGGGTGTGTTTTTTCCATATCATATCTCTGCTGCTCCTATACATCTTGATGCTGTTCCTTTAGCCTTGTTGTGGAAGCTCTGTTCTTCCTGTTTTCAGGTCCCCTTTCAACGGAATTATTTCATATGTAGTCGTAGATTTGTTGTGTCCATAGGATGAGGGGAGTTCAAGATCTTCCTATACCATCATCTTGAATCTTCTACCAATATGCTTCTTTATATGTATTTATTAAACACATAAAGCTAAATAAAATAAATCTACAATACAAATGTTCCTTTCAAGAGATTTTTCTGTATATGATGAATTGTCTGAGACATCTTTAAATGTAATTTCAATGATGTTTGGAGAAAAGATGGTTTTATTTTCTTAGTTAATATCCCTGAGGCAAACATGAGCATTCTTCATATGTCCAAGAACCTCTTAACTGTGCTCAAAATTGGGTCATCTTAAATTTTGTGAAAAGAAACACTATATTTCATACCCTGAATCTATTCCGTATGTACATAACTGTTCTCAAACAAGAAGCCACACTGAACTGGGCATGTATTGTGTATAAGAGAACATTGATTTGGATGTGCAGTTAGTCCCTAGGACACAAACACAAAGACTGACCAATTAGGTTAAGAAAATGAATTTGGCCTTCAATACTGTCCTAATCAATGTCAACAACAACCAAAACTATATATGAAATATATACATATATGTATTTATATATGTAAGTCTGTGTATATGGTATGGGATCCAAATGGTAACCAAACTGTCAGTACAACAACTCATTTTTAATAATGAGTCTTAGAAACTTTGAAGAAAGCCACTTTCTCAAAATTAAGCAGTGTTTTGTTTAAAAGGTGTTTGAAAACTATACAGAGGAAAAAATGATAAAATTAGGAACACTAATTTGATGATTTGTTCATTCATTTCATGCCTATTATGTACCAAGATATACACGCTGGGAATATAAGATAAAATTTTCTGTCCCTATTTTTGAGGAGCTCCAAAAATAAACACACACACATACCACAGAATAACAGGTCCTAATACACAGGTCTGGATGAGCTATTCACTCGGAATGCAGAAGAGGAAGAAAAGGAATAAACCACAGTGGATTAGAAAGACATTTCAAACTTATAAAGAGTCATCAAAGTATAGAAATAAGGGAATTATATCCTAATCAGAGGACAGGCCTGAAAACCTGAGAATGTAGTGCATTGGCCAGAATGGGGGAGGGAGCCTTGGAAATGTTTAAGACCAGCACCGTCATGACAGTGCTCAGGCATGAAGAGGTTAACTGATTCATTCAAAGTTATATGGGTTAGGAATTTAGAACATGTAGATGAGGTTCATCAAGAAATACAAGCAAATGCATTTAACTGAGTTTATAAGACCCTTCACATCATTAAGGATATTAGGTCAATCTACTACAGAGGAATCAAATGCAAAAGAGGAGTAAGTAAGATATTATCCAACTAAAGAGAACTTGAGTCCAAAAATACCAAAATCGAGGGCTGAGGTTTAGCTCTGTGTCATCATCTCTGTCTGTGATGAGTTAAGGGTCTCATTGACCTCACAGGGGAAACTAAGTTAGCTAAGTTGTTAAATTAATAACAGTACACATCTAGCCAAGAAAGTGTATGTAGATCATTAGATTTTGTCCCAAATTATATAATCTCTAAAACATATTAATCAAAATTAGCAATTAGGTTAGTTAATAAAATGGCTTTTTAAAAAATATTATTTAGTCACATAATTGTGTTCATTCATCACATGTTAGGTTGTTGGGGTTTATTTTAACATTTTTATTGGAATATAATTGCTTTACAATGTTGTGTTAGTTTCTGCTGTTTAACAAAGTGAATCAGCTATATGCATACATATATCCCCTCCCTATTACACCTCCCTCCCACTCTCCCTACCCCATCCCACTAGGTGGTCACAAAGTACCGAGCTGATCTCCCTGTGCTATGCAGCTGCTTCCCACTAGCTATCTATTTTACATTTGGTAGTGTATATATGTCCATGCTACTCAATCATTTTGTCCCAGCTTACCCTTCCCCCTCCCCATGTCTTCAACTCCATTCTCTATGTCAGTGTCTTTATTCCTGTCCTGTCTCTAGGTTCATCAGAACCATTTTTTTTTTTAAGATTCCATATATATGTGTTAGCATATAGTATTTGTTTTTCTCTTTCTAACTTACTTCACTCTGTATGACAGTCTCTAGGTCCATCCACCTCACTACAAACAACTCAATTTTGTTTCTTTTTATGGCTGAGTAATATTCCATTGTATCTATGTGCCACATCTTCTTTATCCATTCATTTGTCAATGGACACTTAGGTTGCTTCCATGTCCTGGCGATTGTAAATAGTGCTGCAATGAACATTCTGGTACATGACTCTTTTTGAATTATGGTTTTCTCAGGGTATATGCCCAGTAGTGGTATTTCTGGGTCTTATGGTAGTTCTATTTTTAGTTTTTAAGGAACCTCCATACTCTTCTCCATAGTGGCTTTATCAATGTACATTCCCACCAACAGTGCGAGAGGGTCCCCATTTCCCCACACCCTCTCCAGCATTTATTGTTTATAGATTTTTGGGGGATGGCGATTCTGACTGGTGTGAAGAGATACCCCACTGTGGTTTTGATTTGCATTTCTCTAATGATTAGTGATGTTGAGCATCCTTTCATGTGTTTTCTGTCAATCTGTATATCTTCTTTGGAGAAATGTCTATTTAGGTCTTCCACCCATTTTTGGATTGGGTTGTTTGATTTTTTGATATTGAGCTGCATGAGCTGCTTGTATATTTTGGATATTACTCCTGTGTTATTTGTTTCATTGGCAACTATTTTCTTCCATTCTGAAGGTTGTCTTTTCGTCTTGTTTATGGTTTCCTTTGTTGTGCAAAAGCTTTTAAGTTTCATTATGTCCCATTTGGTTTTTTTTTGTTTTTATTTCTGTTTCTCTAGGAGGTGGGTCAAAAAGGATCTTGCTGTGATTTATGTCATAGAGTGTTCTGCCTATGTTTTCCTCTAAGAGTTTTATAGTTGTTTCTCTAGGAGGTGGGCCAAAAAGGATCTTGCTGTGATTTATGTCATAGAGTGTTCTGCCTATGTTTTCCTCTAAGAGTTTTATAGTACCTGGCCTTACATTCAGGTTTTTAATCCATTTTGAATTTATTTTTCTGTACAGTGTTAGGAAGTGTTCTAATTTCATTCCTTTACATGTACCTGTCCAGTTTCCCCAGCATCACTGATTGAAGAGTCAGTCTTTTCTACATTGTATACTCTTGCCTCCTTTATCAAAGATAAGGTGACAATATGTGTGTGGGTTTACCACTGGGCTTTCAATCATGTTCCATTGATCTATATTTCTGTTTTTGTGCCAGTACCATACTTTCTTGATTACTGTAGCTTTATACTATAGTCTGAAGTCAGGGAGCCTGATTCTTCTAGCTCCATTTTTCTTTCTCAACATACTTTTGGCTACTCAGGGTCTTTTGTGTTTCCGCACAAATTGTGAAATTTTTTGTTCCAGTTCTGTAAAAAATGCCACTGGTAGTTTGATAGAGATTGCATTGAATCTGTAGATTGCTTTGGGTAGTATAGTCATTTTCACAATGTTGATTCTTCCAGTCCAAAAATATGCTATATCTGTCTGTCTGTTTGTATCATCTTTAATTTCTTTCATCAGTGTCTTATAGTTTTCTGCATACAGGGCTTTTACCTCCTTAGGTACGTTTATTCCTAGGTATTTTATTCTTTTTGTTGCAGTGGCAAATGGGAGTGTTTCCTTAATTTCACTTTCAGATTTTTCATCATTACTGTATAGGAATTCAAGAGATTTCTGTGCATTAATGGTGTATCCTGCTACTTTACCAAATTAATTGATGAGCTCTAGTAGTTTTCTGGTAGAATCTTTAGGATACTCTATGTATAGTATCATGTCATCTGCAAACAGTGACAGTTTTACTTCTTCTTTTCTAATTTGGATTCCTTTTCTTTCCTTTTCTTCTCTGATTGCTGTGGTTAAAACTTCCAAAACTATGCTGAATAATAGTGGTGAGAGTGGGCAACCTTATCTTGTTCCTTATTTAGAGGAAATGTGTTTAGTTTTTCACCATTGAGAATGATGCTGGCTGTGGGTTTGTTGTATATGGCCTTTATTATGTTGACCTAAGTTCCCTCTATGCTTGCTTTCTAGAGAGTTTTTATCATAAATGGGTGTTGAATTTTGTCAAAAGCTTATTTTGCATCTATGAAGAAGATCATATAGTTTTATCCTTCAGTTTGATAGTATGGTGTATAACATTGATTGATTTGCATATATTGAAGAATCCTTGAATTCCTGGGATAAACCCCACTTGATCATGGTGTACAAGCCTTTTAATATGCTGTTGGTTTCTGTTTGCTAGTTTTTTTTGAGGATTTTTGCATCTATGTTTATCAGTGATATTGGCCTGTAGTTTTCTTTGTTTGTGATATCTTTGTCTGGCTTTGCTATAAGGGTGATAGTGGCCTTGTAGAATGAGTTTAGGAGTGTTCTTTCCTCTGCTATATTTTGGAAGAGTTTGAGAAGGATAGGTGTTAGCTCTTCTTCAAATGTTTGATAGAATTCACCTGTGAAGCCATCTTGTCCTGGGCTTTTGTTTGTTGGAAAATTTTTAATCAGAGGTTCAATATCAGAGCTTCTGATTGATATGTTCATATTTTTTATTTCTTCCTGGTTCAGTCTTGGAAGGTTGTGCTTTTCTAAGAATTTGTCCATTTTCCAGGTTGTCCATTATATTGGCGTATAGTTGCTTGTAGTAATCTCTCATGATCATTTGTATTTCTACAGTGTCAATTGTTACTTCTCCTTTTTCATTTCTAATTCTGTTGATTTGTGTCTTCTCCCATTTTTTCTTGATGAGTCTGGCTAATGGTTTATCACTTGTGTTTATCTTCTCAGAGAACAAGATTTTAGTTTTATTGATCTTTGCTATTTTTCCTTCATTCTTTTTTCATTCGTTTCTGATCTGATCTTTATGATATATTTCCTTCCGCTAACTTTGGGGTTTCTTTTCTTTTTTCTCTAATTGCTTTAGGTGTAAGGTTAGGTTGTTTATTTGAGATGTTTCTTATTTCTTAAGGTAGTATTGTATTGCTGTAAACTTCCCTCTAAGAACTGCTTTTGCTGCATCCCATAGGTTTTGGGTCATTGGTTTTCATTGTCATTTGTTTGTATGTATTTTTTTATTTCCTCTTTGATTTCTTCAGTGATCTCTTGGTTATTAAGTAGTGTATTGTTCAGCCTCCATGTGTTTGTATACTTTATAGATTTTTCCCTCTAATTGATATCTAGTCTCATAGGGTTGTTGTTGGAAAAGATACTTGATATTATTTCAGTTTTCTTAAATTTACCAAGGCTTAATTTGTGACGCAGGATGTGATCTAGCCTGGAGAATGTTCCATGGACACTTGAGAAGAAAGTGTGTTCTGTTGTTTTTGGATGGAATGTTCTATAAATATCAATTAAGTCCATATTTTTTAATGTATCATTTAAAGCTTGTATTTCCTTATTATTTTGATTTTGGATGATCTGTCCATTGGTGAAAGCATGGTGTTAAAATCCTCTACTATGATTGTGTTACTGTTGATTTCCCCTTTTATGGCTGTTAGTATTTGCCTTATGTATTGAGATGCTACTGTATTGGGTGTATAAATATTTACAATAGTTCTATCTTCATCGATTGATCCCTTTATCATTATGTGTTGTCCTTCTTTGTCTCTTGTAATCGTCTTTGTTTTAAAGTCTATTTTGTGCGATATGAGAATTGCTACTCCACCTTTCTTTTGATTTCCATTTGCATGGAAAATCTTTTTCCAACCTCTCACTTTCAGTCTGTATGTGTCCCTAGGTCTGAAGTGGGTCTCTTGTAGACAGCACGTGTACCAGTCTTGTTTTTGTATCCATTTGGCCAGTCTATGTCTTTTGGTTGGAGCATTTAATCCATTTACATTTAAGGTAATTATTGATATGTATGTTCCTATTACCATTTTCTTAATTGTTTGGGGTTTGTTATTGTAGGTCTTTTCCTTCTCTTTTGTTTCCTGCCTAGAAAAGTTCCTTTAGCATTTGTTGTAAAGCTGGTTTGGTGGTGCTGAACTCTCTGAGCTTTTGCTTGTCTGTAAAGGTTTTAATTTCTCTGTCAAATCTGAATGAGATCCTTGCTGGGTACAGTAATATTAGTTGTAGGTTTTTCCCTTCATCACTTTAAATATGTCCTGCCTCTCCCTTCTGTCTTGCAGAATTTCTGCTGAAAGATCAGCTGTTAACCTTAGCAGGATTTCCTTGTTTGTTATTTGTTGTTATTCCCTTGCTGCTTTTAATATTTTTTCTTTGTATTTAATTTTTGATAGTTTGATTAATATATGTCTTGTCATGCTTCTCCTTGTATTTATCCTGTATGGGACTCTCTGTGCTTCCTGGACTTTATTAACCATTTCCTTTCCCATATTAGGGAACTTTTCAACTATAATCTCTTCAAATATTTTCTAAGTCCCTTTCTTTTCTCTTCTTCTTCTGGGACCCTTATAATTCAAATGCTGGTGCGTTTAATGTTGTCTTAGATGTCTCTGAGACTGGCCTCAATTCTTCTATTTTTATTTTTTTTTGTTTATTCTCTTCTGCAGTAGTTCTTTCCCCTATTTTATCTCCAGGTCAGTTATCCGTTCTTCTGCCTTAGTTATTCTGCTATTCATCCCTTCTAGAGAATTTTTAATTTCATTTATTGTGTTGTTCATCACTGTTTGTTTGTTCTTTAGTTCTTCTAGGTCCTTGTTGAACATTTCTTATATTTTCTCCATTCTATTTCCAAGATTTTGGATCATCTTTACTATCATTATTCTGAATTATTTTTCAGGTAGACTGCCTATTTCCTCTTCATTTGTTAGGTCTGGTGTTACCTTGCTCCTTCACCTGCTGTGTGTTTCTCTCTCTTCTCATTTTGCTTAACTTACTGTGTCTGGGGTTTCCTTTCCACTGGCTGCAGGTTCGTAGTTCCCGTTGTTTTTTGTTGTCTGCCCCCTGTGGCTAAGCTTGGTTCAGTGGGTTGTGTAGGCTTCCTGGTGGAGGGGACTAGTGCCTGTGTTCTGGTGGATGAGGCTGGATCTTGTCTTTCTGGTGGGCAGATCCACATCTGGTGGTTTGTTTTGGGGTTTCTGTGGCCTTATTATGATTTTAGGCAGCCTCTCTGCTAATGGGTGGGGTTGTGTTCCTGTCTTGCTAGATGTTTGGCATAGGGTGTCCAGCACTGTAGCTTGCTGGGTCCTGGAGCTGGGTCTTGGCGTTGAGATGCAGATCTCTGGGAGATTTTCACTGTTTCATATTACATGGAGCTGCGGGGTCTCTTGTGGACCAATGTCCTGAACTTGGCTTTCACACCCCAGAAGCACAGCCCTGATGACTGACTAGAGCCCCAAGAGCCTGTCATCCACACAGCTCAGAATAAAAGGGAAAAAAAAGAAAGAAGGAAAAAGATAAAATAAAATGAAATAAGTTATTAAAATAAAAATTAAGTATTAAAAAAATATTTTTAAAGTAATTTAAGAAAAAGAAGAGAGCAACCAAACCAAAAAACAAATCCACCAATGATAACAAGCATTAAAAACTATACTAAAAAAAAGAACAGAAAAAAACGGACAGGCAGAACCCTTGGACAAATGGTACAAGCAAAGCTATACAGACAAAATCACACACAGACATACACATACACATGCACAAAAAGAGAAAAAGGGAAAAAAAGATACATCGTTGCTCCCAAAGTCCACCTCCTCAATTTGGGTTAATTCGTTGTCTATTCAGGTATTCCACAGATGCAGGGTACATGAAGTTGACTGTGGAGATTTAATCTGCTGCTCCTGATCTTGCTGGGAGATATTTCCCTTTCTCTTCTTTGTTCGCACAGCTCCTGGGTTCAGCTTTGGATTTGGCCCTGCCTCTACGTGTAGGTCACCTGAGGGCATCTCTTATTTGCTCAGACAGGACGGGGTTAAATGAGCAGCTGATTTGGGGGCTCCACTCACTCAGGCTGGGGGGAGGGAGGGGTATGGAGTATGGTGCGAGCCTGCACTGCAGTGGCAGAGGCTGGCGTGCAGTTGCACCAGTGTGAGGTGTGCCACGCGTTCTCCCAGGGAAGTTGTCCCTGGATCACAGGACCCTGGCAGTGGCGGGCTGCACAGACTCCCAGGAGGGGAGGTGTGGATAGTGACGTGCTTGCATACAGGCTTCTTAGTGGCTGCAGCAGCTACCTTAGTATCTCATGCCCGTCTCTGGGGTCCGTGTTGATAGCCGCGGCTTGTGCCCGTCTCTGGAGCTCCTTTAAGTGGTGCTCTTAATCCGCTCCCCTCGTGCACCAGGAAACAAACAGGCAAGAAAAAATCTCTTGCCTCTTCGGCAGCTCCAGCTATTTTCACAGACTCCCTCCTGGCTAGCTGTGGCACACTAGCCCCTTCAGGCTGTGTTCCTGCAGCCAACCCCAGTCCTCTCCCTGGGGTCTGATATCCTAAGCCAGAGCCTCAGGTCCCAGCCCTCACACACCCAGGAGGGTTAGCAGACAAACCTCTCGGACTGGTGAGTGCTGGTCAGCACCAATCCTCTGTGCGGGAATTTCTCCACTTTGCCCTCCACACCCCTGTTGCTGTGCTCTCCTGCGCAGCTCTGAAGCTTCCCCCCTCTGCCCCTCACAGTTTCCGCCCACGAAGGGGCTTACTAGTGTGTGGAAACCTTTCCTCCTTCACAGCTTCCTCACACTGGTGCAGGTCCCGTCCCTGTTCTTTTATGTTTGTTTTTTCTTTTGCCCTACCCAGGTACATGGGGAGTTTCTTGCCTTTTAGGGGGTCTGAGATCTTCTGCCAGGGTTCAGTAGGTGTTCGGTAGGAGTTGTTCCACATGTAGATTTTGTTTTGTTTTGTGGTACATGGGCCTCTCACTGTTGTGGCCTCTCCCATTGTGGAGCACAGGCTCTGGACGCACAGGCTCAGCAGCCATGGCTCACGGGTCTAGCCACTCCACGGCATGTGGGATCTTCCTGGACTGGGACAAGAACCCGTGTCCCTTACATCGGCAGGTAGACTCTCAACCATTGCACCACCAGGGAAGCCCATGTAGATGTTTTTTTTATGTACTTGGGGAGGAAGGTGATCTCCACATCTTACTCTTCTGCCATCTTGAAGCTTCTCTCTTGAAAGCGGAGTTTTAAAGTCCCGTTATATGATTGTGTTACTGTCGATTTCCCCTTTTATGACTGTTAGCATTTGCCTTATGTATTGAGGTGCTCCTATGTTGGCTACATAAGTATTTACAATTGTTATATCTTCTTCTTGAATTGATCCCTTGATCATTATGTAGTGTCCTTCTTTGTTTCTTGTAATAGTCTTTATTTTAAAGTCTATTTTGCCTGATATGGGAATTGCTACTCCAGCTTTCTTTTGATTTCCATTTACATGGAATATCTTTTTCCATCCCCTCACTTTCAATCTGTATTGATTACCATTTACATGGAATATCTTTTTCCATCCCCTCACTTTCAATCTGTATGTGTCCCTAGGTCTGAAGTGGGTCTCTTGTAGACAGCATTTATACAGGTCTTGTTTTTGTATCCATTCAACCAGTCTATGTCTTTTGGTTGGAGCATTTAATCCATTTACATTTAAGGTAGTTATCAACATATATGTTCCTTTTACCATTTTCTTAATTATTTTGGGTTTGTTTTTGTAGGTCTTTTCCTTCTCTTGTTTCTTCTGCCTAGAGAAGTTCTTTCAGCATTTGTTGTAAAGATGTTTTGATGGTGCTGAATTCTCTTAACTTTTGCTTGTCTGTAAAGTTTTTAATTTCTCTGTTGAATCTGAATGAGATTCTTTCTGGGTAGAGTAATCTTGGTTGCAGTTTCTTGCCTTTCATCACTTAAATATGTCCTGCCACTCCCTTCTAGCTTGCAGAGTTTCTGCTGAAAGTTCAGCTGTTAACCTTATGGGGATTCCCTTGTATGTTATTTCTTGCTTTTCCCTTGCTGCTTTTAATATTTTTTCTTTGTATTTAGTTTTTGATAGTTTGTTTAATATGTGTCTTGGCATGTTTTTCCTTGGATTTATCCTGTATAGGACTCTCTGCACTTCCTGGACTTGATTGACTATTTCTTGTGTCTTGGCATGTTTTTCCTTGGATTTATCCTGTATAGGACTCTCTGCACTTCCTGGACTTGACTGACTATTTCTTTTACCATGTTATGGAAGTTTTCAACTATAATCTCTTCAAATATTTTCTCAGTCCCTTTCTCTTTCTCTTCTTCTTCTGGGACTCCTATAATTCGATGATAGTGTGTTTAATGTTGTCCCAGAGGTCTCTGAGATAGTCCTCAATTCTTTACATTCCTTTTTGTTTATTCTGCTCTGTGGTAGTTATTTCCAATATTTTATCTTCCAGGTCACTTATCTGTACTTCTGCCTCAGTTATTCTGGTATTGATTCCTTCTAGAGAATTTTTAATTTAGTTTACTTTGTTGTTCATCATTTTTTGTTTGCTCTTTAGTTCTTCTAGGTTCCTGTTAAACTTGTCTTGTATTTTTTTCATTCTACTTCCAAGATTTTAGATCATCTTTACTATCATTACTCTGAATTCTTTTTCATGTAGACTGTCTATTTCCTCTTCATTTTTTTTGGTCTGGTGGGTTTTTACCTTGCTCCTTCATCTGCTGCATATTTCTCTGTCTTCTCATTTTGTTTAACTTACTGTGTTTGTGGTCTCCTTTTTGCAGGCTGCTGGTTTGTAGTTCCTGTTGTTTTTGGTGTCTGCCCCCAGTGGGTGAGGTTGTTTCAGTGGCTTGTGTAGGTTTACTGATGGAGGGGACTGGTGCCTGTGTTCTGTTGATTGGGAGTGGATATTGTCTTTCTGGTGGGCAGGGACACATCCGGTGGTGTGTTTTGCAGTGTCTGTGAGCTTAGTATGATTTTAGGCAGCCTCTCTGCTATTGGGTGTGGTCGTGTTCCTGTCTTTCTAGCTGTTTGGCATGGGGCGTCCAGCCCTGGAGCTTGCTGGCCGTTGGGTGGAGCTGGCTCTTAGTGTTGAGACAGAGATCTCTGTGAGATCTCTTGCCAATTGTTATGTGGGTCCAGGAGGTCTCTGGTGGTCCAGTGTCCTGGACTCAGCTCTCCCACCTCGGAGGCTCCGGCCTGACCCCCTGCTGGAGCACCAAGACACTGTCAGCCACACAGCTCAGAAGAAAAGGAAGAAAAAATAGGAGGAAAATTTTTTTAAATTAAATAAATTAATAAAAATAATAATAAAATTAAAAAATAATTAAAAATTTAAAATAAAAAAAAGACAGCAACCAAACCAATAAACAAATCCACCAAAGATAAGAAGCACTAAAAACTAAACTGCAGTAAACATAAAAATCAGAAACAAATCAGTCGCAGACAGCAAACCCCAAGTCTACAGTTGCTCCCAAAGTCCACTGGCCCAATATTGGGAATATTCATTGTCTCTTCAGCTATTCCACAGAAGCAGGTTTCATCAAGTTGATTGTGGGGACTTAATCCACTGCTCCTGAGGCTGCTTGGAGAAGTTTCCCTTTCTCTACTTTGTTCGCATAGCTCCTGGGCTTCAGCTTTTGTTTTGGCCCCACCTCTGCATGTAGGTCGCCCTCAGGCATCTGTTCCCTGCCCAGAAAAGAGGGGATTAAAGCAGCAGCTGATTAGGGCTCTCTTGCTCTCTCATGCTGGAGTGAGGGTGGGCTACAGTGGTCATAGTTGGAATGCAGGGTGAGCATATGGTAACAGAGGCTGGAGTAAAATTGCAACAGCCTGAGACATGCCGTGTGTTCTCCCAGGGAAGTTGTCCCTGGATCTCAGGACCCTGGCAGTGGTGTGCTGAACAGCCTCCTGGGGGTGGGAGTTGTAGTGCTTGCACACAGGATTCTTGGTGGCAGAGGCAGCTGTATTAGCATTTTATGCCTGTCTCTGGGTCCGAGCTGATAGCCGCAGCTCATGCCTATCTCTGGAGTTTACTTAGGTGGTGCTCTGTCTTCCATGGGTACAGAGGGAAGGAATCCCCTCTGCTCACACACCCCAAAACAATGGTCTCTTGTCTCTTTGGCAGATCCTGACATTTTTCCTGACTCCCTCCCAGCTAGCTGTGGTGCACTAACCCCCTTCAGGCTGTGTTCACGCAGCCAACCCCAGTCCTCTCCCTGGGGTCTGACCTCCAAAGCCTGAGCCTCAGCTTGCCCGCTCACCCACTGGGTGAGCGGAAAAACATCTTAGGCCAGTGAGTGCTGGTCGGCACCAATCCTCTGTGTGGGAATCTCTCCGCCTTGCCCTCTGCACCCCTGTTTCTGCGCTCTCCTCCGCGGCTCCAAAGCTTCCCCCCGCTGCCCACGCCCCACCTCCACCAGTGAAGGGCCTTCCTAGTGTGTGGAAACCTTTCCTCTTTCACAGCTCCTTCCCAGAGATGCAGGTCCTGTCCCTCTTCTTTTGTCTCTTTTTTTCTTTTTTCTTTTGCCCTACTCAGGTACATGGGGATTTTCTTGCCCTTTGGGAAGTCTGAGGTCTTCTGCAAGCGTTCAGTAGGTGTTCTGTAGGAGTTGTTCCACATGTAGATGTATTTTTGACGTATCTGTACAGAGGAAAGTGATCTCCACGTCTTACTCCTCTGCCATCTTGAAGGTCCTCCCCACCCCGTTAGGCTGTTTTTAAGAAAGTTTGTCTTGTTTAAAATAAAAAGTATAATCAATTAAATAATATGCTAGTCCCTCTCCATCAACCACCCTCAGGGAGAGTTTGGATTATTGACTCATGTAGCTAAATGTCCAACACAATCATTTCCCTGGTGATAACTGTTTGAAATGCAGAGCTAATATCTAAGGTGAGATAAAGCATCCTGTCAAAGTCTAGGTCAAGGGTGTAGGAGCTTCCTCATGCAAATCCAGGCTTGTGGCTTCTCTTGAAGAGATAAGAGCTCTGACAAGGCCACATCCACATTTCCAAATGGTAACAACCAGCAAGAGCTGAGGACCAGCTGCCCCTTCTAGATAACATGAGTATACTCTGCAGTTCACCTCAGTTCTCACAAGCGAAAATTAATATTACTGGCCTGGCCTTGTAGACGTTTAAGTTTATGATCCCTGGTGTAGTCTTATAGACTCATGTGTATAGTTCCAATAAGCATCACAGATACCTAATATTCTTATTCTTTAGAGAAAGATTTTTTTTATTACTTTGGAATAGACTCCATTGCCTTTTAAAAATATTTTAGTTCTTTGAATTTTAGCCAGAAATTGGAATGCTGATCATCTTCATTTGTATTAGCAAGCTACCTTGTCCCATCAATTTTACTTTGAGTGTATTTTAAAAAGTAAATTAGACACTATCTAGATTCTAAAGTCTAATTACTAATAACATATCCACAAATTTTTGCTCTATTGCCTAGCATAATCAAGAAGGAAAATTCACTGTGGTTTATTGAAGAGGTTGAAGAATAACTCCCTATAAAATGACAGTAAACACCTGATGTGCCTGCTTTCTCATCAAAGCAAGATATCCCATAATATTCAGTAATTAATTGTATGACCTATACATTATTGGGAAAATTAATGGAGTACATATTTCAAATAAAATTCATTTAGTAAATGAAAAACATTTTAGTTCTGCACCATTATCCTCAAATAAGCCAAAATATATGAATTGACAGAGTCAAGAAGAGGAATGAGAATCACATAACTAAAAGTATGGAGGCTGTTAGAGTCATTGACAAAACATTAGTGACCCCCCCCATGTCAGCTGAGGCTCTTAATACACTTAGGGTTCAGTAAAATTGAGATAATTGGACAAAAGAAATCCCTAATGTAAGTAAAAGCTTTCAGGATTAAGAACTTCAGACTCTCCATCATTTCTTTTCTTACTTCCATTTCAGAAAATAAAACAAAACAAAGATCTTTGCATTGTAAGCATTCTAGCTTAAAGGTTAAGAAATTTTTTGGTTTTCCTCCTTTGGAGAGGTGCTCACCTCTCTGGGGTGTGCTGTGAGGCATCAATAACACAAGTGTATAATCAAGTGATTCCTATTTAGAAATCCTTAAGGCAAATCAAGAAAAATATGCCAAAATATAAGAGGATTTGGAATATTTGAATATGCTCCTATGAAAGCATTGCAGAATGGAAATGTTCCTCTTTTGAGATAATTCTTGTAACATTTTGATGCCTGGCCTAGACACACCTCCTACATAAGTTTTTCTTAACCAAGGGGAACTTGGAAGTTTACTCAAGCATTTTAATGACCCCAAGTTAGATAGCAAGACACTGGGGGCTTTTTCTGAGACAAAAGAAAACTGCTGTAGGGTAACAGCCAAAACCCTACGAAGAATTACACTTTGCTAAGAAATCCCCAGGCCCAGAGCTGTGATCACACTTCAGAAAAGAACATCTCTCATTCAGGACATCCTCACTTTTATTGGAGGTGCCAGAGTGATCTTCCAACAAGGACAATTGCATGTTCCAAGGCATCTCCAAGGGTCTCCACCTCCATCAGTCCAAGTGACTTGTTTCTCCCTCCGTTCCTTCAGCTGGGATATGAAGGAGCAGATCAGAAAATTATCATTTCACTCTAAAAGAGTAAGTTGAAATAAGAATGTTCTAAAAGGTAAGGAAGACACTAACTTAAACACACCCCCAGAACCAAAAGTATGGGAGGATTTTTTTTGGTAGGTGAATGGTTTTGGTAGCAGTCAGTCTGGGAATAACCAATAATGTATGTATCTCTCAGTAGTCATGGACACAAACATTCCATAATTATTCACTTACTAAAGAGTAAGTGTAGTCATTGGAAAGATTCCAAGCTTTAAAGTCTGAAAGGCCTAAGTTTAAACCCTGACTTTGCTGCACAAGGCTTTATGCTTTGAGTTACTTTACTTCTCTATCTCTTGGACTTCTCATCTCTACATTTCTGTTAATAATATTTGCTTTCAGGACTCTTAATAAGGATCGAATGAAATAATATACCTAAAAGTCAGACACATATTAGTTGCCTAACTGATAACTATTATCTTGATTATTTTTATTATTAATTAATAAATCAGTGATCTCTTCAGAGTTTCCTTGTTCTTTTTTGTTGCCCCAATTGCATTGTCCTTATAGTTAAAGTACTCCCTTTGGGTTGCCTTTTCCATCAAAGTCAAGCTTTGTCAAATCCTACGACATGGACAGGAACAAAAGCTAGGGAGTATCAGGCTATCTAAAAAGGACACATTGCCAGTTGGGTGAGGAAAGTACCTGGAACATGGGCCTAACTGTATGTGTAATAAGATGACATTTTGTCTAAAAGAAATGTCATTCGTCTGAGATACAAAATGACGTGGCTTTGAGTCAAGGAAAGTGAAGAGTTTCTTGCACCCTCAGGATCAGAACATGGGGTAAGGGGAGAGCCTGATCCAGGCAGCACAGGTGGCCGCTGAAAACCTCTTAGGAACTCACCCCTTTGACATGCCTGGGGTGGAGTGTTCATGGATGTTTATATGTGTTTGTACATGAACTAATGAGCCAGCTACCCCAGAAGCAATAATGCTGGGATCCCAGGCCCACACTGGCATGGAAAGACAGCAGTTCAGGATAATACTTGGAGGGCAGCACTTCCTCATCCAGGCCTTCACCCAGAGCTGGCAGCCACAGCCCCCAGACAACGAAGCATCTTTGTTCAGTGTACAACAGGATCAGCCGAGGTTTCTGAATTTCCAGATATCAGTGGTAACATGACACTTAGCACCAGGTAATTGTGGCTTTCTTGCCAGCAGGCTAGGGCAATACCAGCATTCAGGCTGCCACCAGGTGGCAGTAACAACAACCTTGAACTTCCCAATGGACTAAGTAGATTTCTGGTTTTCTTCTTTGATGAGAGTCTTTGGATTGAGTAAGACCCTGAAAATCTTGTTATCATGGGATGAAGTACCCCATAGGTGAAAGAAACACCTTTTCATCATAGGGAGGATGGGGACTCTGTCATTACTTTGAATATGAAAAAAAAAAATGTGGACGTATAGGTGATGATGGGCTCACAGTGTTGGAGGACAGTACCTGGGTAGCATGGTGACGGAAAACAGACTGTACTTTCTTCAGTCATCAACGAAGTGTGGTAAACAGTAACAGAAGGTGAGGACAAGGGGAACCCTAAGAATGATCATATAAGTGACTCTGGCAGGTAGATCAGCCCCAGGGAGCGCTGGTAGGATGTGGTACCCCTCATTTCACAAGACTGGGGCTCAAGAAGAGACTGCTATGTTGGGTGGAGTAGAAGGCAATGATGGCAAGGGAGAAACAAGACCAAGTCATCAAGGACCAGGGCAGGGTAAGCTATTAAGACAAGGACCTCAGACACAGTCTGAATTAGGATGACGCTTAGAACAAGGCCAGGTCCTGGTCCCAGAAATAGGAAATAAGAGACATTCATTCATTTATTCACCCAACAAACATGTACTGAGTCCTACAATATGCCAGGTGATATTCAAGGCACTACGGATATAGCAGCATATAAAAATCCCTGTTCCCAATGAATTTACATTTTATCAGAGGAGATAGACTTATAAATAAAATAAATATGAAAATATATAGCAGAGGGTGATTAATGCAATGGAGAATGATAAAGCAGAGAAGAGAGACAGGACATAATGGGTGTGGGAGAAGGTTTTAAATGGGATGGCCAAGGAGGGATGACCTCTCTAGGAAGGGGGTATGTAAGCAAAGACCCAAAGAGATGAGGAAGTGAGTCGTAGGAGTATTAGGGCAAAGAGGCCTCCAGACAGAGGGAATAGAGTCAGAAAAGGCACAGAGGCGAGAGCAGTGGGCATATCTGAGTAACTGCAAGAAGGCCACAGGGTGGGGATGAAGAGTAGGAGACAAGGCCCAAGAGCTGAGAGGTCCAACTGTGTGGGGCCTTGTGGGCCAGATTAGGACTTGGGCTTTCACACTGAGTGGGTTGGGGGCCACTGGAAGGCTTTGGGCAGAGGGATTGAGACTATTGGGCACACAGGCAGAAGTGTTTCCTGCCAGATTGGCTATGGGGTAAGAGAGAAATAGAAGAGACACAAGCATGACCCCCAAGGACATTGCCCTAGCCACTAACTGGATCTTGAGTGGGTCAGGTTAGACCAGGCAGCGATGTCACAAGGCTCAGTTCCATGAGTCCAGTAGATCCTCCCAAACCACCAAGACAACAGGTGCCTGATGTGGGTGGCTGACTCTGGTCACAAGGTGTGAAGGTGGAAAACAGAAACAAAGTCAAATCATCACAAAACCTCTCTTTCAGATCCTGTAAGGTCAATGGAGCTCTGTCCCCCGGGTCACACCTCCTACTTGGGGTGGCACCAATGTCCTCTGAGTCTAGCAGCACAGACAGAGTCAAGTTGTACTGTTCTGCTTCCCTCTTACTTATCACCAGAGGAGTAAATGCATTCTAAACACATAGTGTGAAAGCAAGCTTTGTGAGGGGACGTGAGCATAAGACAAGGATGACCCTTCCTTATTTACCTTCTCCGATTAACCATAAATCAGCAATCTTAAGCTGTCAACCAACCAATCCCTTTGGTAACCCTTCAGACATATTTATATAACTGATGAATTCTACTTAATGCAGTCATTCTTATAGAGCCAAGTCAGAACCTTTGTCTTATATCCCATACATCAATCAAGCCATTTTTAGTGTTTTCATCCTACAGAGCTTTACCTCACCCCACCTTCACCCCTACTCCCACCATCTCATCTTTCCTTGAAGTGAACAGCCCAGTACAGCCCAAATGCCTGGAATCTCTTTTTCAAGACCTTATTTCTTGCTTCTCCTTTCATGCTTTTAAAGGCCCATTACTCTCTTCCTCCCTGTCTTTCCATTGGTCTTTCCATTAATGGATGTCCTTTTCAAAATAGTATAAAAGCATAACTCTTTATACGGTATCATTGTAGATGATACCCCAGCAGTTTTCACAGTAAAGCTGCCTAAACTCTCTTTCCATTACCCTGACACACACACACACACACACACACACACACACACACACACACACACACACACACACACCATACATCCTTCATGTCTGTTTAGCTTGTGAAATCAGAGCTCCCACCTCCCAATTCATTTTGACAGCTACATTTTAGCTACAAGTCCCTCTCAGGAATGGTCACCTCTGAGATATATGAAATTCTCCCTGTTGTGCCTTTGCAGATGCTGAGAAAGTGAATGATTCACAAAGATGTTTTGCTCTTGAGCTCTTGGGAACATTCTTGCAAATATATTGGTGCTCTCTGTGCTTTGGGGCATGGTAAAGTAGTCACCCTGTTATCTCCAGCAGTTTATTTTTAATGAAATGCTGACAGTTTAGCATTTCCTTGCATAACTGCATTCCAGGGTATCTGTCAAGAATGACAGCTATTCAAGAAAGCATGGAAAATAACCCACCAGTTATCAGTCCTGTCTTCAGTTTTCCTACAAATTGCTATACTCTTGAAACTAATTTTAGTTGGTAATGGAAAATCAATACAAATAACAAGAGATGGTTTAATCTCTTTAGGTATGTTGCAACTCATATCACTGCATACATATTCATTCCCCTGGAAACACACTGGAGATAGAAGTTCCAGAAAGAAATGCACAGCATGAACGAAACAGTATCAGTGTGTAGATAAAGGGCAAGATTTGGATGATTCATCTTATTAAATTGTCCATGTGACAACCATGCCTTTCTCAGCTGTTGAAGAGAATTAGCAGTGTGAGCCAGACTGAGTTCTGAGGATTGGTTCCCAGCAGCGTTTCAGTATGGGCAGTCAGGTACCAGGTTCAGTATGGGCAGGCTGGTACCAGTGTTGTTTGGAGGGCACTGCACCAGATTTCATAGCACTTTCTTCCCCACTCTAACAATATGTGCTTCTCTGCTGTAATGACCCCAGTAAGAGAAAGTTGTGTCACAGTAACCTTTCCTGGATTCTGGAAAATTCAGCAGCCATTTTTCCTTATGAATATAATGCATTTTTTTCTGGTACCACCAGATTTTATATGGATTAAAATACTTTAAATTCACATTTTTCATGACTTTCAGGTCCTGCCATTGGCTAAAGCAGGCTTCAGAAAATTGTCAAAGATAACCTGAAGATAAGTGGAACAAGTCAGACATGAAAGGACAAATATTGTCCACTTATATGGGGTACCAAGAATGGACAAATTCATAGAGACAGAAAGCGGAATAAAATTTACCAGGGGCTGGGGGTGAGAGAATTGGGAGTTCTTGCTTAATGGGAACAGAGTTTCTGTTTGAGGTGATGCAAAATTTTGGAAATAGGTAGAGGTGATGATTGCACAACATTGTGAGTATAATTAATGTCACTGAATTTTACACTTAATAATGGTTAAAATGGCAAATTTTGTTATATATATTTGCCACAATAAAAAATAGTTTAACGATAAGAGTCTGAAGAAATTGAGGTGAGATTTTCACCCCCCACCTCAGTAAATAAAGATGTTTTCTCCCGCCCCCACAAAACTAAATTAGTAAAGGATTTGTGTCATTATACAGAAAAGGTTCCTATACTCATGCCATCAGATGATGGAGGCATGTGTGCTCCTCTTTAAGGACTGGAGGGGAAGATGGTTCAGAAATTTCCTCAGGATACAAATTTTATATACATAAATTACTTAGCACCAGAGCTTATAATGGAAAACACCAGTTTTTTGGTCCACTCATCCCCCTCTGTGACATCTCTCCTTAGGGGGAACCATTTTTAATTATTTTTCTGGTGGTTACCTATAACTATCTAAATAGTATGCTTAAATCACTATTTCATAGTGTATCATCTTTAATGATTAGCTGCAATTGCTGAAGGTTGTAATAGATAAAGTTTAGTTCACTTGTACCACCTTGCATTTCCTCTACCCTCTGCCTCCAAATATAGTTATATCACTCTTCTCAGTTCATGTCTGAAACTTCAGACTTAAACCTCCACCATTCAGACAGCCAATTTTTCTTGCCTCTCCATTTTGGAGCTGGGGTTATTGGTGGATTCCTTCTTCTCTTCACTTTCTATTCCCCCTTTACCTCCTAACACCTGTCAACTCTAACTTTACTTTCATAGTCAAAGTTGATGGTAGTTATGATGGTTAAGTCTGTCATCATTCCTTTACAAATTGATTGCAAAGCTTGAACACCAGTAAATGATGTTTACATTATTGTAATCATGTAAATATTATCTGCAGAGACACCCTGTGTACTATGAGTATTCTTCCTTCTCCAAGACTCTGATGCCATTTGAATTGCCATTAAAGTGTCAATTCTCTGACACTTGAAGAATAATTCTCACATTTAGTTTAAATGGGCACTCCTGCTTTGCACTCACCAACTGCTAATAGTCTTGTCCCATTTAGTTTACTGCAGTTTGGGGTCAAAACCATTTGTTTGAAGTTTTCACCTGTTCTCACATTTACCTCTAATTCGTCTTAGATTATTTGTTTCTGGTTTTGTTTTTCTTCTTTAGAGGGTAGGGAGAAGTCTTTTAATTTATGTTTCTATATTTCCCAAATATGTCTAGACTCTTGATTTCTATTTATATTTTAAAATGAAGCAACTGGGCCACAGTGTAAGTGGGTGAGGTTGTTGCTTCACAAGATTCACTTTTGGGTAAGTAAGCAAGAGAACCCCCAAAAGCCAGATGAGGAATGAATATATATATCCACAGTGGTACCATGTTTCTCCCTAAATATTTCATTCAGTCATTTAAAGAAAAATTGATCCTTTGCTGTACAGGGCTATGAAGTCCGTCTCTGACTACCTTGTGTGAAACAGTCTCCACACTCAGTGACTATTTCATTAACCTGTTGTATTTCCTTTCTAATTCTTTACTATCCTCAAAACCATGTTTGCTACTTTCTCACTGTTTATTTCTCCCACTGGATGATAAAGTCCATGAAGAACAGCTCCTGTCTATTTAATTCACTCTTGTAGACTCAGTGCCTGGAACACTATCTGACACAATAAGTACAGAATAAGTATTGCTTGAATTAATGAATTAATGATCTAATGAATACAAATGTTATGTCTAGACCACTACAGTCCCAAGAAATTATTCATACAAGTTACAATAATGGGAGGAGTTGCATGATGTCATAGAAAATTGAACATGCTCACTACATTGTGATGTTTCATTTTGAAACCAGAAAAAGCCCAATCCTCGGGCCCCACATAAAAAATGAAAACTTTTAGTTGGATGTCATCACTGCCAATCATCTCAAGGGAGCAGGTCATCATTCTCCCAGGTAAGTGGGGCTCAGAAACAGTGGCCAGCTCATCCTCAGAGCTTGCCCTTGAACTAACTTCTCTTTGTCTACCCCACTTAAGGCACTATTTGGACTTTTGAAACAATTCAAGAAGGGAAAACGTCATCAGCAGAGGCCTGAGAAATAGGTACAGATATATCAGATTATTGATTAGGATTCTCTTGAGTAGAAAATAAATGTAATTTTGTAGAAATTTCTTTTGATTTAAGATTGCCCCTTAGAATCCGAATTTCTCACTCACTACATTGTAAAAAATAATTGTTTAACTAAAAACCAGGCATGAGGAAAGAATTTTTCTCTGATCACTTGCCAAGTATTCCCCTAAAACACTGGCTGGCCAATTTAATAATTTAAGATTGAGCCCTGAGAACACTGAGTCACTAGCAGGCAACTGTCTTCTGATAGATGACATGATAAGTAGTATAGTTAATTGTGGCCCACATTTCCTTTACTCCCTGCATGCAAGTCTTATTCGAGGGAGAGCCCTCTTTATGTTCAGTTCAACAAACATTTATTGCTTGCCCACTTTGTATTGCAATGCAATTAGGCAATCTCTTTTCCATTTCCACAACTGAGTGTCTTAGGTCTTTAATTTCCTCTTTCCACTTTAAGTGGCTTATTCCATACATGATTACCTTCTAATCACCCCCAAAGAATAACATTTTAAAAAATTCCCCAGTTAAGCCGTGGTACATCCAGACACAGGCAGTGGAATATTCTTCAGTGCTAAAACAAAATGAGCCATGAAAAAACGTGGTGGAACATTAAATGCATATGACTAAGTGAAAGAAACCAATCTGACAAGGCTACATATTGTGTGATTCCAACTATATGATGTTCAGGAAAAAGGCAAAACTATGCAGACAGTCAAAGG
Source organism: Physeter macrocephalus (assembly GCF_002837175.3). Taxonomy (NCBI): domain Eukaryota; kingdom Metazoa; phylum Chordata; class Mammalia; order Artiodactyla; family Physeteridae; genus Physeter; species Physeter macrocephalus. The sequence goes on along the minus strand of NC_041229.1, from coordinate 22,229,655 downwards.
ACCAATGGTCGCCAGGGTTTAGAGAGGAGGAAGGGGTGAATAGATGGAGCACAGGGGGTTTTTAGGACAGTGAAAAATACTCTGTATGATACCATAATGACAGATACATGCCATTATACATTTGTCTAAACCTATAGAATGTACAACACCAAGAGTGAACCCTAATATAAACTATGTACTTTGGGTGATATGAGTTGTCAATGTACAATAGGTTCATGGATTGTAACAAATGTACAACTCTGGTGTGGGATGTTGATAGGAGGGGAGGCTGTTGGGGGTGGGGGACAAGGATATATAAGGAATCTCTGAACCTTCCATTCAATTTTTCTGTGAACCTAAAACTGCTTTAAAAATAAAGTTTATCAAAAAAAATTCCCAGTTCTCTCTGAATAAGTAATCTCACAGTATGACTATGTGGATGTTTAGAACACAGTAGTGAAGAAAAATGTAGCCTATAATTCAATCTTTATTTTTTTTCTAATTCATCTTCCTTCTATATGCATGAATACATTGCAAATGTGCACCTGAACATGCAAAAGTTTGTACTGCTTGGTGTTCATTGCTGAAAGCCAGAACATGGAATGTATGTTTGTGACTACATTTGTAATTCTAAACTCTGGGCCAATGAACCTGTAAGTACCAAACCTATTGTAAACCACTGACCTCTGATTAGTTACTAAGTAGACACAACTTTTCAAAGATGAAAGGCCTTTGAGCTATTCTCCCAACTAGAAAAAAAAAATTGCTGCTTAAGGCAGTAATTAATCAATAAGCCCATTAACTAAAAGGGCATTATATTACTAGGTAAATAAATAAGCACTAGAACTTGGAAAATGGTGTAGCTATTTTCACCTTGTGAACCTGAGACACAGCCAAGAATCATTAGTTGAAAAGATCACCAAGTGCTCAGTTCAAACACCATTCTTGGCACACACTAAAAGCAGAAGCCACGTTTATACAGTACAGTACTATATTTGCTTAACAGAGGAAGAAATTTCCCCAAATTTCATAGAGCCAGAAATTGGCATTGCAAGTTGGATATTGCTGCATTTCCATAACTGATTCTGCATGTGGAGTGTGATACTGGACTCCCACATGCATTTCCCCTGTTTCTCTGACTTACCATCTCATTGTCTCCTGAATGGGCGGTGTGGAGCATAGCACCAAGTTGCGAGATGCACGGCCAGGGTTTGTTGGGTTTACAACAAAGTAATTCCATAATATCCTTGGAGGGCACTGGAAGTTAGACTCACTTCTTCCAAATAAATGTGGAAGTCCAGGCCCCAAAATCGTATGACAGATTAAGGAAGAACCTCTAGGTTTCTTTCCTGGCACAGTATCCACTGTATCCACAGCTGCTTACAATTCAGGAGACGTTCTTAGGTTCTCAGTTGTAAAGAAGTAAAGACTCACTCATTATGTCAAGTAATTGGGAATGGGAATGGGACAGGGACATTGGTACAGAGAAGAACTCCTGTAAAAGCTCAGAAATTCAGGAAATTATGAAGAACTATGCCTCAGAAATAACAAAATCTGGAGCATCTAGAGACTTCTGATGCAGGGATATTTGATTTTCATCATAGAACAACTAAAAGAAGAAAACACAAATCCTCTTTGGAGAATCTCTTATTCAAAACATATCTCAAAGAATTCCTATAAACAAGATTCCAGGAAATGAACTCGAAGTAAAAAATAAAATAAAATCACGAACATGAAAAATAAAGTATCATTAGTGATGTTAACAAAAATGTCGAGGAACTGGAAATTTCATACAATGCTGGTTGGAATCTAGCAATGGTACAGCTATATTGGAAAACTTCTTGGCCTCTTCTTATAAACTTAAACATGCTTTACTGTACATTCAGGCAATTCCACTCTCAGGAATTTACCCATAAGGAAAGAAAACATGTGTCTACCAAAAAACTTGGGCTCAAATGTTCACTGCAGCTTTAGTAGACCCAAACTGGAAATAGCTCAAATGTCCACCAAACAGGTGAATGGATAAACAAATTTCAGCGTGACCTTACAATGGAATACTACTTACCAATAAGAAAGGAAGAAACTACTGATAAATGTAATATGCTTAGTGAGAAAAGCAAGAATAAAAGAGTACATCGTGTATGATTCCCCTTATATGAAATTCTGGAGCAGGCAAAACCAATCTATTCTTTCATAAATTGGAACAGAGATTGCATCCAGCAGGGGGTGGGTGGGGAATTAGCTGCAAATGGACAGACATTTCAGAGTAATGGAAATAGTCTTTATCTAGGTCGTGGTGTTAGTTACATAGGTAAATACATTTGTCAAAACTTATGGTTGCATTTTATTGTATGTAAATATACTACAATAATATTATTTTTAAAAAAGAACATCATAAAAGTAAGAAAAATTCATTATTTTATCCTTTCATAAATAAGGTATTGATGGGCCCTTTGTTTTCTCAGACTTATCACATTTTACTATATTTGAAGTGAGAAGACTGCCTTTGTTTTTAATTAATTGTTTATTTTCTTTAATATTTAATGTTGGTATTAGTGGACTTTAGTGTAAATTATTCTCCTGGAAGGAATAAGCCATTCCCTCAATCAACTAGACATTAACCACTTTGCACTCAAATTTTTTCCCTATTAATTTTTACCTTTGGGGTATAAAAACAGCAAAGCATAGATTATGAATACAGTTCCTTGAATAAAGAGCAAGAATATATTTTCCAATCAAAAATAAGTATGATGGAGTCATTCAGACTTCATTGTGGGTTTGGAAGGAGGTTGCAATCTTTGCCCCCTAATATGTTAGGTAATCAAAGTTCAAAAGACTGAACAGGTCTGCTGTAGCACTGATCAAAACACATGAAGAATTTTAAATTTCTATGAATTGAAGTTGAATGTTTCATTATTTATAGACAAATAAGTACATTTATATAGACTTTCAGCAATAAAGATTGCATGTTTTATACAAAAGAACCAATTTCCATGCTGCCTTAGCTTTTTTTTTTTAACATCTTTATTGGAGTATAATTGCTTTACAATGGTGTGTTAGTTTCTGCTTTATAACAAAGTGAATCAGTTATACATATACATATGTCCCCATATCTCTTCCCTCTTGCATCTCCCTCTCTCTCGCCCTCCCTATCCCACCCCTCTAGGTGGTCACAAAGCACCAAGCTGATCTCCCTGTGCTATGAGGCTGCTTCCCACTAGCTATCTGTTTTACATTTGGTAATGTATATATGTCCATGCTACTCTCTCACTTTATCCCACCTTACCCTTCCTCTTCCCCATATTCTCAAGTCCATTATCTAGTAGGTCTGTGTCTTTATACCTGTCTTGCCCCTAGGTCCTTCATGACCTTTTCTTTTTTTCTTTAGATTCCATATATATGTGTGAGCATACAGTATTTGTTTTTCTCTTTCTGACTTACTTCACTCTGTATGACAGTATCTAGGTAGATCCACCTCACTACAAATAATTCAATTTTGTTTCTTTATATGGCTGAGTAATATTCCATTGCATGTATGTGCCATGTCTTCTTTATCCATTCATTTGTTGATGGACACTTAGGTTGCTTCCATGTCCTGGAAGCAATAGAGCTATAATGTAAATACAGCTGTAAATAGAACTGTACCAAAATGAACATTTTGATACATGACTCATTTTAAATTATGGTTTTCTCAGCGTATACACCCAGTAGTGGGATTGCTGGGTCGCATGGTAGTTCTATTTTTATTTTTTAAGGAAGCTCCATACTGTTCTCCACAGTGGCTGTATCAATTTACATTCCCACCAACAGTGCAAGAGAGTCCCCTTATCTCCACACCGTCTCCAGCATTTATTTTTGTAGATTTTTTTATGATGGCAAGTCTGACCAGAGTGAGATGATATCTCATTGTAGTTTTGATTTACATTTCTCTAATGATTAATGATGTTGAGCATTCTTTCATGTGTTTGCTGGAAATCTGTATATCTTCTTTCGAGAAATCTCTATTTAGATCTTCTGCCCATTTTTGGATTGGGTTGTTTGTTCTTTTGATATTGAGCTGCATGGGCTCTTGGAAAATTTGGAGATTAACCCTTTGTCAGTTGCTACATTTGCAAATATTTTCTCCCTTTCTGAGGGTTGTCTTTTCGTGTTGTTTATGGTTTCCTTTGCTGTGCAAAAACTTTTAAGTTTCATTAGGTCTCATTTGTTTATTTTTGTTTTTATTTCCATTTCTCTAGGAAGTGAGTCAAAAAGGATCTTGCTATGATTTATGTCATAGAGTGTTCTGCATATGTTTTCCTCTAAGAGTGTGATACTGTCTGGCCTTACATTTAGGCCTTTAATCCATTTTGAGTTTATTTTTGTGTATGGTGTTAGGGAATGTTCTAATTTCATGCTTTTACATGTAGCTGTTCAGTTTTCCTGGCACCACTTATTGAATAGGCTGTCTTTTCTCCACAGTATATTCTTGCTTCCTTTATCAAACATAAGGAGACCATAGGTGTGTGGGTTTATCTCTGGGCTTTCTATCCTGTTCCATTGATCTATATTTCTGGTTTTGTGCCAATACCATACTGTATTGATTACTGTAGCTTTGTAGTATAGACTGAAGTCCAGGAGCCTGATTCCTCCAGCTCTATTTTTCTGTCTCAAGATTGCTTTGGCTATTCAGGGTCTTTTGTGTTTCCATACAAATTGTGAAATTTTTTGTTCCAGTTCTGTGAAAAATGCCAGTGGTAGTTTGATAAAGATTACATTGAATCTGTAGATTGTTTTGGGTAGTACAGTCATTTTCACAATGTTGATTCTTCCAATCCAAGAACATGGCATATCAAATAGATGGAGATCTATTTGTATCATCTTTAATTTCATCAGTGTCTTATAATTCTCTGCATACAGGTTTTTTGTCTCCTTAGGTAAATTTATTTCTAGATATTTTATTCTTTTTGTTGCAATGGTAAATGGGAGTGTTTTCTTAATTTCACTTTCAGATTTTTCATCATTCATATATAGGAATGCAAGAGATTTCTGCACATTAATTTTGTATCCTGCTACTTTGCCAAATTCATCGATTAGCTCTACTAGTTTTCTGGTAGCATCTTGAGGATTCTCTATGTGTTGTGTCATGTCATCTGCAAACAGTGACAGCTTTACTTCTTTTCCGAATTGGATTCCTTTTATTTCTTTTTCTTCTCTGATTGTCGTGGCTAAAAATTCCAAAATTATGTTGAATAGTAGTGATGAGAGTGGGCAACCTTGTCTTGTTGTTGATCTTATTGGAAATGGTTTCAGTTTTTCACCATTGAGGACAATGTTGGCTGTGGGTTTGTCATATATGGCCTTTATTATGTTGAGGAAAGTTCCCTCTATGCCTAGTTTATGGAGGGTTTTTATCATAAATCGGTGTTGAATTTTGTCGAAAGCTTTCTCTGCATCTATTGAGATCATCATATGGTTTTTATTCTTCAATTTGTTAATATGGTGTATCACATTGATTTATTTGCATATATTGAAGAATCCTTGCATTCCTGGGATAAACCCTCCTCGATCATGGTGTATGATCCTTTTAATGTGCTGTTGGATTCTGTTTGCTAGTATTTTGTAAAGGATATTTGCATCTATGTCCATCAGTGATATTGGCCTGTAGTTTTCTTTCTTCGTGACATTGTTGCCTGGTTTTGGTATCAGGGTGATGATGGCCTCGTAGAATGAGTTTGGGGGTGTTCCTCCCTCTGCTATATTTTGGAAGAGTTTGAGAAGGATAGGTGTCAGCTCTTCTCTAAATGTTTGATAGTACTCTCCTGTGAAGCCATCTGGCCCTGGGCTTTTGTTTGTTGGAAGATTTTTAATCACAGTTTCAATTTCAGTGCTTGTGATTGGTCTGTTCATATGTTCTATTTCTTCCTGGTTCAGTCTTGGAAGGCTGTGCATTTCTAAGAATTTGTCCATTTCTTCCATGTTGTCCATTTTATTGGCATATAGTTGCTTGCAGTAATCTCTCATGGTCCTTTGTATTTCTGAAGTGTAAGTTTTTACTTCTGCTTTTTCATTTCTAATTCTATTCATTTGAGTCTTCTCTCTTTTTTTCTTAATGAGTCTGGCTAATGGTTTATCAATTTTGTTTATCATCTCAAAGAACCAACTTTTAGTTTTATTGATCTCTGCTATTGTTTCCTTCATTTCTTTTTCATTTATTTCTGATTTGATCTTTATGATTTCTTTTCTTCCGCTAACTTTGGGTTTTTTTTAATCTTCTTTCTCTAATCGCTTTAGGTGTAAGGTTAGGTTGTTTATTTGAGATGTTTCTTGTTTCTTAAGGTAGGATTTTATTGCTATAAACATCCCTCTTAGAACTGCTTTTGCTGCATCCCATAGGTTTTGGTTTGTCATGTTTTCATTGTCATTTGTTTCTAGGTATTTGTTGAGTTCCTCTTTGATTTCTTCAGTAATCTCTTGGTTATTAAGTAGTGTATTGTTTTGCCTCCATATGTTTGTATTTTTTACAGATTTTTTCCTGTAATTGATATCTAGTCTCATAGTGTTGTGGTCGGAAAAGATGCTTGTCACAATTTCAATTTTCTTAAATTTACCAAGGCTTGATTTGTGACCCAATATATGATCTATCCTGGAAAATGTTTCATGAGCACTTGAGAAGAATGTGTATTCTGTTGTTTTGGATGGAATGTTCTTCAAATACCAATTAAGTCCATCTTGTTTAATGTATCATTTAAAGCTTTTGTTTCCTCATTTATTTTCATTTTGGATGATCTCTCCATTGGTGAAAGTGGGTTGTTAAAGTACCCCACTATTATTGTGTTACTGTCAGTTTCCTCTTTTATAGTTGTTAGCAGTTGTGTTATGTATTGAGGTGCTAATATGTTGGGAGCATATATATTTATAATTGTTATATCTTCTTCTTGGATTGATCCCTTGATCATTCCATAGTGTCCTTCCTTCTCTCTTGTAACATTCTTTATTTTAAAGTCTATTTTATCTGATATGACTATTGTTACTCCAACTTTCTTTTGATTTCCATTTGCATGGAATATCTTTTTCCATCCCCTCACTTTCAGTCTGTATGTGTCCCTAGGTCTGAAGTGGGTCTCTTGTAGATAGCATATATATGGGTCTTGTTTTTGTATCCATT
>NC_041229.1:22220813-22222166 GCF_002837175.3 Physeter macrocephalus | reverse complement strand
TTTCTCCTTCATCACTTTAAATATGTCCTGCCACTCCCTTCTGGCTTGCAGAGTTTCTTCTGAAAGATCAGCTGTTAACCTTATGGTGATTCCCTTGTGTGCTATTTGTTGTTTTTCCCTTGCTCCTTTTAATATTTTTTCTTTGTATTTGATATTTGATAGTTTGATTAATATGTGTCTTGACGTGTTTCTCTTTGGATTTATCCTGTATGGTACTCTCTGTGCTTCCTGTACTTGATTAACTATTTCCTCTCCCATATTAGGGAAGTTTTCAACTATAATCTCTTCAAATATTTTCTCAAACCCTTTCTTTTACTCTTCTTCTTCTGGGACCCCTATAATTCCAATGTTTATGTGTTTACTGTTGTCCCAGAGGTCTCTGAGACTGTCTTCTTTTCATTCTTTTTTCTTTATTCTGCTTTGTGGTAGTTATTTCCTCTATTTTATCTTCCAGGTCACTTATCTATTCTTCTGCCTCAGTTATTCTGCTATTGATCCCTTCTAGGGAATTTTAAATTTCATTTATTGTGTTGTTCATCATTGTTTGTTTGCTCTTTAGTTCTTCTAGGTCCTTGTTAAATTTTTCTTGTATTTTTTTCATTCTATTTCCAAGATTTTGGATCACCTTTACTATCATTATTCTGAATTCTTTTTCTGGTAGACTGCCTAATTCCTGTTCATTTTTTAGGCATGGTGGGTTTTTGCCTTGCTCCTTCATCTGCTATTTGTTTCTCTGTCTTCTCATTTTGCTTACCTTACTGTGTTTGGGGTCTCCTTTTTGCAGGCTGCATATTCGTAGTCCTGTTGTTTTTGGTGTCTGTCCTCAGTGGCTAAGGTTGGTTCAATGGGTTGTGTAGGCTTCCTGGTTGAGGGGACTAGTGCCTGTGTTCTGGTGGATGAGGCTGGATCTTGTCTTTCTGGTGGGCAGGTCCACGTCTGGTGGTGTGTTTTGAGGTGTCTGTGGACTTACTATGATTTTAGGCAACTTCTCTTTTAATGGATGGGGCTGTGTTCCTGTCTTGCTAGTTGTTTGGTATAGGGTGTCCAGCACTGTAACTTTCTGTTCTTTGAGTGTAGCTGGGACTTGGCATTGAGATGGAGATCTCTGGGCGATTTTTGCCATTTGATATTATGTAGAGTTGGGAGGTCTCTTGTGGGCCAGTGTCCTGAACTTGGGTCTTACACATCAGATGCACAGCCCTCATGCCTGGCTGGAGCACCAAGAGCCTGTCATTCACACTGCTCAGAATAAAAGGGAGAAAAGAAAGAAAGAAAGAAAGAAAGAAAGAAAGAAAGAAAGAAAGAAAGAAAGAAAGAAAGAAAGAAAGAAAGAAAGAAAGAAAGAAAGAAAGA
>NC_041229.1:22203947-22220619 GCF_002837175.3 Physeter macrocephalus | reverse complement strand
AAGAAAGAAAGAAGAAAGCAACCAAACCAAAAAACAAATCCACCAATGATAACAAGTGCTAAAAACTATATGAAACAAAAAACAAAAAAACGGACAGACAGAACCCTAGGACAAATGGTAAAAGCAAAGCTATACAGAAAAAATTATAAACAGAAGAATTCACATACACACTCAGAAAAAGGGAAAAAAATATATATATCGTTACTCCCAAAGTCCACCTCCTCAGTTTGAGATGATTCGTTATTTATTCAGAAAGAAAGAAAGAAAGAAAGAAAGAAAGAAAGAAAGAAAGAAAGAAAGAAAGAAAAAGAAAGAAAGAAAGAAAGAAAGAAGGTAAAATAAAATAAATTAAAAGTAAAATAAAATAAAACATTTATTAAAAAAATATTATTTAAAAAAATTTTTTTAGTAATCCAAAAAAAAAAAAGAAAGAAAGAAAGAAGAAAGCAACCAAACCAAAAAACAAATCCACCAATGATAACAAGTGCTAAAAACTATATGAAACAAAAAACAAAAAAACGGACAGACAGAACCCTAGGACAAATGGTAAAAGCAAAGCTATACAGAAAAAATTATAAACAGAAGAATTCACATACACACTCAGAAAAAGGGAAAAAAATATATATATCGTTACTCCCAAAGTCCACCTCCTCAGTTTGAGATGATTCGTTATTTATTCAGGTATTCCACAGATGCAGGGTACATCAAGTTGATTGTGGAGATTTAATCTGTTCCTCCTGAGGCTCTTGGGAGAATTTTCCCTTTCTCTTCTTTCTTCACACAGCTCCTGGCTTTCAGCTTTGGTTTTGGACCCCCCTCTGTGTGTAGGTCGACTGAGGGCATCTCTTCTTTGCTCAGACAGGACAGGGTTAAAGGAACAGCTGCTTGGAGGGCTCTTGCTCACTCAGGCTGGGGGGGAGGGAGGGGCACAGAATGCGCGGCGAGCCTGTGGCGGCAACGGCTGGCATGACTTTGCACCAGCCTGAGGCATGCTGTGCGTTCTCCCGGGGAAGTTGTCCCTGGATCACGGGACCTTGGCAGTGATGGGTTGCACAGGCTCCCAGGAGGGGAGGTGGGGATAGTGACCTGTGCTTTCACACAGGCTTCTTGGTGGCGGCAGCAGCAGCCTTAGCATCTCATGCTTACCTCTGGGTTCTGCACTGATAGCCGTGGCTCGCGCCCATCTCTGGAGCTCCTTTAAGTGGTGGTCTTAATCCCCTCTCCTTGTGCACCAGGAAACAAAGAGGCAAGAAAAAGTCTCTTGCCTCTTCGGCAGCTCCAGACTTTTCCCAGATTCCCTTCCAGCTAGCTGTGTCGCACTAGCCCCTTCAGGCTGTGTTCACGCAGCCAACCCCAGTCCTCTCCCTGGGATCCGACCTCCGAAGCCAGAGCCTCAGCTCCCACCCCCTGCCCTCCCCAGTGGGTGAGCAGACAAGCCTCTTGGGCTGGTGAGTGCTGGTCAACACCGATCCTCTGTGCAGGAATCTCTCTGCTTTGCCCTCCGCACCCTTTGGCTGCACTCTCCTCCGTGGCTCCGAAGCTTCCCCCCTCCGCCACCAACAGTCTCTGCCCACGAAGGGGCTTCTAGTGTGTGGAAATATTTCCTCCTTCCCAGCTCCCTCCCACTGGTGCAGGTCCCGTCCCTATTCTTTTGTCTCTGCTTTTTTCTTTTTTTCTTTTGCCCTACCCCGGTATGTGTGGAGTTTCTTGTCTTTTGGGAGGTCTGAGGTCTTCTGCCAGTGTTCAGTAGGTGTTCTGTAGGAGTTGTTCCACTTGTAGATGTATTTCTGATGTATTTGTGGAGAGGAAGGTGATCTCCGCATCTTACTCTTCCGCCATCTTGATGCTCTTCCTCCCTGCCTTAGTTTTATAACGTGCTTCTCGGGTATATTAATGGAGGTCTTATTTAATGTTAGGCTAATTTGTTCATGGCAGCCGACAAGAAGCGAATGTGATTTGATCGCTGGTTCTTTTCAGGGGTATCCAGAAATCCTACCCGCTGGGGTCAGGGTTGCTGCATTATAAAGGCCACTTTTTACAAGTCTCTCTCAGAACTGCCGTTCTCAGCCAGGTCTGTCCTAAGCCCAAAGCCTGTCCTCCTAACTTAGCTCTGTGCTGCTCCATCTCCACATGTTTGCAGTCAAGCTCAGGACACTGGACCAACTGATGTGAAACAACACACACTCTGGCTTCACGTTCTTCTCTATCCTGATTGAACCCAATGCATCTCATTCTGACTGACCTTCTGCCAAGCCTCACATATTAATTCCCAACCCAGGGCACTCCCTTTGTCTGCTTTCACTCTGGCTTCCCAGCTGCTGAGTAGGGCCAGAAAAAGTCAAGAAACTGGAGTCACCTGTGACACCACAATTCCATTTTCTCTTAGCTCAGCTATTCCTCACTGCTACTTGGGAATTATTTTACTCTTTTTGTTATGGAATATTTAGCTATGGCTATTCTGCTTCTTCCCATTCCTTCACGTTTCTAATACTACAGTTCCTTACTCTCTTTATAAAGAATAAATCTTACAAAGAAGATAAATATCATTATTTTTATATTCTAATATTATTATTATTAACCTTTTTCTCCATCTAAGAATTTCTGTGCATCTTGATTCTTTCCCTACTCTCCCACTCCCTCCTCGACTTTATTTCTTCAACTCTCCCCCTCCCTCTCATCTTTGTATTGCCCTCTCTCCTGTCTTTTCCTGCATACTTCCCTTTGGCACTCTCTGTCACCACTACACCTCTCTGTGTGGACAACTCTCCCTTTTCTGTAGTATTCTCAACTGGGTGCCTCCTCAGTTCCTCTAAATGTGGCTTCCTTCAACAACTCTGTTAAAATATCTTGAGTACAGTACTAATCTCAAATCCAATGTCCTCTTCTTGGACCACATGCTTTTCAGTCTCTCTCAATATTGCACACACTGTTGACTGCCATTTCCTTCTGGTACTTTAGCTTCCATGATGTTACTCTCTCCTGATTCTCCCCCACCCTGATATCTTCTCAGTCCACTACCATTGCCCCTAATCTTTCTCCCTCCTTTATAAGGTGCTCGCCCCCCAATCACCTTTCTCCCCTTCTCTTCCTTCCCTCACACATTCTCCCTCACAAATTTCATAAGCTTTACTCTGCCTTCTTTTAGATCCTATAAACCTGCCTTGGTGCTTGGCTGAGCCACCACTGACCACTGACTTTCAGCACTGCTGTCACCCTCACCTCCTCTTCTACTTCACCCATTTTGGTAACCGTCACTGACTTACCCTGAAGAATAAAGCTTCATGTCATATCTGGATATGTCGCTTCTCAAGTCCTGTAAGAGAAAATTAAAACCACTGTCTTACTGCTTTCTAAGCAGCAAGAGAACCTCTATTGTACCTATAGTGAAAGGGTTAATTAATACTATTCTTTTGAGGTTTTAGACAGTAGTTAATTATCAAAAAACTAATTATTTTATACCTATGAGATCAAATTCAATTCCTTCCATAAAACATATACTAACAATACAATATCCTCTACTGTGTTTTACACCTATTAAACCATCACATTTTTCTGGTCTCCTTCCCTGCCTCACAGTTCTCTGGCATATTTAATGCTGAAACCTACATATAACATGCATCTTTACACTGAAATTCTTTCCCAAGTATAATGTGCAACTTTAGGTTCTATTCCTATTTGAACTGGACTATTGCTACAGATTTGTAAATTTACTTTTCTCCCTTCTAAGTGGCATTTTAAGATAGTATATGACCCAAACACCCAATAATTTACTCTGCTATTTCCCACTGCTCCCCAAATCCATGGTACAAATATGTCCCATGCTTTCCTCCTCCACATTTACTTAAGGCTGCTATTCCTGTTCAGAATATTCTTCCCTGTACTGTACCTGGTGAAATCCCATTTGCTATTCAAAGGCCAGTTCAATACTACTTCTTCATGGAGTCTTAATCTCTTTGGCCGTTTCTTTAAGAATTTGTTTATGCCTGCTCTATGGTCTTTTCCCAATCTGCCTTGTTTTGTTCTTGTTTGTATAAATTTCTTAATTCTGCTGTAAGATTGTATTACCCTGAAGTAGCCACATGCTTTGTTCACATTTGTAGTCCCCAAAGCATTAAGCATAGTGCCTTACACATAGTAAGAGCTTGCTATAGGTTTTTAAAATTATTACTATTAACAATATAAAACATTGAAGAAAGTCCTATGAGAAATAAGCACACACTAATTATCTTAACTGACATTTATTTCTGTGACTTTAAACTGTGTTATCTCACAGAGTTGTTGTTGGTTTTTTTTTTCCCCATTATGCGGGCCTCTCACTGTTGTGGCCTCTCCCGTTGCGGGGCACAGGCTCCGGACACGCAGGCTCAGCGGCCATGGCTCACGGGCCCAGCTGTTCCACGGCATGTGGGATCCTCCCAGACCGGGGCACGAACCTGTGTCCCCTGCATCGGCAGACGGACTCTCAACTAGTGCGCCACCAGGGAAGCCCTCTTACAGAGTTTTTGACAGTCCATTGAAAGCTATTGATTTACATGGAGTTTTCAGATCCCATGAAGCCATTCATGAACTCAAGCTTAAGAACTACTGTTTTTGACACACCTGTGGTCAATTAAGCTTCTACAATGGAGACAAGAATATACAATGGAGAAAAGACAGTTTCTTCAGCAAGTGGTGTTGGGAAAACTGGACAGCCGCAAGTAAATCAATGAAGTTAGAATGCACCCTCACACCATACACAAAAGTAAACTCAAAATGGCCTAAAGACTTAAATATAAGACATGACACCATAAAACTCCTAGAAGAGAACATGGGCAAAACATTCTCTAACAAAAATTGTACCAATGTTTTCTTACGTCAGTCTCCCAAGGCAATAGAAATAAAAGCAATAATAAACAAATGGGACCTAATCAAACTTACAAGCTTTTGTACAACAAAGGAAACAGTAAACAAAACAAAAAGGCAACTATGGACTCAGAGAAAATATTTGCAAATGATGAGACTGACAAGGGCTTAATTTCCAAAATATGCAAACAATTCATACAACTCAATAACAACAACAACAAAAAAAACACAACCCAATCAAAAAATGGGCAGATGACCTAAATAGACATTTCTTCAAAGAAGACATACAGATGGCCAAAGGCACATGAAAAGATGCTCAATTATTAGAGAAATGCAAATCAAAACTACGGGTTATCACTTTACACCTGTCAGAATGGCCATCATCAAAAAGTCTACAAATAACAAATGCTAGAAAGGGTCTGGAGAAAAGGGAACCGTACACCATTGGTGAGAAAGTAAATCGGTGCAGCCATCATGGCAACCAGTATGGAGGTTCCTCCAAAAACTGAAAATAGAGTTGCCATATGATCCAGCAATCCCATTCCTGGGCATATACCCAGACAAAACTATAATTTGAAAAGATGCATGCACCCCAGTGTTCACAACAGCACTGTTTACAACAGCCAAGACATGGAAACAACTTAAATGTCCATGGACAGATGAATGGATAAAGAAGATGTGATATGAGATATATATAAATGTATTTTTAATTTTATGTATTAATTTATTTATTTTTGGCTGCATTGGGTCTTCATTGCTGCATGTGGGCTTTCTGTAGTTGCGGTGAGTGAGAGCTACTCTTCATTCCAGTGCACGGGATACATATATATATGTGTGTGTGTGTATATATATAACAATGGAATATTACTCAGCTATAAAAAGAATGAAATAATGCCATTTACAGCAACATGGATGGACCTAGAGATTATCATACTAAGTGAAGTAAGTCAGAAAGTGAAAGACCAATACCATATGATATCACTCAAATGAACCTAAAATATGACACAAGTGAACTTATTTACAAAACAGAAACAGAGTAACAGACATAGAAAACAAACTTATGTTTACCAAAGGGGAAAGGAAATAAGGGAGGGATAAATAGGAGGTTGAAATTAACAATACAAGCTACTATATATAAAACAGATAAACAACAAGATCCTACTGTATAGCACAGGGAACTATATTCAATATCCTGTAATAAACCATAATGGAAAAGAATATGAAAAAGAATATATATATATAACTGAATCACTTTGCTGTACACCAGAAATTAACACAACATTGTAAATCAACTATACTGCAGTAAAAAAAAGAACTGCTCTTTTCTGTTTATTGATTTTTATTGTTGTTGTTATTACTATTATAAATACGGTCAGTTACCTGTACAGAATGAGAGATCGAGAATGCCCCATGCCTGTGGAAGAATTATTCCCTTGGGTTCCAGTGGTGAGGGAGACCCTTGCTTTGAGAATAATATCTGTCCCCTATTACCATGCAGACTAACACAGAAACAGGAAGGAAATCAATTTGAGTACAGTTTTGCAAAAGCAGCACATGTATTGAGTGATCACCAATGATAGTTGCTGAAGACACTGTGGTGAAACAGCTCTAAAAATAGTTGACATCCCAAAGAAGCAAAGATAGAAGTTCTAACCATCTTTCAAAACCATGTTCTTGAATTTGAATTGTTTGATCTTCTGATTAAATTGTAAGACTTCATGCTGGTATAATATTTTTTCTTATTTTACACAGCACTGGTTATATTGTCAGTACCCCAAAATAATAAATAATAATTAGGGAGATTAAAATGGCAAAGCTTTAATTTTTTGATGTTATTTACATAAATCACGAACTTAATGCATTGTGGAAGGTTTTCAAATGTGTTAACTAAGGTTATTAGTGATAGTTAACTGTTATTAGGATAGTAATTTGATATGGAATGCAATTCAAAAGGGGTGCAGGATGTAATTGTTAGGTATTGAAGCTAACTGCTTAGAAACAAATAAATATTTCATTATCTATTAAAATAATTGCACATTCATTTACATAGTCTATTTTAGGACATTGCTGTCCCAGTTTGCCTAGACTGAGGTAGATGGTTAAGGGATTTTCCAAATGTCTGTATACAACTCAGAAATCAGAATTATATTGGCCTTTCTAATTATTGAGTATTCCTTCAATAATATTGTTTTCAATAACTAATATCCTCCATTTTATAGGACTTTACAATGTGCAAAGAACTTTCATATACATTGAACATCTCATGTGATCTTTACCCTTTGAGCTACATACATTGGGTATTATTAAGCATATTTAGGTTAAGAAACTAAGATATAAAGTGCTATGAACTGAAATGGGCCTGCCCACCACCCCATTCATATGTTGAATCCTTAATTCCCAATGTGACTGAATTTGGAGATAGGGCTTTTAGGAAGTAATTATGGTTAAATGGGTCATAAAGGTGGAGTCCTAATCTGATAGGATTGGTGGCTTTATGAGAAGAGGAAAAGAGAGAGAAAAGTCTCAAGTCTCTCTCCACCTTGTGAGCACATAGCAAGAAGGTGGCCTCTACAAGCCACGAGAGAGTCCTCACCAGAACCCAAGCCTTCTGGCATCCTGATCTCAGACTTCCTAGTCTTCAGAACTGTGAGAAAATTAATTTCTGTTGTTTAAGCCACACAATCTGTGGTATTTTGTTATGGCAGCCAGAGCAGATTGATACACGGGGGAATTTGCCCAAAAATCTCATAAGTAGTGGCACTGAATTGTGAACCTTGAGCCCTCTCTTATTCCAGGGCTGTTCCCACTAAAAAATATCACTCCTGATAAGCTAAGAATGATTTTTTGCTCAAATTGTTATATAAAGGGCAAGAAAGAAATTTGTACTAGCAGGAAAATGAAGAAATCAATGCACAGGAAAGAAAATAATAAATATTTAACTTGATGAAATCCCATGGCCTCTGAAAGATGTTAATCTTCTATTGTGGTTTTCCTTCATCTTAGTTTGTGGTCAGGGGAGGGAGATTATCAAGTGAACCATTCTTGTTGCCCTGCGATCTCCCATGGGACCCTTTTGCCCTGAGACCCCACCCAAGGTGGGCTTCCTGCCTGAGACATCAGCAGTTTCAAACTAATAATAAAAATGAGCTGGGGAACCATACGGGAACCTCTATTTCTCCTACAAAGCACAAGAAACATATTTTGGGGTCAAAAATGATAAGGCATGTTGGATTCAGTAGAGGAATTTCATAGGATGCAGGCCTATTTTGCCTTTTTGAGAAATGGAAAACTGAGCTATTTGAAATATGTCAGCCAAAACATAGCTTGAGAGACTGTAAAAACTATTCACTTATTTTTAAAATGGCCCTGTTTTCCTTCTGAAAAAGCAGAGGCTGCAAATGAAACATGCAAAGGAGGAAGGAAAAAGAGAGAAAGAGTTAGGAAAAGCAGAAAGGCAAAGAAATTCTAGATCTTTCAGAAACAAAGTAAAAATGCAATTCAGCACAAATAAAAAGTGGATTTATGTAGAACTGGATGCACTGCTTTATCCACATTCATTCAGTGTGCTTTTTTTTTTTTTTTTTTTGTGGTATGCGGGCCTCCCTCTGCTGTGGCCTCTCCCGTTGCGGAGCACAGGCTCCGGACGCGCAGGCCCAGCGGCCATGGCTCACGGGCCCAGCCGCTCCGCGGCACGCGGGATCCTCCCAGACCGGGGCGCGAACCCTGCCCCCTGCATCGGCAGGCGGACGCGCAACCACCGCGCCACCAGGGAAGCCCCTGCTTTTTCTTTTAATTGATAACTTTAACAAGTATTTTGATAGATTAATAATTATAATTTATTTCATTCTATTATAATATAAGGTCATTTCTCTGTGCTAATTCAAACTGGCAATATGGTCAAATCGATTTAGAAAAATTTCACAATGTCCAGATGATCCGAGAGAAAGATTGTTTCTTTTATTATTTCTGGCTTCAACTGTTGTAAATCCCTAGTCTCAGAATGCCATTGAACAGACTAGGAAGCTTGGTAGAATATCTGAATACCAGAACTCCAACTCTCCCCCCTCCCATGCTACCTGATTCTGCCAATGTCAGAAGTGCGCAGAAGCTACCAGAATCTCTTTAAAGAAGTAATGGTAACAATAGAAATGGAAGTACTGGAAACAACACAGAGAGTTGGGAATATTTAAACCTGGTGGGCAAAGGAGAAGGAGGAATAACTAAATGGAAACCACTGTGGGTGAATGGAGTAATTCCAGAGTATTTCTTTCATACAATCTCCATGTCTACTTTTAGAGCATCTCCATCTCTGCACACTTCCTATGATCACTCTAGACTATTTTATGGTCCCTACTTAGCATTTCCCAGCACTTTGTGCCCATTTCATCTTGGCATTCAGATATTTAGAACACACACAAGTTTGAATCCAGGTTCCACCACTTAGTAGTTATTTGATCTTCAGAAAACTACCTAACCTATCTAAAATGTCATTGCTTCATCTGTAAAATATGAAGGGCATCTATGTCACAGGTTGTTTTGAGAATACAGTTACATAATGCATGAAAAGTGATTAGCAAAGTGTCTGAAACACATGTCCCCTGTAAATGCTAAGCTACTATTTTTTTAGCACTTTCTTCATTGTGTTTTAGTTGTTAGTTTATGCACTTGTCCTACGCTACTTTGAGATCCTCTAAGGCAGAGACCATGTTTTATTCATTTTTACCTACCTGTCTCTAGCATACAAAGTTCCTGCCACTTAGTAGTAAATTAATAAATCAGCCATCAAATGTTCACTGAAAACTACATCAATAAATAAATCAGTTTTTCTAAGTTCTGAGCTTCATCTGAGGGGCTAATCCAGATCTGTGATCAAAGGTCTCATAATGTGTTCATTTATTCGTTTATTTATTCAACAGACTTCCTTGTACTTATAACTAGGCATTGGGGCAAGGGTCTGGCCAGTCAGGTAAAGGTGGTGTCTGCCCTGCTCTGGGTATTTGATCCTGTAGACAGTTCCCCAGGTTGAGGAATCTTTACCCATCCTGACTTATCCTCAGTTCTGCAACACCACTGGATACTTAGGTCAATCAGTATCCTACGCTTGATATTTGAAAGATCCAGGCTCCTGCAATTTGATATTCTTCCACATTTTTTTCGAAGCTGTTATCTCTGCCAGGGGCTTCAAGGCTCAAGGCTGAGTACTAAATCATATCTTTCCTTCTAAATTTTTATAGTAAGGGCGTGCATGTGGCTTGCCCAGCTAATCACCATGGCAAGGTTAGAACGAATTTTGAGGATAGCACTGGAGAACAATTAGCAATCAACATATTATCCTGTCTCACATGTATATTTTGAGAATAAAATGATCTCATTCTCTCCTTACCTAACATCCTCCTCCAAACACACACACACACACACACACACACACACACACACACACACACACCCCTTAGATGCTACTAAAAAGATTTTCTAAGCACACTTTGACCTTGTCGAGAAGGAAAAGGAAATGAACTAATATTTATTAAATACCTGCTCCATATGCCAGGCTCTTTGTTAGTTGCTTTCGTATAAGTTATCTCTTTTATTTTTGCCAAGGAAGAAAGAGAACTTGTTGGCACATTGTCCCTAAGTGCACAATTGTTAGTCTTCCCTACTCAACCTCTGCCCCATGAAGAAATTCTAACATTTTCCAGAAAGTCGCTGTGAAAAAGATCTTCATAACTCGTCCTCCATGCTTTCATTTCCAGTGCCCTTGTTAAGTTTATCACTGGAATTGAGAGCAGACAGAAGTTATTCCAAGAGGGCCCCTTGGCCAACTGATCTGGAAGAGACCACCACACAACCAACATCACACCAGAGCTGACCCTGAGGCCAATTTGAATTCAGGTTAGATTCTGAAGCTACCTCAGAGAAAACCTGGTATGAACATAAACCTTAATTACGAAGTTAATGCAATTACTGATTACCTTTTAACCCATGTGCTTTTCATTCATTCAAAAATATTTAGGTGCCTAGGCTACTATATGCAAGAATGCAAATATCATCACATATACAATACCTACCTTTCTGGAGTTCTTAGACTTTCGGTATTGTCCCTGGGGTGTCTGTTTCATATAAAAATAAACAAAAACTTTAACCTACCAAATAATTTTTTTCATGTAAACAACGCTCCCTGCAACGGCTACACCAAAAAAAAATTTTTGCCATTTTTCTCCCACTGAATTAATTAGTTTTCTGATTAAATATTGGATGAATTGTTAGTGATTTTGATGTGATGTGAAAAAAATCCCCTGACACTATCTCACTCTTTGTCCACCCTAGAAAGACCTAGGAATGGCCAAACCCACAGTGCACACTAGGGATAAGAAAGCAAGTGTGTCTGTTCCACTCTGTTTTAATCAGCACAAGTTAGAGGGACATTGTCTTTGATGGAGATTCCATGAGACTTTCCAGAGTCTCTTATTTAGATACCCCCAATTAACTTCCCTAAGAGCTTCATAAGTTAATAAATTTATAAGCACTAACATTAGTGAAAATGAAAGACAGGACTGATGTTTATTAATGCCACTGATGGCATTTTAATTTGGGTTTGTAATCACAGACATTTCCTTTTACTTAAAACAAATGTCAGTCAACAGGGTTGTTGCTCTTCTTGGAGAATCTTGTGGATTCATTAATCATGTTTAATGATTTATATCTTTCTTAATGGTCCAGGGAAAATAATTTAGAAACCCACACCATAATTAAAATACTCTCTTGAGTATTTATGCTAAGCATCTCTTAAAAAATGTCTTCTTAATTTTTAACCACTATTACAACTGATGTTCTGTTTTCACTATTGTTTTACTATGGAAATCCTAAGGTATAAGTGTTGTTTTGCCAACTACAAACTGACACTTGCCATCTACCTCTACAAGGATTAAATCATGAGTTGCTGTAGCTACTGACCTTCAACACCCCATGAAAAGAGTTCAGGGTGGAGATCAGGAATGAGTCACTCTGTGCTTTGGGAAAAACTGGCAGAACAGGTCTTCAGATAGTTAGATATATTCAGGAGAAGATTTTATGAGCCCAATTCTTGCATCTCCTCATATATAGAAAAGCACTAAAATCCTTCATGGTGACGTCTGCTCCTCATGACTAGCAGTAATGTTCACAAGACTAGCAGCAACCTTCTGCAAAAAATATGTGTTTCATTGCATGTAATCCCCTTTCACCAAAAAGACCTTATGCCCTAAGTCTCTAGAAGAGTTTCTCAGAGCTATGTGAAATGCTGTCTCTAGGGCTATAGTCCTCATTTTGCCCCAAATAAAACTTAACTCAAGGGAGTCAAGTTGATGGTGTGGGAAGATGCAAAGTTAGCATCTCCCCACTACTAGGGCGCCTGCTGGCTACTGGTGGGGGACTCTGACGCCCAAGGAGAAGAGGGGAACACCAGAATGAACCGGTAGGACATAGGGGGACTTAGCAGGGAGGAGAAGTGGAGGCCAAACAGGATCGGCACCCCTGAGGCCAGGGAGATCAGGTGACACAGGCGTGCGGGACTCTCCGGGAAGAGCAGGAGAGGAGCAGAGGGCGATCACCTGGCCCACTCGGGCTGGGGGGCCTGCTGAGCTCCCAAGACGATTTCCCCCCTCCAAAGCCCCATCCAGGCCGCATGGGTCCTGGGGGCATAGGAGGGAGGCCAGGGAGATCAGGAGAGGAAGGAAGAAGGGACCCTAAGGGAGGAGCAGGAGAGGAGCAGAGGGCGTTTGCCCTGCTCACTGGGCTTCCAGGTGAGGTCCCACACCCTCTGAGACTGGGGTGGGGGGCAAGCCTGGGCCCCTTCTTTTCCATTAAGCCTAAGCACCAGCACCTCCCCCACAGCCTCCAGGGTCTTTTCCAGTCCTCTGGGTCCTGAGCATTGGCCTCGCCCACCACCCAAACCTCGCCCTTGCTTAGGATCTGTCCTTCACAGCCAAGGCCTTCCCACCCACTTTTTTTTTCTTTTCCGTCCTCCTCTTTTTTACTATTGTGGTACTGATGTACCTTCTGTTTGTTGACTCATCTGTATTTTTACTTTTATATTCTTTCTAACACATCTGTTAGTTTCCTAATCTAATTTTATTATTTACTTTGTTATTTTTTTCTTTTATATTTTATTATTATTTTTATGCCACCTCATTTGGCTTGCAGGATCTTTGTTCATGAGCCACAGGTCAGGCCAAAGATCCTGAGGTGGGAGCTCCAAGTCCAAACCACTGGACTAACAGAGAAGCTCAGACCCCAGGGAATATTCTTCAGAGTGAGGTTTCATGGAGTTCCTCGTCTCAGCACCAAGACCCAGCTCTAACCAATAGATTACAAACTCCAGTGTTGGAAGCCTCAGGCAAAACAATAAGTAAGACAGGAACACAATCCCACTCATTAAAAAAAAAAAAAAGAGACAACAAAAAAATATGTCACAGATGAAGGAGCAAGGTAAAATTCTACAAGACCAAATAAATGAAGAGGAAATAGGCAATCTACCTGAAAAAGAATTCAGAGTAATGATAGTGAAGATGATCTAGAATCTTGGAAATACAATGGAGGCAGAGATTGAGAAAATAAAAGAAAGATCAAGAAGAACTAAAGAACAAACAAACAGAGGTGAACAACAAAATAACTGAAATGAAAAATACACTAGAAGGAATCAATAACAGAATAACTGAGGCAGAAGAACAAATAAGTGAACTGGAAGACAAAATGGTGGAAATAAGTGCCAAGGAGAAGAATAAAGAAAAAAAATGCAAAGAATTGAAGACAATCTCAGAGACCTCAGGGACAACACTAAATGCACCAATATTTGAATTAGAGGGGTCATAGAAAAAGAAGAGAAAAAGAAAGCATCTGAGAAAATATTTGAAGAGATCATAGTCAAAAACTACCCTAACATGGGAAAGGAAATAGTCACTCAAGTCCAGGAAGCATAGAGGGTCCCATAAAGGATAAACCCTAGGAAAAACAAACCAAGACACATATTAATCAAACTAACAAAAATTAAATTCAAAGAAAAAATATTAAAAGCACCAAAGGAAAAACAAAATATAACATACAAAGGAACCCCTATAGGACATAAGCTGATTTTTCAGTGGAAACTCTGCAGGCCAGAAGGGAGTGGCAGGGTATACTTAAAGTGATGAAAGAGAAAAACTTACAAACAAGATACTCTACCCAGCAAGAATCTCATTCAGATTGATGGAGAAGTCAAAATCTTTTCAGACAAGCAAAAGCTAAAAGAATTCAGCACCACCACACCAGCTTTACAACAAATGCTAAAGAAACCTCTCTAAGCGGGAAACACAAGACAAGAAAAAGACCCACAAAAACAAACCCAAAACAATTAAGAAAATGGTAATAGGAACATACATATTGATAATAACCTTGACTGTAAATGGATTAAATGCCCCAACCAAAAGACACAGACTGGCTGAATGGATACAAAAACAAGATCCATATATTTGCTGTCTACAAGAGACCCACTACAGACCCAGGAACACATACAGACTGAAAGTAAAGGGATAGAAAAAGATATTCCATGCAGATGGAAATCAAAAGAAAGCTGTAGTAACAATACTCACATTAGATAAAATAAACTTTAAAATAAAGACTGTTATAAGAGATAAGAAGGGACACTACATAATGATCAAAGGATCAATCCAAGAAGAAGATATAACAATTATAAATGTTTATGCACCCAACATAGGAGCACCTCAATACATAAGGCAAATGCTAACAACCATGAAAGGAGACATTGACAGTAACATAGTAATCGTAGGGGATGTTAACACACCACTTACACCAATGGACAGATCATCCAAACAGAAAATAAACAAGGAAACACAAGCTTTAAATGATACAATAGACCAAATAGACTAAATTGACATTTACACAACATTCCACCCAAAATGTCAGAATACACTTTCTTCTCAGGTGCTCACGGAACATTCTCCAGGATAGATAACATATTGGGTCAGAAAACAAGGCCTCAGAAAATTTAAGAAAATTGAAATCGTATCAAGCATCTTTTCTGACCACAATGCTATGAGACTAGAAATCAGTTACAGGAAAAAAAAAACTATAAAACACACAAATACATGGAGGCTAAACAGTGCACTACTAAATAACCAAGAGATCACTGAAGAAATCAATGAAGAAATTTTAAAAATACATAGAAACAAATGACAATGAAAACAGGACAACCCAAAACTTATGGGACACAGCAAAAGCAGTTCTAAGAGGGATGTTTATAGCAATTCAATCTCACCTCAAGAAACAAGAAAAATTTCAAATAAACAATCTAACCCTACACTTAAAATAACTACATAAAGAAGAACTAAGAAAACCCAAAGTCAGTAAAAGGAAAGAAATCATAAAGATCAGAGCAGAAATAAATAGAAACAAAGAAAACAATAGCAAATCTCAATAAAACTAAAAGCTGGTTCTCTGAGAAGATAAACAAAATTGAGAAACCCTTAATCAGACTCATCAAGAAAAAAAGGGAGAGGACGCAAATCAATAAAATTAGAAAAGAAATAGGAGAAATCACAACTGACACTGCAGAAACTCAAGAAACAAGAAAAATTTCAAATAAACAATCTAACCCTACACTTAAAATAACTACAGAAAGAAGAACTAAGAAAACCCAAAGTCAGTAAAAAACTGACACTGCAGAAATAAAAAGGATTATAAGAGACTACTGCAAATAACTGTATGCCAATAAAGTGGACAACCACAAAGAAATGGACAAATTCTTGGAAAGGTACAATTTCCCAAGACTGAACTAGGAAGAATTGGAAAACATAAACAGACCAATCACAAGAAATGAAATTGAAACCATAATTAAAAATTTTCCAATAAACAAAAGTCCAGCACCAGATGGCTTCACAGGCACTTCTATCAAACATTTAGAGAAGAGTTATCAAACATTTAGAGAAAAGCTAACAACAATCCTTCTCAAGCTCTTCCAAAAAATTGCAGAGGGAGAAACACTCCCAAATTCATTCTACAAAGCCACCAGCACCCTGATACCAAAACCAGAAAAATATATCACACACAAAAAAAATTATAGACCAATACCACTGATGAACATAGATGCAAAAATCTTGAACAAAATACTAGCAAACAGAATCCCACAGCACATTAAAAGGATCATACACCATGATCAAGTAAGGTTTATCCCAGGAATGCAAGGATTCTTCAATATAGGCAAAACAGTCAATGTGATACATGAAGTAAAACTGTCACTGTTTGCAGATGACATGATAGTATACATAGAAAATCCTAAAGATGCCACAAGAAAATTACTAGAACTAATCAATGAATTAGGTAAGATTGAAGGATACAAAATTATGCACAGAAACCTCTGGCATTCCTCTACACCAACAATGAAAAATCAGGAAGAGAAATTCAGGAAACACTCCCATTTACCATCACAATAAAAAGAATAAAATACCTAGGAATAAACCTGCCTAAGGAGGTGAAAGACTTGTACTCAGAAAATACTGATGAAAGAAATCAAAGATGACATAAACAGATGGAGAAATATACCATGTTATTGGATTGGAAGAATAAATATTGTGGAAATGACGATACTACCCAAAACAATCTACAGATTCAATGCAACCCCTATCAGAGTATCAATGGCATTCTTCACAGAATTAGAACAAAAAATCTTACAATTTATATGGAAACACAAAAGACCCCAAATACCCAAAGCAATCTTGAGAAAGAAAAATGGAGTTGGAGGAATCAGGCTCCCCAACTTCAAACTTTACCACAAAGCTACAGTAATCAAGACAGTATGGTA
>NC_041229.1:22196197-22203937 GCF_002837175.3 Physeter macrocephalus | reverse complement strand
AAATTAGAACACTCCCTAACACCATACACAAAAATAAACTCCAAATGGATTAAAGACTTAAATGTAAGACCAGACACTATAAAACTCTTAGAGGAAAACATAGGAAAAACACTCTTTGACATAAACCACAGCAAGATCTTTTTGGACCTGCCTCCTAGAGTAACAGAAATAAAGACAAAAATAAACAAATGGGACTTAAATAAACTCAAAAGCTTTTGCACAGCAAAGGAAACCATAAACAAGACAAAAAGACAACCCTCAGAATGGGAGAAAATATTTGCAAATGAAACAACAGACAAAGGATTAATCTCCGGAATATACAAACAGCTCATGGAGCTCAATATCAAAAAAACAAACAACCCAATCCAAAAATGGGCAGAAGACCTAGGTAGACATTTCACCCAGGAGGACATATGGATGGCTAGGAGGCACATGAAAAGATGCTGAGCATCACTAAGTATTAGAGAAATGCAAATCAAAACTACAATGAGGTGTCACCTCACGCCTGTCAGAATGGCCATTATCAAGAAATCTAGAAACAATAAATGCTGGAAAGGGTGTGGAGAAAAGGGAACCCTCCTGCACTGTTGGTGGGAATGTAAACTGATACAACCACTATGGAAAACAGTATGGAGTTTCCTTAAAAAACTAAAAATAGAACTATCATATGACCCAGCAATCCCACTACTGGGCATATACCCGAGAAAACCATAATTCAAAAAGAGACATGTACCCCAATGTTCAATGAAACGCTATTTACAATAACCAGGACATGGAACCAACCTAAATGTCCATTGACAGATGAATGGATAAAGAAAATGTGGCACATATATACAATGGAATATTACTCAACCATAAAAAGAAACAAAATTGTGAGGTGTATGGACCTAGAGTCTGTCATACAGAGTGAAGTGAGTCAGAAAGAGAAAAACAAATACCTTATGCTAACGCATATACATGGAAACTAAAAAAAAAAAAAAGGCACAGATGAACCTAGTTGCAAGGCAGGATTAAAGAGGTAGACATAGAGAATGGACTTGGACTTGAGGACATGGGGTGGGAGGGGGAAGCTGGGGCGAAGTGACAGTAGCATCAACATATATATGCTACTGAATGTAAAATAGTTTGCTGGTGGGAAGCAGCAGCATAGCACAGGGAGATCAGCCCAGTGATTTGTGATGGCCTAGAGGGGTGGGATAGGGAGAATGGGAGGGAGGCTCAGGAGGGAGGGGATATGGGGAAATGTGTATGCATATTGCTGATTTGCTTTGCTGTGCAACAGAAACTAACACAGTATTGTGAAGCAATTATATTCCAAGAAAAATCTATTAAAGAAAAATAGGTCCTGATTCTAATAGGGGAAGTCCTCCCTCCCTGTTCTTTGGAAGTGTCTGTGTTATTTCTGGCCCAAAGGAATTCTGTATTACTTTAAGAAAATCTCATTAAAGTCAATGAAATAAATAAATAAATAAATAAATAAATAAATGAGACAAAATATTCCAAAAGAAAAAAAAAAAGCTTAACTCACAACTCTCATGTTGTGCATTTTTTTTCAGTTGACAGGATCATCATCATCAAAACTTTCAATATGAGTTGTGACTATGAAATAATGAGACTGACTTTCCATTTTGTCACTTATAATGACATTTTCTAAATTGTTTTCATTCTCTTTAATTTAATAATGAACATCAAATAACTTGGAACTGAGAAGCAGTGAGATGCAAAATAAGAAACCGAATTTGGTCCAGCTGGCAGCTTGCAGCCTGGTGTGTGAAGACCATAGAGCTTTAGAAGCAAAAGACCCATGTTTGATTCCTGGTTCAACCCCTTCATAATTGGGTCAAGTTACTCATTTGGTGTTTTCTTAACCTGTGAGATGGAAACAATAGCTATTTCACAGAATTCCTGTGAGAGTAAGTGTTCATTGAGGGTATGTGACAGTGCCTAGCACCTTTCAGCGCACTAAAAAGTACATAATGAATGTTAATTTCCTTCCTTTCTCCTTACATTTCTATCGTTTCCTCCTTCTTTCACCACGTGCAGGGTTCAAGAGACACAGCAATTTTTAAAAATTTCAGTCTAGAGAAAGAAATATTCTGAACAGAATAACCGAATTTCCAGCAAGTAGTCGCAGTACAGGAATCAGACATCTGGGATGAGTGCCAGCATTCATCTATGAGGGAGGGCAGGAGCAGGGCCCCAGACACACAGCTGTCATTTAGGAATGAGCTCCAATTCCTAGGAGGTGACCTGGCAGAAAACAAAGCAGAGTCTCCCAGTCTAGGAAGACACTGGGATACTGGATAGAAACCAGGTTAGATGGATAAAAATCAAGGCATAATGCCAGGAACATGTCTTAGAGTACTCAAAGTGAATTTTAAGAACAAAGAGAAACCCAGTTGCCAGGATTCGAACACATGGAGGAGGAACTGGAGCTTGGGAATGATGGAGGAACCCAACTATGAGTACCTAAATGTCCCATTAGGGTCAGACTAATGGCGGCCGGGTGGCTCGCTGCTGAGTCTCACAGTTTGAGCAAGACGGAGCATGCCCATGGGAATTCAATGGCCCTACCTCTGGAGCAGAACCAGAAAATAAGCTAGACCTGAAAACTATTTGCTCAGACCTTACCAGAATCCTTAAAGACAGATTTAAATGAAGGTATGTAATGACTTCTAAGACTTTACAGTGAAAAATAAAGGACAACAATGATGGCAGTACTGTCCTAGGGAAGATTTATTAGTCAGATGGTAAAAAAAAATAAGAAAAGAAAAACAACTTTTCATGCAAGGAGGGGATAAGTTCCATAGTACAGTGGTGATATTGGAGAGGCAGCAGTGAGTGGTGGTGTGAAGCGAGATCTTAGTTCCCTGCCTAGGAATTAAACCTGGGTAGCACTGGATGAAAATCAGGAATCCTAGCCACTGGACCAGCAAGGGCTAGAGGCTAGAAGCAAAGTTCCCCTGGCTCTTGCCGCCACTGATAAATGCATTTCTCAGTGAGGCAAAAATTGTAAAAACAGGTGCAGAGTTTATTATTAGAGACACAGCACAACAACAAGTGGGAGAGCACACAGAGAAACAGTTTGTTTAGTTAAGACAGAAGCAAGGCAGAGATGCACACCTGGAGAGCAAGGATGTGGACGTCCTCCCTAATGAGGAGGAGCGCAGTAAAGAGGCAGTTAAGTCATTTATACAGGGCAGTTCTTCCGGGTGTTTGTTTACCTTTGGCCAATTATCTGGTTTCTTTTTCCACACCTGCCCTGCCCTAGGAGCCTCCTCAACATGCCTGTGCAACTTTTTTTCCAAGATGGATTCCAGCACAGAGGCCTAGGGGGCCTTGGCATCACATATTATGAGGTGGTGCCCCCTCTTTTTAGACCCCCAAAGAGCCTTTCTGTGCATGTGCAATATCTCCCTTGTCCAAAGGATGGGAAATATATGACCTCTTGATTTTTTACTCAGACAGGGTTTAGCCCCTCTCTCTTCCGGCCATGACTGTTATCTTAAGGTGTCCTCAGGACACAAAGCCCGGCTATTTACCCTGTTTCTGTTGTTATTTCTATTTTGAAGTGCAAACAGGAGGCTGGAGCCCACCTATCTCCTGTCTCAGGAAATGTAAACAGGAGGCCATTTGTAAATGCCTAGCCTGGAGCCCATCTATCTCCTGCCTCACTGGTAGAGAAAGAGGGATTCTTGGAGGAAGTGGGGTCTTAGAGCTACTTGGGCAGCATGAGAAAAAGGTATGAGTGAGCACTATTTTCTAAATATGACTTGTTGAGAGAAAAAAGTACTGGAAGAAGATTAAGTGAAACAAACTTAAGCTAATTTTTAGAAGAGGGAGAGAAGATATGAAATCGGAAGGAAAAGATTTAAGAATCAAAGTAATCCAGACAACAAAAGGTATGGAATCTGTAAATCCAAGGTAGCACAATCAGAAAGGAATTCAACTTTAATTTTTTGCAGGACTGATGGCAACCCTACATTTTTACAGTACCTATCATCCTCAGATTCTTTGTAATAAGTCTTTAAAAGGCAGCATATTAGCAGAGAGATGAAAATCACAAATAATATATTCTGCAAGTATCTGGTGTCAAGAAGATTAGCTCAAATTATATTCTAGGCTAACCTGGGATATACTACGCTCTATTCATTCCTATAAAAATAGATTTAACAGCTACATTATGTACGCATTTGTCAGTTCAGAAAAATAAGGTATTCATGAGAATGGTAATCCACCTTAGAATATGTCTATGGTGGAAAATGACCTCTTTAGCAGTGACTTACTGTAGCTCTTTAAGAAAGATAAGCAATTCTTGGTTAAAGGCATGGAAATTTTATATTTTAGCCAAGTATGTGAAATAAATTCTTTTCAATCCGGCTGAGGCCTACCCACTGGGGCTTCTTAAATAAGTGTGTAAGGAGAATGCTTACCTGGGTCAAGAAGAAAAGAACTAAGCTAGAAATTTGAAAACAAAAGTTTTAAATCCAGGCCCCATAAACATAGAAACCTTTTTGTTAACTCAGTTAAGCTTTCCTATGTCCTGTTTTTTCATCTGTAAAGTGATATAACTCTCTGGTTTTCCACAAGCCCTCTAAGCTAAAACACTTAATGTCTAATCATCCATTTGACTCCTAGGATATAACTTCTATCTTTAACCTCTTCTCCTATGTCCTCAGAGATTATTAAACTTTCCAGAAAATCCATCGTACATCTTATCCTTGAAACTATAAATTCCATAAAATAAGAGATGAATTTATTAACTCTTTTACACTCTATAGAGACAAAACTAATGACGGATTTTTAAAAATTTTTTATTTTATTTTTGTTTGTTTTTTTATACAGCAGGTTCTTATTAGTCATCAGTTTTATACATATCAGTGTATACATGTCAATCCCAATCGCCCAATTCATCACACCACCACCCTCACCCCTCCACAGCTTTCCCCCCTTGGTGTCCATACACTCGTTCTCTACATCTGTGCCTCAATCTCTGCCCCACAAACCAGTTCATCTGCACCATTTTTCTAGGTTCCAAATATATGTGTTAATATACGATATTTGTTTTTCTCTTTCTGACTTACTTCACTCTGTATGACAGTCTCTAGATCTATCCACGTCTCAACAAATGACCCAATTTCGTTCCTTTTTATGGCTGAGTAATATTCCATTGCATATTCGTACCACATCTTCTTTATCCATTAGTCTGTCGATGGGGATTTAGGTTGCTTGCATGTCCTGGCTGTTGTAAATAGTGCTGCAATGAACATTGGGGTGCATGTCTTTTTGAATTCTGGTTTTCTCTGGGTATATGCCCAGTAGTGGGATTGCTGGGTCATATGGTAATTTTATTTTTACTTTTTTAAGGACCCTCCATACTGTTCTCCATAGTGGCTGTATCAATTTACATTCCCACCAACAGTGCAAGAGGGTACCCTTTTCTCCAAATCCTCTCCAGCATTTGTTGTTTGTAGATTTTCTGATGATGCCCATTTGTAACTGGTGTGAAGTGATACCTCATTGTAGTTTTGATTTGCATTTCTCTAATAATTAGTAATGTTGAGCAGCTTTTCATGAGCTTCTTGGCCATCTGTATGTCTTCTTTAGAGAAATGTCTGTTTAGGTCTTCTGCCCATTTTTGGATTGGGTAGTTTGTTTATTTAATATTGAGCTGCATGAGCTGCTTATATATTTTGGAGATTAATCCTTTGTCCGTTGATTCGTTTGCAAATATTTTCTCCCATTCTGAGGGTTGTCTTTTCGTCTTGTTTATGGTTTCCACTGCTGTGCAAAAGCTTTGAAGTTCCATTAGGTCCCATTTGTTTATTTTTGTTTTTATTTCCATTACTCTAGGAGGTGGATCAAAAAAGATCTTGCTGTGATTTATGTCAATGAGTTCTTCCTATGTTTTCTCTAAGAGTTTTATAGTGTCCAGTCTTACATTTAGGTAGAACTCTAATCCATTTTGAGTTTATTTCTGTGTAGGGTGTTAGGGAGTTTTCTAATTTCATTCTTTTACATGTAGCTGTCCAGTTTTCCCAGCACCACTTATTGAAGAGACTGTCTTTTCTTCATTGTATATCCTTGCCTCCTTTGTCATAGATTAGTTGACCATAGGAGGGTGGGTTTATCTCTGGGTTTCTATCTTGTTCCATTGACCTACGTTTCTGTTTTTGTGCCAGTACCATATTGTCTTGATTACTGTAGCTTTGTAGTATAGACTGAAGTCAGGGAGTCTGATTCCTCCAGCTCCGTTTTTTTCCCTCAAGACTGCTTTGGCTATTCAGGGATCTGGTCCTGGACTTTTGTTTGTTGGAAGATTTTTAATCAGAGTTTCAGTTTCATTACTTGTGATTGGTCTGTTCATATTTTCTATTTCTTCCTGGTTCGGTCTTGGAATGTTATACCTTTCTAAGAATTTGTCCATTTCTTCCAGGTTGTCCATTTTATGGGCATAGAGTTGCTTGTAGTAGTCTCTCATGATCCTTTGTATTTCTGCAGTATCGGTATTTACTTCTTTTTCATTTCTAAATCTGTTGATTTGAGTCTTCTCCCTATTTTTCTTGATGAATCTGGCTAATGGTTTATCAATTTTGTTTTGTATCCTGCAACTTCACCAAATTCATTGATTAGCTCTAGTAGTTTTCTAGTGGTATCTTTAGGATTCTCTATGCATAGTATTATTTTCATTTATTTCTGATCTGATCTTTATTTCTTTCCTTCTGTTAACTTTGAGGGGTTTTTGTTCTTCTTTCTCTAGTTCCTTTAGGTGTAATGTTAAATTGTTTACTTGAGACTTTTCTTCTTTCCTCAGGTAGGCTTGTATAGCTATAAACTTCCCTCTTGGAACTGCTTTTGCTGCATCCCATAGATTTTGGATCGTCATGTTTTCATTGTCATTTGTCTTTATGTATTTTTTAATTTCGTTCCTATGACCATTTTCCTAACTGTTTTGGGTTTTTTATTGTAGGTCCTTTTCTTCTCTTGTGTTTCCCACTTAGAGAAGTTCCTTTAGCCTTTGTTGTGGAGCTGGTTTGGTGGTGCTGAATTCTGTTAGCTTTTGCTTGTCTGTTAAGCTTTTGATTTCTCCATCAAATCTGAATGAGATTCTTCCAGGTAGAGTAATCTTGGTTGTAGGTTCTTCCCTTTCATCACTTTAAGTATATCACTACACTCCCTTCTGGCTTGCCGAGTTTCTGCTCA
Source organism: Physeter macrocephalus (assembly GCF_002837175.3). NCBI lineage: Eukaryota > Metazoa > Chordata > Mammalia > Artiodactyla > Physeteridae > Physeter > Physeter macrocephalus. Next base: position 22,196,734 of record NC_041229.1, on the reverse strand, counting down.
GAAATCAGCTGTTAACCTTATGGGAGTTCCCTTGTGTGCTATTTGTTGTTTTTCCCTTGCTGCTTTCAATAATTTCTTTGTCTTTAATTTTTGCCAGTTTGATTACTATGTGTCTTGGCGTGTGTCTCCTTGGGTTTATCCTGTATGGGACTCGTTGTTTATCCTGGACTTGGGTCGCTATTTCCTTTCCCATGTTAGGGAAGTTTTCGACTGTAGTCTCTTCAAATATTTTCTTGTTTCCTTTTTCTCTCTCTTCTCCTTCTGGGACCCCTATAATACAAATGTTGTTGCATTTAATGTTGTCCCAGAGGTCTCTTAGTCTGTCTTCATTTCTTTTCATTCTTTTTTCTTTATTCTGTTCCACAGCAATGAATTCCACCATTCTGTCTTCCAGGTCACTTATCTGTCTTCTCCCTCAGTTATTCTGCTATTGATTCTTTCTAGTGTAGTTTTCATTTTAGTTATTGTATCATTCATCTCCATTTGTTTGTTCTTTAATTCTTCTAGGTCTTTGTTAAACATTTCTTGCATCTTCTC
>NC_041229.1:22158369-22195572 GCF_002837175.3 Physeter macrocephalus | reverse complement strand
TCCATTCACATTTAAGGTAATTATCGATATGTATGTTCCTATGACCATTTTCCTAACTGTTTTGGGTTTTTTTTTGTAGGTCCTTTTCTTCTCTTGTGTTTCCCACTTAGAGAAGTTCCTTTAGCCTTTGTTGTGGAGCTGGTTTGGTGGTGCTGAATTCTGTTAGCTTTTGCTTGTCTGTTAAGCTTTTGATTTCTCCATCAAATCTGAATGAGATTCTTCCAGGTAGAGTAATCTTGGTTGTAGGTTCTTCCCTTTCATCACTTTAAGTATATCACTACACTCCCTTCTGGCTTGCCGAGTTTCTGCTCAGAAATCAGCTGTTAACCTTATGGGAGTTCCCTTGTGTGCTATTTGTTGTTTTTCCCTTGCTGCTTTCAATAATTTCTTTGTCTTTAATTTTTGCCAGTTTGATTACTATGTGTCTTGGCGTGTGTCTCCTTGGGTTTATCCTGTATGGGACTCGTTGTTTATCCTGGACTTGGGTCGCTATTTCCTTTCCCATGTTAGGGAAGTTTTCGACTGTAGTCTCTTCAAATATTTTCTTGTTTCCTTTTTCTCTCTCTTCTCCTTCTGGGACCCCTATAATACAAATGTTGTTGCATTTAATGTTGTCCCAGAGGTCTCTTAGTCTGTCTTCATTTCTTTTCATTCTTTTTTCTTTATTCTGTTCCACAGCAATGAATTCCACCATTCTGTCTTCCAGGTCACTTATCTGTCTTCTCCCTCAGTTATTCTGCTATTGATTCTTTCTAGTGTAGTTTTCATTTTAGTTATTGTATCATTCATCTCCATTTGTTTGTTCTTTAATTCTTCTAGGTCTTTGTTAAACATTTCTTGCATCTTCTCGATCTTTGCCTCCAATCTTTTTCCGAGGTCCTGGATCATCTTCACTATCATTATTGTGAACTATTTTTCTGGAAGGTTGCCTATCTCCACTTCATTTAGTTTTTTTTTCTGCGGTTTTATCTTGTTCCTTCATCTGGTACCTAGAGTAATCTTGGTTGTAGGTTCTTCCCTTTCATCACTTTAAGTATATCACTACACTCCCTTCTGGCTTGCCGAGTTTCTGCTCAGAAATCAGCTGTTAACCTTATGGGAGTTCCCTTGTGTGCTATTTGTTGTTTTTCCCTTGCTGCTTTCAATAATTTCTTTGTCTTTAATTTTTGCCAGTTTGATTACTATGTGTCTTGGCGTGTGTCTCCTTGGGTTTATCCTGTATGGGACTCGTTGTTTATCCTGGACTTGGGTCGCTATTTCCTTTCCCATGTTAGGGAAGTTTTCGACTGTAGTCTCTTCAAATATTTTCTTGTTTCCTTTTTCTCTCTCTTCTCCTTCTGGGACCCCTATAATACAAATGTTGTTGCATTTAATGTTGTCCCAGAGGTCTCTTAGTCTGTCTTCATTTCTTTTCATTCTTTTTTCTTTATTCTGTTCCACAGCAATGAATTCCACCATTCTGTCTTCCAGGTCACTTATCTGTCTTCTCCCTCAGTTATTCTGCTATTGATTCTTTCTAGTGTAGTTTTCATTTTAGTTATTGTATCATTCATCTCCATTTGTTTGTTCTTTAATTCTTCTAGGTCTTTGTTAAACATTTCTTGCATCTTCTCGATCTTTGCCTCCAATCTTTTTCCGAGGTCCTGGATCATCTTCACTATCATTATTGTGAACTATTTTTCTGGAAGGTTGCCTATCTCCACTTCATTTAGTTTTTTTTTCTGCGGTTTTATCTTGTTCCTTCATCTGGTACCTAGCTCTCTGCCTTTTCATCTTGTCTATCTTTCTGTGAATGTGGTTTTTGTTCCGCAGACTGCTGGATTGTAGTTCATCTTGCTTTTGCTGTCTGCCCTCTGGTGTATGAGGGTATCTAAGAGGATTTTGCAAGTTTCCTGATGGGAGGGACTGGTGGTGGGTAGAGCTGACTGTTGCTCTCATGGGCAGAGATCAGTAAAACTTTAATCCGCTTGACTGCTGATGGGTGGGGCTGGGTTCCCTCCCTGTTGGTTGTGTGGACTGAGGCAACCCAACAATGGAGCCTACCTGGTCTCTTTTGTGGGGCTAATGGCAGACTCTGGGAGTACTCACGCCAAAGACTACTTCCCAGAACTTCTGCTGCCATTGTCCTTGTCCCCAAGGTGAGCCACAGCCACCCTCTGCCTCTGCAGGAGACCCTCCAACACTAGCAGGTAGGTCTGGTTCATTCTCCCCTGGGGTCACTGCTTCTTCCCCTAGGTCCTGATGTGCACACTACTTTGTGTGTGCCCTCCAAGAGTGTGGTCTGTGTTTCCCCCAGTCTTTTTGAAGTCCTGCAATCAAATCCCACTAGGCTTCAAAGTCTGATTCTCTAGGAATTCCTCCTCCCATTGCCAGACCCCCAGGTTGGGAAGCCTGACATGGGGCTCAGAACCTTCCCTCCAGTGGGTGGACTTCTGTGGTATAAGTGTTCTCTAGTCTGTGAGTCACCCACTCAGCAGTTATGGGATTTGATTTTACTGTGATTGTGCCCCTCCTACACTCTCATTGTGGCTTCTCCTTTGTCTTTGGATGTGGGGTATCTTTCTTGGTGAGTTCCAGTGTCTTCCTGTCGATGATTGTCCAACAGCTAGTTGTGATTCTGGTGTTATCACAAGAGGGAGTGAGAGCACATCCTTCTACTCTGCCATCTTGGTCACAAGCCATGACTGATTTTTTTTATATAGTAATTCAAAATTCTGTAAACAGATTATGGCCAGAATAAATGCTGGAGTCTAAGATACAGTAAATAAGGATTCTGACTTCAAGCATAAAGTTCAATGGGAAAACCTATAAAGTTCATGAACAGATTATTTAGATTGTTTTGAAAGCATGATAAACTTGCAGCTGACTGTGAACACACATTTACCTCTGTTCTTTCTGAAAAAGGATTTTTTTAAAGTTTACATCCTCAAATACACAAAGAAAGAAACAGGAGATCTCAGACATGTCAATGACATTTCCAGAAGACTGGCATCATGGAATGAATGGTAACTGAGAGTGAAACAGAGAATGCTGAAACCTAAGGCCCTGTAGAGTGTAATGCAAAATGATAGAGGACCTCAAGAAAGGAGAAATTGGGACTGGAAATAGGAAGAACGATTACAAGTCCAGGGAAGAAGTAGATCCCTTGATCCCCAGTCCTAGTTCATATAATTAAACAGTTCCCTTCCCTGATTCCAATAAAATGCAGTATAGTGACTCTCTGGAGAATTTGAAAGAGGAAGGCTCTATGCCAGAGAACCAGATATGGGTGAAGGTGGAGGTAAAAACAGAGATTTAAATGGAAGTGTTCATCCTCTACTCTGCTCTCAGAATGCTGGCAGATAGGTTTGTACCCTCCAGGGAAGAGATTGGGGGATTCCTCTCAGCCAGCTAGGAGAGAAGCTGTACAGATACTGGAAGGTACAGACCTACCACTGAAATAGCTGGGACTCTGCTCCATTGCCCCCAATGAGCCCCACCAATTTATACATCGTACCAGTCCAGTTTTTAATGTCTCACTCCCATTACTGACAGTCAAGGATCACCAGGCATTTGAGAAAAAGTTCTAAAAACGATATTTTTTAAAAAGAGGAACTTAGAGAAAGATGTAAGGCAAGCAACAGGAAAAAATTTAATTAAAAATATATAATTAAAATCTCCAAATATATTACTCCCGGAAATTAAAGAACACAATAACTAAAATGAAAACACAGGAGCTGGAATATAATATTGAGGGTCTCACAGAAAGTAGAAGAAAAAAACAAAAAAGTAGAAAATCGGGAGTGAAATGTAAGAAAGAGGATTCAACCAGAGGACCACGTATTTGAATGAGAGCTCCAGAAAGAAAACAAAGGAAATGGAAGAGAAGAAATGATCACATTATAAATACAAGAAAATTCACAGAAAGAAATGACATGACTTTTTGAAGATTCAAAAACCTCTAAGTGCTCAGTACAATGAACTGGAAATAAGGAAAGAATCCTAGAAGCTTCAGGCAACAAATAATGAGGCAAATGAAAAGAACTGGGAATCAAAATTTTACCAAACATTGTTCCAGCAACCTGGAGGTGAAAAACAAGAAAGAAATGTCTTAAAATAATGACGAAAATTATTTCCAACCTAGAATTCTACATTTATCTAAGTACTTAATAAGTATGCAGGTAGAAAACAATTTGTTAGACTTGTTTGAACACAAAATATGAACACATACTAAAAAAAATTTTAATATTGAAGGTGGTTTCTTCTGGGGAGTGAAAAGTGGGTAGGGCAACAAGGGACTGCTATTTGCACATAAGCTATGTAATATTTTTTAATTAAATGCATTGAAAGTGATGTTGATTTTTAGAAAAAAATCTATCTTGTATTATAATACAGATCAATTCCTTCAGATTGTTTTGTAACATTATTTCCAACAATTTTTAACCTCTTGACAAATAGTTTTGGGTTTCTTTTGTTTGTTTTATCAAAATATAGTTGGTTTACAACACTGTGTTAGTTTCAGATGTACAGCAAAGTGCTTCAGTTATACATAATACATATAAATGTATATATATTCTTTTTTTACATTCCATTCCATTATAGGTTATTACAAGATATTGAGTATAGTTCCCAGTGCTATACAGTAGGTCCTTGTTGATTATCTATTTTATATATAAAATATAAAACAGTATCTATCTGTTAATCCCAAATTCTTAATTTGTCCCTCCCCCTACCCTTTTCCCTTTAGTAACCGTAAGTTTGTTTTCAATGTTTGTGAGTCTATTTCTGTTTTATAAATAAGTTCAAATAGTTTTAGTATTTATAATTTGTCATTTTGTCCTTAACAACAACGTTCCCACATTTGATTTATTTTTAATTTATTTTTCAACATTCTGAGTAACATCATCAAGTAACTTCTTTGAGACAGGTAACCGGGTTGCATACTCTTTGAGAACTTGCATACAAAAGAACATACATTTGTTTAAAAAATATTTTTTGTTGGTGGTGGTGGTGGTTTTTTTTTTTTTTTTTTTTGCGGTTACTTGGGCCTCTCACTGTTGTGGCCTCTCTCTACTTGGGCCTCTCACTGTTGTGGCCTCTCTCATTGCGGAGCACAGGCTCCAGACGCACAGGCTCAGTGGCCATGGCTCACGGGCCCAGCCACTCTGCGGCATGTGAGATCTTCCCGGACTGGGGCACGAACCCGTGTCCCCTGCATCGGCAGGCAGACTCTTAAGCACTGTGCCACCAGGGAAGCCCTTAACAAATATTTTTTACTAAGTGCCTGGAGTGTGCCAGGAATTTGTTTTTCTGTTCCCTTCACACCTGAAAGCCCATTTTTTCTGATAGTAAACCTGATTTGTTGTTCCTTTGTAGAGAACCTGTTTTTGTCCTATTGTTAAGGGTTTTGTCTCTTTATACTTGGATGCTTGTAACACTTCACTAGTCTATGTGTAAGTGTGGATTTCTTTTCTTACAATTTTCTTAGAACTTGATACCTCACTATCTTCACAACAAAATAGTATAGTTAAAAATTACTGAATTCACACAATGAATGCCCTACATGGAATTTGTTAAAAGATTACTGTCATGATTCTCAGCTTCCCCCTCTTCTCTTTCTAGTGGCACGAACATGGCAGATCCTAAACCCTAAATAAAAATCTCCTGGCCAATGTAGATTTCTCACCTACTAATGTTTGTAATTCAAGCTGTTTCTATTTCTGAAGGACTTACAACTTCAGCAGACCCACTATACTTCATGGTGTACTCCAAGAAATGCTGTGTCAGAAGCAGTGGTCAGATTTGGTTGGTTTCTTTCTTAATCTCTCTCATTGATCACCACCTTGTCCAATGCCTGCCACACAGCATGTTAATAATTATTTTTTTGGATTGGAGAATAAACCAACACACATTATTAAGCATTATTTTTGAATGTAGCCCCCTGAAGTTTTACTATTTAACAGTGTCCATTTCTGCTTTCTAGAATCTCTGCTTACTGTGAAGAAATCTCTGAAGAAATATCAACTAAGATTTTTTTCACGGTTCTTTAGGTGAATGGATAATATATCACAGATTGGAATCTAATTTTTATGAGTTATTTTTCATTCAAGAAGCCATCAGTATAAATCAAGAAACAGCATTGTAGTTAAGAGTTCCAACACTAAGATGAATACAAATTATATCTCTGCCACTCATTGTATGACATGGGACAAATTATTTAGCTACTCCAGCCTCAATGTAATCATTTATAAATGGGGATAATAACATTATTTACTTCAAAGTGTTGTTGAGAGCAGGGCAGTGCTAGGGTGAAGCAAGTGAGTCATCTGGGGTGCAAAAATCTAAGGAGTTACACTGGAATTAACTCCAATGGATCATACACCTAAATGTAAGATCTAAAACTATAAAATTCTTAGAAGAAAACATGAGAGTGAATTCACAACCTTTGGTTAATCAAAGACTTCTAAGGTATGCATACACCCAAAGCACAAATGACAAAAGAAAAAATAGATGAACTGGACTTCATCAAAATTAAAAACTCTTGTGCTTCAAAGGACACTATCCAAAGAAATGAAAAGACACATACAGAATGGAAGAAAATATTTGCAAATCATATATCTGACAAGGGACTTGTATCCAGAATATATAAAGAACTCTTACAACTCAATTATAAAAAGACAACCCAATTTAAAAATGGGCAGAGATTTAAATAAACATTTCTCAAAAAAAGATACACAAATGACCAATAATTACATGAAAAAATGCTCAACATCATTTACCATTAGGGAAATGCAAGTTAAAACCCAGATGAGATAGCAATACACACCAACTAGGGTGACTATAATCAAAAAGAAGGAAAATGACAAGTGTGGTACCGGCTTTGGAATCCTGCTAGTGGGAATGTAAAATAGTATAGCCATTTCAGAAATTAGTCTGGCAGTTCCTCAGTATGTTGAAGAAAGAATTACCATATGACCCATCAATCCCCCTCCTAAGTACATATCCAAGAGAAATGAAAATGCATGTCCACATAGAAATGAAAATACATTCATATCAGCATTATTCGTAAGAGTCAAAAAGTGGAAACAACCCATTCAGCTGATGAATGGATAAATAAAATGTGGTATATCCAAGCAATAGAATATAAAAAGTGCTGATAGATGCTACAACATGGATTTACCTTGAAAACATTATATTTGGAAAAGAAACCAGTCAGAAAAAGCCACATACTATATGATTCCACTTCTATAAAATTTCTGGAATAGGCAAATCTACAGAGACAGAAAGTAGATCAGCAGTTGCCTAGAGCTCAAGGAGCTTGAGGGGTGGTGGGGGAGTGAGGAGCAACTGCTAATGGGTATGGGATTTGGGGGCTGATGAAAATGTTCTAAAATTGGTTGTGATGGTCACCCAACCCTGTCAATATACTGAAAAATGACTGAATCGTACACTTGAGTGAATTGTATAGTATGTGAGTTTTATCTCAAGAAAGCTGTTTAATTTAAGGAGGTGCTCATTCTCAGGGCCGTGTAGGTGCAGAGTCACAGGGGACACCTGAAAACCCTGAGAGTCAGCACTCCCTTAAGTTTTGTGTCCCAGCTGTCTTTTTAGCCTCACCCTGGTCTTGGCCTTGGTTGTATGAACTAATGAGACATTACATGAAATGTCTTAACACTAGTATAGTATGTCAAGTGACAAAAATAATACAATTTATTAACAAGATTGCTGTCTTTTATTCAAGGGAAAAAATGTATTGGGGGTACAGTACCTCACAAGCAGTGGGGCACTGTTCCCCAGGGATTTGAGGCAAGAAAAAGTTTTATAGAATGTTAAAAGAGCCAATGTAGAAACAGGGCATGATTGACTAGGAGGTAGGGGATTTCCTGATAAGGGGAGCAGGCCCTATTTTCTAGGGTAAGGCTACTCTCTAAGCTGGCTTAGAGAGTTGTGACTGGTGTATGTTAGGTCTCCTTGACAGGTGTTTCCCGTAAGTACACGCTGCCTTTGGTTTAGGTTTGTGATGTGGGCTGGGCCACAGAGGTGGCCTCCATTTTGAGGGTCCCAATATACAAATTAAGTTTATCAATACCAAGAAGAAGTATTTATTGTTGCAGAGGAGAAAAAATAATTTTATCTCTACCATTCTAATTTCTTGGCTGAGACCCCTGTAATAAAACACAGATTATCAAGAGAAGGACATGTAGAAGCTTATTACAGGTATACCTCATGTACACATGGGAGATCCTGGGGAAAATGATGACTCCCTGAGGTACCCTAAGCCACTGGCTTACATACCATCTTCAGCTAAAGACAAAAGATGATGGAGCAGTTACCAGGAAGGACACACTAAAGAAGAGTGAGGTTTAATTATACGGAATAAAGTTGGTGCCTTCTCCACTGATAAGATTCTCTTGTGATTTAGTGTTAACTTTCCCTTCCTAGTACAAAGAGGGAGACACACTTACAAATGGACTTTTCTTTTATAAATGTAAAGTTTCCTCACAAAAGTGAACTTCCCTGTTTTCAGAGATTTCACTATGTTTCCTGTTTCTCAAAATAATAAACTCAAAATAATCCCTACGCCAAAAGGCATATTTGGGGGCAGCATATTCTGCTGTTCTTTATTGTTATGATTATTAAATATCAGGAACTTAGGCTCTGAGCATATAAAGACAACAATAATTGCTAAACTATATTAGGTACATGGATCAGGTCTCATTTAAACACTTTCTGTGAAGTTTAGGTAATTTGCCCAAGTTTACACACTAGTAGGGGGCACAGTTTGTAGAAAAAGACAGGCAGCCCAGCTCCAGAACCTCTATACTAAACTGCCTCATCGATAAATGTGTCAAGATGGACAAGATGTCGTTCCTTTTAATTGATAAGCCAACATGAGCCATAAAGATGTTCATCAAAACTACAATATGGTAAATAGGAAAAATTCCATTGGTGCACAGAGAAAAATAATTCCATCTGCGAATGTAAGCAAGACTTCAGAAAGGGTTAAATTCCCTACCCCAACACCACCGCCCCCAGGTTTTAAGAGGAGAAGGAGGATGCTGGATGGAGAAGGTGAAAGGGAACCTTCCAGGCAGAATGAAAATGATCAAAGGCAAAGGGCTTGAACCAGCCAGGTGGTCCTGAGAACTGAAAGTTTTCTTGTGGGGCATCTGGAGTGGGAAGAGCCGAGTCTAGAGTCATCCTAAGGTGGAGCTGGATGTGAAGGCTTCCTAGACCACACAGGAGGCTGCGCTTTTTCCGAAAGACAAGTGCGAGCCAGCAGAGGCCTGTAAGCAAGGGTGCAACAGAATCAGACAGGAGGTGGAGAGATCTTGCCAAAATAGAGTTGTTTTGACAACAAAAGTAGACAACAGGGAGTTCTTCAAACCACAGTTTACATTCCGTAAGTTTCTTGTTCAGGGCTGTTCACTGACTCTTAAGTTCCTTCACAGAGGACCCTGGAAGAAGATCAAGTTTTCCCTTTGTATACTCATAACAACAGCTTTCATGATTTCTTTTATGTAGCTAACATAATATTGAATGTTTTTAAAATTTTTAAATGTCATGGAAACTCAAGTTGAAAAGTTTATCTTTTCATGTCTCACTTGGTTAAGTGTTCCATTTCGACTCTTCTCCCTTACCCCACATCTTAGTTTCAAGTATCTTTTAAATAAAACAAGTTCAGTGTCAACAACACTCCAGGATTTTATTAATCTTAAACCTTGTAGATGAAAGATGGTGACTGAGTCAACAGGCTTCCTGGAGAGTGCCCTGGGGAAGGGGGGGCACCCTGTGTATCTGTTCGGAATTTCTGACCCACACACTTGGCTTCATGTCAGGCAGAAAAGGAATAACTACTGTCAAAGCCACTCACAAATGACAATTCAGTCCCCACGATGTGAAACACCATCTCCTAACAGCACCTGACCTTCTCCCACCAGTCTCCTACACTGTCAGCCATGGTGGCATTTATTAGCTCTGACACTGCTCCCTACCTCTGGGCAGCTGATGCAGAGGTTCAGTACAGAACTGGACTGTTTGCATCAAGTGTTGAAAGCAAATTTGAGCTACTTGTTCTCCTGCGGCTATGGCAGCTAGTATCACCCAGGCTGATGTTCTTTTTTTGGTTTCACTGTTAAGCCCTCAAGCTCTCTACCTGAAACGTGTATCATGGTTTCCTCTTATAGTGTAGCTGAGATACAGAAGGGGCTATGCAAGACACAGTGATTTTTTTCAACCTTATTCATAATGGCTCTTTTTTCGTCACTGAAAGATTTAAAATATTCTTTGGAGCAGGGAATGTGATGCATTTTATGGATTCATAGGTCATTGGGTTTAAAGAATACCTGGCATTTCCTCTATAGCATCCCCTCGGTGACAAGTCTGGCTGGAGGCCAATAGTCCAGTCTTTGCTGCACCATCTCCAGTAATGCGTCACTCCCAAGGTGGCTGTGCCATTTTTAGGATCTAATTATTAAAAACATATTCCTCACTCTCTTTGTTGTAATTAAATCTATCCTTCCATATACTGCCCTTAAAATTTCAAAAGACTTTATATTATCTCCCTCTTTCCTTTTTACAGGCTAAACTAGGGTCTTGGTTGAATCTATACTCTCTGTGGGATTCCTATTTTCTTATCGTTTAAGTACTGACACTTCACTCTCGGTAAATTATCGAATTTCTTAGCTTAAAAAGAAATGAGATAATAATGATAATATCTACCATACTGCGTTATGAAGGTAATATAAAATAATAAAAATGAAGTTTATATAAAGAAAATATAGTGTTCTACAAGTGTCATATATATGGTATTAGTATTATTAGAAATACAGATATCTCTGTAGGATCCTAGTACAGACATCCTATCACTTAGAGTAAAATACTAACCAAATAGTTATCCAAAAGAAACTGAATTTAAGAACTCAGTCTTTAACGTTAGAAAAGAAATCAAGGAATGTTTCATGAGCCCCTACTCTGTGCCAGGCATTGTTCTAGGAATTAAGGATGTAGAAATAAGCAGAGCAGACAAAGGCAGGGCCTTCTCTCAAGGAATTTATATTTTAATGTGGGCAACCTGGCAATATATAATCTGATGTTGATGAATACTATGAGGAAAAATGAAGGAGGGTAAGAGTGTCTATGGATAAGGAGAGATATATTATTTTCTACAAATTAGAAACAGGCCTCATTGGCATTCAAGGTGAAAGAAGTAAGTGAAAGAATTAGCCATGTGGGTAGCTGGGAAAAGCATGTTCAGGAAGAGGAGGTAGCACACATAAATGCCTTGATGTAGACAGAAAAGGGCAGCAGCCAACGTGGCTGAGAGCAGTAGGAGATCTAGAGCCATTGTAAGGACTCTGGATTTTATTCTAAGTGAATTAGAAGCCATTGGAGGGTTTGAGCCGAGGAGTGATAGGACCTGACTTAGGTTTTCAGAGAATTATCGTCCTATTCTATGATATATAGACCACAGAGATACCATGTACAACGTATTCCAATAAACCATACAAGAGATAGTGATAAATTGGACCAGGGTGGTATCATTTTATGAGTCAGACATGGTTTGATTTTGTATGTACTTTGAAGGTAGAGCCATCAGGGTTTGCTGATGAATTGGATATGGAATATAAGAGAAATCAAGGAGCCAAGGATGCTCCAAGTTTCTGGGCCTGAGCAACAGGTTGACTGGAAATTGCAGAACACTTGGAAACACAGAGAGAGAACGAGAAGAGAAGAGAAGAGAAGAGAAGAGAAGAGAAGAGAAGGAGAAAGGAAGGGAGAGGAGAGGGGAGGGGAGGGAAGGAAGAAAACATTGAAAAGGTAGGCCATGGTAAAATTGGGAAGGACCTTGTGCCTCATGCTAAAGAACTTGGACTTTAGCCTGTGGGTGCTAGGCTTTAGGCATAGAAAATGATGTGACAAGCTTTGTATTTTGTAAAAACCACTACCGAGGCACATGCAGGATGGAATAAAATGGGATGAAACTAGAAGTTGAGAGATGATTTAGAACAATATTGTAATAGCCCAGGCAAGACATAATGAGAGAACAGAGGGTGTGTGGCAGGCTCATCTTAGTGTCTGCTGGCCTAAAGGTGAGGTTGCCATAGACGCACTGAGGAAAGGAGATAAACGACCTTAAGAACTATTTTCACCAAGTAATGGTGAGTGGACTCCAGTATATTCTAATTTTCACCTGATCAATTCATTTCTTGCCTAGACAGTTCTAGAGAAATGTTGATGAATTCTAACTCTTCTAACTCATCCAGCACTTCTCCAGGAAGTATTTATTGAGTACCTACCACTAACTAGGCCAATACATTGTCTAGAATTATGGTTTTAAAAAAGGGAAAAAATTTTAGTTGGGACTAGGAATCAAAATACCTGAGTGCTAGTCCTTGTTGTGTTTCTGGCTAAATTACTTCATTATTTTTCACCCTGGTGTCCTCATCTCAAAATGAGGAAATTTGATTACATGACCCCTCCCTACCAAGCACTTGAATTATCCAACACCCAACTGTGCAGAATAAAAAGTTTCATTGAAATATTTATTGGTTGCCATTCAAATCCATTATATTCTCACATCCAGGTTTCTATTCAGTGAGCATTTTCAGGCATATGGTAGATGTCAAGATTGAACACACCTTGATTTGAACCTTTTGTTTAAGGGTGATGAGGTGGTAAATTGCTTTCATGTTGCAACCCAGTCAGAGATATTTTTTTCTCTTACCATTTGCTGAACAAGGAAAATATAAACTAATCATGCAGCTAACCCTTAACATTTTGTCAGCAGTCTTGTATTAACAGGTAAAGTCACTGATGAGTATTTTGAAGCAGCAAGAATTCTTGGTATGTTTATAGTTTATGTGTACTGACAACACTACCTCATCTTTCCTGCTAAAGTCTAAGCAAAAAGTTCCTTTAACTTTTTTTTAATTGGATGTTGGACCGTTGCTTTTTTTTAAAATAGAATTTACTTTTGGAGTAGTTTTAGGGTGACAGCAAAATTAAGCAGAAGATACAGAGATTTCCCGTATACCTCCTTTCAAATATACACAGAGCCTCCTAGACTATCAACATCCCACACCAGAGTGATACATTTATTATTGTACAATCAATAAACCTACACTGACACATCATTATCACCCAAATTCCATAGTTTACATTAGGGTCACAATTAGTGTTATATTACATTCTGTAGATTTTGACAAATGTATAATGACATGTATCCACCATTATAGTATCATACAGAGTAGTTTCACTGTTAAAATTTTTCCAGAATGTAATATAGTTGGGATCATACAGTAATTTTTCAGAGCAGAAGATTTTTATTTTAATGAAATCCAGCTTACTGATTATTTCTTTCATGGACGGTGCCTTTGGTGTTGTGTCTAAAAAGTTATCACCATAGCCAAGGTCACCTGGATTTTCTACTATGCTGTCTTCTAGGAGTTCTATAGCTTTGCATGTTATATTTAGGTGTATGATCCATTTTTAGTTATTTTTGTGAAGGGTGTAAAGTTTGTGTCTAGATTTGTTTATTTTGTTTTTGTTTTTCTTTGGGGGGGGTGGTGGTTTGCCTGTGGATGTCCAAATTTTCCAGCATATTTGTTAAAAATACTATCTTTGCTCCATTGTATTGGCTTTCCTCCTTTGTCAAAGATGAACTGACTATATTTATGTGGGTCTATTTCTGGACTGTCTATTCTGCTTCATTGATCCATTTGTCTATTTTTCCACCAATTCCACACTATATTGATGACTGTAGCTTTATAGTAAATCTTGAAGTTGGGTAGTGTCAGTCTTCCTGCTTTGTTCTTCTCCTTCATTATTGTATTGACAATTCTGTGTCTTTTGCCTCTCCATACAACCTTTAGAATAGTTTGTTGATATCCACAAAATAACTTCCTGGGATTTTGATTAGAACTACACTGAATCTGTAGATCAAGCTGGGAGAACTGACATCTTACCGATATTGAGTCTTTCTATACACAAACATGAAATATATCTCCAGTTACCTCCAGTTCTTTGATTTCTTTCATTAGAGTTTTGTGGTTTTCCTCATATAGATCCTGTACATATTTTGTTACATTTATAGCTAAGCGTTTCATACTTTTGGGTGCTAATTAAAATGATGTTGTGTTTCAAATTTCAAATTCCACTTTTTCATTGCTGGTATATAGGAAAGTTATTAACTTTCATATATTAATCTTGTATACTGCAACATTGCTTTAATGGCTTATTAATTTCAGGAGTTTTGTTGTTGCTGTTGTTGTTGATGATGATGATGATGATGATTCTTTTGGATTTTCTACATAGGCAATCATGTCATCTGTGAACAAAGAGCTTTATTTCTTTCTACCCAATCATTATTCTTTTTTTTTTCTTATTTGTTTATTGCATTAGCTAGAACTTCCAATACAATGTCAAAAATGAGTGGTGAGAGGGACCATCCTTGCGTTGCTCGTGATCTTAGCAGGAAAGCTTCTAGTTTCTTACCACTAAATATTTTGTTAGCTGTAGGTGTTTTGTAGATATTTTTTAATCAAGTTAAAGAAGTTCCCCTCTATTCTTAGTTTTCTGAGAGTTTTTATCATAAATGAGTGTTGGATTTTGTCAAATGCTCTTTCTGCATCTATTTATATAATCATGTAATTTTTCTTCTTTAGCCTGTTAATATTATGGATTACATTAATTGATTTTTGAATGTTGGACCAGCCTTGCATACCTGGAATAAATATCACTTGGTCATGGCATACAATTCTTTTTATACATAGTTGCATTTGATTTGCTAATATTTTGTTGAGGACTTCTGCATCTACGTTTATGAGAGATATTGGTCTGTAGTTTTCTTATATCTTTGTATGGTTTTGGTATAGGATAATGATAGCCTCAAAGAATGAGTTAGGAAGTATTCTCTACTATCTTCTGAAAGAGAATTTGGAGTATTGGCACAATTTCTTCCTTAAACCTTTTGTAGAACTCACTAGTGAACCCATCTGGGCATGGTTTTCTGTTTTGTAAGGTTATTTTTAATTCAATTTCTTTCATATATATAGTCTGTCTTAGTCTGTGCAGGCTGCTACAACAAAAATACTATAGACTAGGTGGCTAATAAAGAACAGAAATTTATTTCTCACAGTTTTGGAGGCTGAGAAGTCCAAGATCAAGGTGCCAGTAGATTCAGCATCATTCAAGGACCAACTTCCTGGTTAATTGACGGTCATTTTCTCCCTGTAATCTTAACCTCACATGGCAGAAGGGGCAAGGAAGTTCACTGAGGTCTCTTTATAAGGGCACTAATCCCATTCATGAGGACTCTTTCCTCAGGACCTAATTTCTTCCCCAGGGCCCACCTCCTACCATTACATTGGGGGTTAAGACTTCAACATATGAATTTAGAGGAGGGATACATAAATATTCAGTCTATAGCATAAGCATATTCAGATAGTCTGTTTCTTCTTGTGTGACTTTGGCAGATTGTGTCTTTCAAGGAATAGGTCTATTGTTACTTAGTTATCAAAGTTGTGAGCAAGTTGTGAGCAAATAATTGTTAATAATATTCTTATTACCCTTTAAATGTCGATGGGCTCTATAATGATGTCCGTTTTGTAATTTCTGATACTAACAATTTGCATCTTCTCTCTTTTTTTCTTAGTCTGGCTAGAAGCTTATTGATTTCATTGATCTTTTCAAAGAATCACTTTTGTCTAAAATTGTTGATTTTTTCGATTGACTTCCTCTCTTCAATTTCATTGATCTATGCTCTGATTTTTATTACACTTTTCTTCTGGTTACTTTGAATTTAATTTGCTCTTCTTTCCCTAGTTTCCTAAAATGGAAGCTCAGGCAATTGATTTCAGATCTATCTTTTATAATATATGCATTCAGTACTACAAATTTCTGTCTAAGCCCTACTTTCACTGAATCCCACAAAATTTAGGAATTTTCCTTTTCATTTTCACTTATTTCAAAGTATTTTTAATTTCTCGTGAGATGTATTCTTTATCTATGTGTTATTTAGAAGTGTTTTGTATAATCTCCAGTATTCAGGGATTTTCCAGATATCTTTCCATTATTGGTTTAATTTTATTTTGGTCTGAGAGTGAACAATGTATGATTTATATTCTTTTATATTCATTATGGTGTGTTTCATGGCCCAGAATGTGAACTATCTTGGTGAATGTTCCATATAAACTTGAGAAGAATGTATATTCTTCTTTATTGGATGAAGTAATTGATTATGTCACTTATATCCAATTGATGGATGGTGCTCTTGTATTGAATTGTGTCCTTACTGATTTTCTGCCAGTTGGATCTGTCCATTTCTGACAGATGAGTGTTGAAGTCTCTGATTCTAATAGTGGATTTATCTATTCTCGTTTCATCAATTGTTGCCTCCCATTTGTGATGCTCTGTTGTTAGGTGCATAAACATTCAGAACTATGATGTATTCTTGTAGAATTGACCCTTTTAGTATTATGTAGTGCCCATCATTACCACAGGTAACTTTCCTTACTCCAAAGTCTGCTCTGTCTGAAATTAACATACCTACTCCAGATTTCTTTTGATTAGTATTATCATGATATATCTTTCTCCATCCATTTACTTTTAATCTATGTGCCTTTAAAGACATATAGATTTAAAGTGGATTTCTTTTAGACAATGTATAGCTGGTTTTTTTGATCCACTCTGACAATCTGTCTTTTAATTGGTGCATTTAGACTAATGACATCCAAAATGATTATTGATACAGTTGGACTAATATCTACCATTATCTTTGTTAGTTTTTTCTCTTCATTGTCCTTGTTCCTTGTTCCTATTTTTATCTTCCACTTTTTTTCTGCCTTTTGTAGTTTTAATAGAGCATGTCATATGAGTCTATTTTCTCTCCTTTCTTAGCATGCCAGTCATACTTCTTCTTTTACTTTTTCTAGTGGTTGCCTTAGAGTTTGCAATATACATTTACAACTACTTCAAGTCCACTTTCAGATAACACTGTACTCCTGCATGTGTAGTGCAAGTATCTTATAAAAATAATCCTAATTTCTCTCTCTTGTCCCTTGTATCATTGCTGACATTTATTACACTTATACATAAATATACCAAAGTATGTATACAGATATATGTGCACATACTTATTGAACACATTGTTGCTATTATTTTTTTGAACAAACTATTACCTGTTAGATTAATTAAGAATAAAAAAATAAAAGTTTTTATTTTACCTTCAATTATTCCTTCTCCAATGCTCTTCTTTTCTTTATGTAGGTCAGAGTTTCTGACCTATATCATTTTGCTACTCTCTAAAGAACTTCTTTTAACATTTCTTGTAGATAAATCAATGGAACAGAATAGAGATCCCAGAAGTAAACCGAGGCACCTATGGTCAATTAACCTATGACCAAGGAGGCAAGAATATATAATGGAGAAAAGAGTCTCTTCAACAAGTGGTGCTGAGAAAACTGGACAGCTACATGCAAAACAATGAGATTAGAACATTCCCTCACACCATATTCAAAAATAAATTCAAAATGGTTAAAAGACCTAAATATAAGACCTGAAACCATAAAACTAGAAGAGAACATAGGCAGAACACTCTTTGACATAAATCATAGTAATGTTTTATTAGATCAGTCTCCTAAGGCAAAAGAAATAAAAGCAAAATTAAGCAAATGGGACCTAATTAAACTTAATATGTTTTGCACAGCAAAGGAAACCATCAAAATGAAAAGACAACCTATGGAATGGAAAAAAAGTATTTGCAAATGATGTGACTGAGAGGGGTTAATATCCCAAATATATAAACAGCTCATACAACTCAATATCCAAGAAAACAAACAACCTAACCAGAACATGGGCAGAAGACCTGAATAGACATTACTCCAAAGAAGACACACAGATGGCTCACAGGCACATGAAAAGATGCTCTACATCACTAATTATTAGAGAAATGCAAATCAAAATCACAATAAGATACCACCTCAGACCTGTCAGAATGGCCATCATCAAAAGTCTACAAATAACAAATGTCAGAGAGGATGTGGAAAAAATGGAACCCTCATACACTGTTGGTGGGAATGTAAATTGGTGCAGCCACTATGGAAAACAGTGTGGAATTCCCTTAAAAAGGTAAAAATAAAGTTTACCATATGATCCAGCAATTGCATTCCTGGGTATATATCTGGAAAAAATGAAAACACTAGTTAGAAAAGATACATGCACCTCAGTGTTCATAGCAGCACTATTCACAATAGCCAAAACATAGAAGCAACCCAAGTGTCCATCAACAAATGATTGGATTAAGAAGATGTGATTATGTATAATATCACTCAGCCATATAAAAGAATGAAATTCTGCCATTTGCAGCAATGTGGAGGGACAAAGAGAATACTATGCTAAGTGAAAAGTATTTACTGTATAACATCACTTATATGTGGATTCTAAAAATAATACAAGTGAATGTATATGCAAAACAGAAACAGATATAGGAAATAAACTTGTGGTTACCAAAGGGGAGAGGGTAAGGGAGAGGGACAAATAAAAGGTATAGGATTAACAGATACAAGTTATTATGTATAAAATAGATAAGCAACAAGGATATATGGTATAGCACAGGGAATTATATCTATTCATCTTATAATAACCTATAATGAAGTATAATGTGCAAGACTGTGGAATCACTGTGCCATACACCTGAAACTAACAGAATATTGTAAATCAACTATACTTCAATTTAAAAAAATTTTTCTTGTAAGGAGGCCTGATGGCAATAAATTCCTTCAGTTTTTGTTTGTCTGAAAAATTATTTTGCAAAGGAAAATTTTGCAGGGTACAAAATTCTAGGTTAGTGATTTTTTTTCTCTCAACACTTTAAATATTTCACTCCACCCTCTTTTTGCTTGCATGGTTTTCTGAGGAGAAGTTGGATGTAATTTTTATCTTTGCTTCTCCATAAGTAAGCTGTTTTTCCTCTGGTTTCTTTCAAGATTTTTTTTCTTTAACTGTGATTGTTTGACTATGATATGCCTAGATATATACATACATTTATCTTGCTTGATGTTCTCTAATATGTGGTTTAGTGTCTGATATTAATTTGGGGAAATTCTTAGTCATTGTTTCTTCAAATATTTCTTCATTTCCTTTCTCTCTTTCTTCTCCTTTTGATATTTCCATTATGCACATGTTTTATCTTTTGTAGTTGTCCCACGGGTTTTGGATATTCTATTCCATTTTTTTCTGTCTTTTTTCTCTTGCTTTTTCTGTTTTAGAGGTTTCCTTTTATATAATCTCAATCTCAGAGTTTCTTTCCTCAGTCCATTAAGGGTATTCTTTATTTCTGTTATATTTGTTCTTGATTTCTAGCATTTCTGTTAGATTTTTCCTTAGGATTTCCATCTTTCTGCTTACATTGCCCATCTGTTCTTGCATGCTGTCTACTTTATATATTAGTGTCCTCAGCACATTAATCATAGTCATTTTGAATTCCTGATCTGATAATTCCAACATCCTTTCCAAATCTGTGTCTGATTCTGATGCTTGTTCTGTCGCTTCAAGCTCTGTTTCTTGCTTTTTAGTATGCCTTGATTTTTTTCTTGGCAGCCAGACATTATGTACTGGATAAAAAGGACTGCAGTAAATGAGCCTTTAGTAATGTGATGGTGAGGTGTAGGGGTAAGACAAGCACTCAGGAATCCTATGAGTAGATCTCAGTCCATTAGTGATCCTTTGCCTCTGGACTGGGACTTCACAAGTGCTTCTCCCTTTCCCCTGCCTTAGGTAAGACAGAATGGCTAGAGTGAACTAGAGTTGGATATTTCCCTTCTTGCGTATGTCAAAAGCTAGAGGGGGCTGTAGTTTGGTGTTTCCTATCTCCCATGTGGAATGTTATAGGAGTTGGGTTTTCCCTTCCCCCAGTCAGTTAGGCTCTGATAAAGCTCCAATAGTTTAGTCTCTGGTAAAATAGTTTTTCTTGAGAGCAAGCTTTGTATGAACAGACTATTCTGTCGTATTTCAAAATGGTTCCTTTTCCACTTTCCCTGCCAGAAGCATGAGGAATTTTTTTTCTTTTGTTCACTGTGAGAACCTGGTCCAGCTTCTGGTGGTAAAACTCACAAAAGTGTGGGGATCCCCTGTGGCTGGGTCTCCCAGGAGTTTTTAACTCTCAGTCTCTTCCACTCTGAGCCCTCCAGGAATTCTTCAATTACTGTTCAGGTTTTCTTACCCTGGTACTGACTCCCATGGAGGTTTCTGCTTATGGATTTCTGCTCTGGTAAGTTGTGATTCTCTGTATTCTCTTATTTCTCTCTCTAATTTGGGGAGTGATGGCTTGCCTTGTGACCTCACTTTTTTGACAGATCTAAGAAGAGTTGTTGACTTTCAGCTTGTTCAGGTTTTTACTTGTCAGGATGGAGTGATGACTTCCAAACAACTTACATGCTAGACTGGAATCCAGAAGTCCTAAGTTTTTTCTTTTATTTTCTTTAGTAAAATTTAAAAGGCTCATTCCCAAATAAGTTATCATATTTTTAAAATGACATTCCAACAAGCCCCTTACTCTAAAACTTCTCAAGTTTTTTTTTTTTTTTTTTTTTTTTTTTTTGGCTGCACTGGGTCTTCGTTGCTATGCGTGGGCTTTCTCTAGTTGTGGCAAGCGGGGGCTACTCTTCGTTGCAGTGCTCAGGCTTCTCATTGCAGTGGCTTCTCACTGTGGAGCATGGGCTCTAGGCGTGCAGGCTTCAGTAGTTGCAGCACACAGGCTCAGTGGTTGTGGGATGGGGGCTCCGTAGTTGCAGCACACGGGCCCTAGAGCACATAGGCTTCAGTAGTTGTGGCACGCAAGCTCTAAAGTGCAAGCTAAGTATTTGTGGCACATGGGCTTTGTTACTCTGCGGCATGAGGGATCTTCCCAGACCAGGGATTGAACCCTTGTCCCCTGCATTGGCAGGCAGATTCTTAACCACTGCACCCAGGGAAGTCCCCAAACTTCTCATGTATTGATACCTACAGTGCACAGGAAAAGGACCAATGACATGAAAGAGTGGAATAGAATTCTCTTGACTAGGTTGTGGTCCTGATTCTAACTCTAATTTAGTGTATAATCCTGAACAAGTCAATGCACACTTCCACGTTTGGGGGTCTCGTTCACCTTTAATTCAACAATATAGCAAATATTTGCTAAGCATTCACTCTATGTTAAGCACTAGACTAGGCAAACAAGGTAGACATAATCCCTGCCCTTGGAGATTTAAGTATAGTCAAGAAGGTAAACAATAACCTAGAAATGACAATTCAATAAGCATTCAAGGGCTTCCCTGGTGGCGCAGTGGTTGAGAGTCCGCCTGCTGATGCAGGGGATGCGGGTTCGTGCCCCGGTCCGGGAGGATCCCACATGTCGCGGAGCAGCTAGGCCCGTGAGCCATGGCTGCTGAGCCTGTGCCCCGCAACGGAAGAGGCCACAACAGTGAGAGGCCCGCGTACAGCAAAAAAAAAAAAAAAAGCATTCAAGTAGGAGTATAGCATAAAGTGCTTCAGGAGCACATGGCAAGGGGATCTAGCCTATAGTCAGGTTTCCTTGAAGGATTAACCAGGTAATCTGTAAGATTCCTTTTAAAGAAAAACATGCAATGGGAATGCCCGGGCATTTCAGTGGTTAGGACTCTGTGCTTTCATCGTCGTGGGCCCAGGTTGGATCCCTGGTCAGGGAGCTAAGATCCTGCAAGCCACATGGCCATAAAAAAGAAAAAGAAAGAAAAGTGCCTTAAAGTATACAAGATTTTTCTGACTTTAATCTAGTAGAATGCACCAGATCAACTGATTTTCCACAAGGGTGCCAAGATTTGTGGAACACAGGAAAGAATAGTGTTTTCATCAAACCTCATTGGATACAATGGATACAAACAACTGGATAGCCTGCATGCAAGAGAATGAAGTTGAACTCTTTCCTCACACTATACACAAAAATTAACTAAAAGTTGATTATAGATGTGTATGTAAGAGCTTAAAATATAAAACATAAAAGTAAATATTCATGACTTGAGTCAGGCAAGGGCTTCTTAAATACTGCACCAAAAGCACAGCAACAAAAATAAATATATAAATTATTAGACTTTTAAATGAACTGAAATTTTTATGCTGCAAAAATACTTCAAAAAAGTGAAATGGTAACCCACAAAATGGAAAAAATATATTTGCAAATCACATACCTGGTAAGGGACTTGTATCCAGAATATATAAAGAACTCTTACAAATGAATAATAAAAAGAAAAATAACCTACTTTCTTAAGTGAGCAAAGGATCTGAATGCACATTTTTCTATAAAGGATACAGAAATGATCAATAATAACATGAAAAGATGCTCAAAATCATTCAGCATTATGGAAATGCAAAACAAAACCATAATGAGATATCACTTCACACACACTAGAAGGACCACAATAAAAAAGACAGTCAATAACATATGTTGGCTAGGATGTGGAGGAATTAGAACACTCATACAGTGCTGGTGATAATGTAAAATTGTGCAGCTATTTTGGAAAATAGTCTGGCAGTTCCTCAAAATGTTAAATGTAGATGTACCATGCCTAAGATAAATGAAAACATATGCCCACATAAAAACTTGTACATGAGTGTTCATAGCAATGTTACTCATAATAGCCCACAAAACAGCCCAAATATCCCATTAACTGCTGAAAGGGTAAATAAATGTGGTATATTCGCCAATGGAATATTATTTGGCAATAAAAAAAGGGAATGAAATATTGTTACATGCTATGACATGAGTGAACTTTTAAAACGTTGAATAAAAGAAGTCAGTTACAAGAGACCACATACTGTATGATCCCATTTATATAAAATGTTCAGAACAGGTAAATCTATGGAGACAGAAAGTAGACTGGTAGTTCCCTGGGACTGGGCAGGGGACAGGAATGGGAAATAACTGCTAATGGGTACAGACGGGTTTTTTTGGAGGTGATGGAAGTATTCTAAAATTGATTATGATGTTGTTTGCACAACTCAGTAAATATACTTAAAAGGCATTGAGTGGTACACTCCAAGTGAGTAGATTGTATAGCATGTGCATAATATCTCTATAAACCTCTTTTCTAAAAGGCAGAAAGATATTTTACATCACAACACAGCCTCTCTCTCTCTCTCTCTCTCTCTCACTCTTTATTTCTCTCTCTTTCTCTGACCCATACAAACAATATAAAAAGCTTTATAAAGCAACATTTGTCTTTTATATCTCTATTATTTTCTATTCTTTTATTCTATCTTACTAAAAAATTATCTTGACCTGTGTTCTGGTTATCTTCTGCTGCATAACAAAACACATCAAAACTTAGGGCTTAAAAATAACATTATCTCAAGGGGTTTTATGGGTTGAATGGGCTCCACTGAGTGTTTCCTACTGGGTGGGGGTTTTACACAATTGCAGTCAGGCAACCGACTGTAGGCTAGAGCTACAGACTTCTGACGTTCAGCTGTGCTGGACTCACTCATATGGCTGGCAGTAACGCTGGCTGTTAGCTGGAAGCTCAGCTCTGATTATCGAGTAAGCAGCTAAACTTGTCTTCTTCATGTAGTATGGTTTCTCATAGGTCAGCACCTGGGTTCTTAGAGAGAGTACCCCAAGAATGAGCATTCCAAGAGACCTGAGTGGAAACTGCAAAGTTGCTTATGACCTAACCTCCCAAGTCCCAGAATGGCTCTTCTGATGCCTTCTATTAGTCAACCCAGATCCAAAAGGAGGAGATGCAGACTCTTTTTCTTAGTGATAGCAGAGTCAGAGAATTTGTGACCATATTTAATCAATCACAATCCATTAGATTGACTTTACCACTCTCTAATGGTTCACAACCTGTAGTTTGAAAAAATATTGCTCTAATCTAATGAGGTAATGTCTCTTCCAGTACTAGCATTTCTTGAACCTACGAATTCATTAGATCTCATGTCAGGTTATAGAGGCTACTAATTTCTTCCACTTGAAAATAGGCAGGGGGGAAAGTAAGAGTACAAAGCAAAAGGTATGGCAAGGTCTGATGTCTCTGGTCAGGTTTCTGTCTAGAAGGACCTCACAGCGTCTATTCTCCAGCCTCCCACTGCTCCTGTTTGAGTCCAGGTAAATTTAGTGTAAATATCAATAATTTACTAACAGGCCACACCCACTGTGCTGGGCATGTGTGAAAGTTAGCAGTGACCAACCTTGGCAGTACTGCAGGTGTGGTAGAATTGAGTTTAGAGATCAATGCAGCTATGAGATTAGGAGATTTACAGAGAGAGGCCCACATTTTTTAATTCTGTCCCTGGACTTAGATGGCTGTGGAAATGACATTCTTAGTAAAATGTGCTTATTGAAAAGAAGCATTTCTTACACTCCCTGTGCCATAGTATCAATGTGTATATTATCTTAATTTTCAGAGTAGTCTTTTTCTATTAAAATCTGAGTACTTTCTATGAACAGATGTTTCCTATTCCCTTGGCTATCAATGCAAGACTAAATAGAAGGCAACAGGGTCATTAGGGAAAATAAAGGGGTAGGCACGAACAGTGTGAATTTATGAACCAACTGGAATTTTGCCGAGCCAAAATCTCTGGGGAAAGAAAGGAGAAAAATGTTCTCTGTCTGTGATTTTATTCTATTGGATATTATAAGATGTTCCTAAATGGACAGTCAGACTCCTAAATGACCATGTAATTCCCCATGTCTGCATGGCACGAAGAATAAGAGTATAAATATGCAAAAGCTGTTCTATTTCATGGTTGCATGGATACCAAGCAGATGGGTGGATGAACATGAAGCTGTTCTTTACAAGCAGAGAGAACCTCTGTCAATCCAGGCTGCATCCATCTGCCTATACAAATACAACCCTGCTTTATCCAAGAGAGACAGAGTGGAAGAGAGAGAGAGATTGAGAGAATGTATTATTAAGAGAGAAAGCTGTTTGGGCTTTAGAATCTAATTAATATTAAAATAATAAAATAGCTCTCAATTATATAAAAGTTGGGGTATAAACTCCTGTGGATGCACCTTGGAGACTGAAGATCTTTGGATAAGGTATTTAAGTGGCCTGTTTAATAATCCCAACACTACTTACTAGCAAGCTATTTAAGCTCTCAAAGACTCCATTTTCTTATCTATAACACGAGGGATGACATTGATAGGACTACTTAGGGTTTTTGTGAGAGTTAACTGAAACAATGTTTGCAAAGCTTTTTGCACCAAATCTGGCACATAATAAATGTTCAATAATTATAAAAATAATATGAGTAACTTTATTACGATTGTTATCTTCACAACTACCTGCTCTTCCTGGGAAAGAATTTCCATCTCTTTTTACTCCTTCTTTCCCCTCCAGTTTTTTACAAGCATTGTGTGCTCTTCATTGCTCTTTGCTTTTTAATCATTAAAAATGCATGTTTCTTCCATGAAATCTCACTGTTTCCTGGTAGACTCAAAAAGAAAACTCAGATGGCAAAGGAGACAGAAGGCTGCCTTCTCACTCTTCTCTCCTCCAATCTATTAGAAGTTGCTGTGGCCTCAAAAGTCCTTTGGCCATTTCCTTTTTTTGAATATTTTTATTTCAGTTATTTAAATAATTAAGACTTGGTGATATCTAATTATCTGGTATTACATGCTTTCAGAATTTAAGACAACTTAGAGTTCAAATGACTCATTCCTCCTCCATCTCCCTCTCATCCATCACCTGCTCCCGGTTCAGCCCCCCAGCTTCCATGCAGAATTCCCTTCTGCAGAACTTCTGACAGATGGTGTCCAGCTTTTGTCTGAATGTCTCTTTGCATTTTGAGCCAGACCAGCCTTCTTCAGACAGTTGTAATAGTTACACATTTCTTTTTCAAGCTGACTCCAAATCTGACTCCTACCCAATGGTCTTCTTTCTGACATCTGGAGTATGAGAGAATAAATGCTAGCCTTTCAAATATTTGAAAACCTTAATTCTGTCTTCTGTTAATTCACCTCAAGCAATACCATGCTCTGATCCTTCCTTTTACATACTGAAATAATTCTCCAGCATTTTCCTGTCCTATCTCCCTTCTCCTAAATGCCATTTAACTTTTGCTACATGTTATTTAAACATGGCACCTAAGGTTTTAGGTAGCATTCTATTATGGCTCAACCAGAGAACAGCAGTGTGGGGCTACATTTTCCTGAGGAAACACTGTACTTATCTTCACTCAAACCCAAAGGGCTTTCAGAGTTGAGGCAGCTACTTCATTTGTTTGTATACATTAGTATACAGGCCTCCAGGTTCCCAAATATGACCTGCTTCAGGTCAGGTGAACCTCACTTATCCTGAATTTAAGTATGTCTGTTCGCAGAGATGTCCATCTAAGCTTTCACAGAACAATTAACAATTTTTATGTAACTAAGTCTTCATCATTTCTTGCTTGGAGGCTTACAACACCCTCCTAATCATTTTCTTTTCTTTCATTTGTTGATCTTCTCCTAACTCATGCTCTACAATTCTGTCAAAGTTATCTCTTTTTAAAGTATAAGTCTTATTATGACATTGTATCAGTTAAATTCTCCTTTCACTCCCCATGGCCTGAACCCATGAATGTTCTATGGATGGACTCCAGGAGAAAGTCTGTGACCATCTTGAAGATATATGTGCAGAATGTTGTGTGGGAAGAAAACCCCATAGCTTTCAACAGGTTAAGTCTAAGAATTTATAAAATAAAATCCAAATAATTTATGGCTGGAACAACTGAGGGGGAGTTGGAACCTGTTTTAAAAAAAAATCAGAGGAAGAGGATCCCAGGAAAAGCATTGATTAAAAATCTTTACACTGAATTCTTTCTGACAGTTAGGCCCTAAATCTGCTAAGCCTGGTCATTTTTATCAGCTTCTCCTCTTATCATGGTCCAAAATCTCACTACCTTTCCAGTATCATCCTCTTCTCCTTCACAATGGACCCTTATTACACCTACATTGATCTTAAAAACGTCTATCCCTTCAAGATTCTACCAGAGGTCACCTCCTCTGTGAGTCAGAGCATTGATTGTAGATAGTTGATGGCATGTGACCTTGGGACCAAGAAAGACTTCAGTTCTGTGCTCTATCTACCACTTCCTAGCTTTGGAGACACATGAACATTTTTTGGCCTCTTAAATCTTTAATTTCCTCATCTTAAAAATGGAGACTATCTAATACCTCATGAGGTAGTCATAAGGATTAAATGACATAACATGTGTACAGTGGATAACTGTCAGGCTTTCTGGTTACCCAGCCTGTTTGGAATATTCTTGCTACATATGGAAAGCATCTAGGCTTATGAGTCCTGTCTACTCAAGGCAAAAACCCAGAACTCTCCAGCTTTGTTACAGCTAAGAGGATGGCATGTGACCTGGGCTCCACCAACCACAATTACTCACCAACCCAAGGCCTCAATCTCAAAGAGGGAGGCCTTGCATGACAATCATTGTGATGACTGTGCTGGGTGCAGAGACATGGAATTTCAGGGGCTGGGTAGTAGCAAGTTTGAGTCCTGATGCAGCAGGACCAACCATGGTTATGTGATTTCTCTACTTATCATTGGAGCCCGTAGCACATCAAGGTTTCATATATTGTTCCCAGAAACTGTCTCGAGCCTGGTTCTCCAAGCTAACAACTATACATCGTTCAAATAAAACTCCTTTTCTAAGTAATCAGCCAGAGTTGGCCTCTGTTGCTTGCAACAGTGACTCCTGACTCAAAGTAAAGCACTTAGAATGGTGCTTACCATAAAGTAAGTGGACATAAAACTTCCTCTGTGATGTTGCCCCGAGGCCAGTCATTCTTCAATATTACTGCCACATCTTCAATGGATGTATGTCACTGTGGAAATGTGATTATTTGCACTCATGCTTGTTCTTCCCTGAACTAAGTGTCTCTGAAGGCAGAAACCCTGTTATTCACTTTACACCCTCAGGGCCCAGCAGAGGTCCCAGAGAGTCATGAGTGTTCAATTAATATTTGTAACTGAGTGAACTGCTCAACCAACTGTGACTCTCCCTAACTGTATTTCACCCAGCCTGCAGTCCATTATTTTTGTAATAAAATACCATGAGAAATTTTGTCAATCATTGAATTGAAATAAGATGGTAGAACCACAGCATTGCCACTAACTTACATATCAAAAAAACAAAATGAAGTGTGTTTGGCAGGACATACTTTAAACACACACACATTTTTTTCTCAACATAAAAACCATATGCCTATCTTGTTAAAAGCTTGAGAAACTCAGAAAAGCATAAAGATAAAACTAAAGTTAGTCATAATCTTACTATCCAGATATCAAAGCTATTTTCATGAAAACATTTGTAATTCATTTATTATTTCTTTTCTTTTTTCCAGATATATTTCACATAGCTGAGATTATAAAATATATTACAACTTTGTATTCTATATTTTAAAATTTTTCTCATACCTCCAAATATTCTTTGCAAATATCATAATATACCATTGTATAGATAATAGTAACTTGTTTAATGGAGTGAGTTTCAAACTGTGCTCTCAAAGTCATAGGGTTCTTCCAAAGTGCCTCTGAAAAATCCAGTGCAAAGAGCTAAAAAGAGGTGGGATAGGTACACATCATCCCCAGAACAGATCTGCTATTATGTGTCTTGATTATTGAGGTTCTAAGTAAGATTTTGTTTAATTAAAAAAACTTCTGTTAGATTTTCTCAAAAGTCTAAAAATCATTAATTTAACGTTCCTGTATTACTTGACATTTAGGCTATTTTAAGGGTTTTGAAAATACAAATAATGCTGGAGTCAATTTATTTTACTTAAAGTTTTATCTACATTTTTGAGAATTTCCTTAACATAGAGACCTAAAATTAAGATTAATGGAGCAAAGTATGGAAATCTTAAGGTTCACAGTATATATTTACA
The DNA here is from genome assembly GCF_002837175.3 of Physeter macrocephalus. NCBI lineage: Eukaryota > Metazoa > Chordata > Mammalia > Artiodactyla > Physeteridae > Physeter > Physeter macrocephalus. The sequence goes on along the minus strand of NC_041229.1, from coordinate 22,166,699 downwards.
ATTTGCTTTTCACACAGTTATATGATTCAAGTTCCTGACAACAGTAAACCAACACCAAATTCTTTCTAGCACTATTATAATATTTTTCAATCTTTTGCTTTGAAAAGATTTTAATCATTGCTATGAAAAAACTTTTAATCATTTTAATTAGCATTTATTTGATTGCTAAACAACTTGAATATTTTTTCTTTTTTAAAAATTTTTTTAAACATCTTTAACTTGAATATTTTTATAACTTTATTACTCATTTGTATTTCATCTTCTGTGAATGCATTTCTTCTACATGACCTTTCACAACTCATCTGTTGAGTCTCAAAGTTTTTCTTATTTATTTATTTGATTTTATGTAGAAAGTCAGAATAAACCTTTGTCTCAAAGTTGTGCCAAATATGTTTCCCATTTACATAGGTGCCTTTAGTAAATAAACTTTATTAATGTACGATTTTCATACAACAAAATGCACTGACTTTGAGGGCATAATTTTATGAGTTTTGAAAATATACACAACAGTATAATCAATAAAGATAAAATATTTACGTCACCCCAAAAGTTCTGCTGCAAAATCCCCCTTCATCCCCATATTCAGGAAAAATTTTTACCTGCCTTCTGTCATTATTGACTCTATGGAATTATACAACATGTGCTTTTCTGTGTCTGGCTTCTGACACTCAGCGTAATATTTTTGATATTCATCCATGTTGTTGCATGTTTTGATATTGCATCCATGTTGCATGTTGTGCTCATCACTCATGTTTTCATTGCTGAGTAGTATCACATTGTGCAAATATACCAAAATATATCCATTTGCCTGTTTGATGATATTTTTAATTTTAGTCATTCTAATATGTATAGTGGAATCAGATTACAGTTTGGTTTTTTTTTTTTCAGATTACAGTTTTAATTCACACTTCCCTGATGACTAATAATGTTGAATTCCTTTTCATGTGCATAATCACCATTTGTATACTTTCTTTTTTGAAGTATCTGTCCAAATCTTTTGCCTGTTTTTATTGATCATTTTTCCTTACTAGGATGTAAGTCTTCTTTATGCATTCTGTATACAAGTCCTTTATCAGCTATATTGCAAATATTTTCTTCCCATCTGTGGCTTGCCTTTTGTTTTCTTAAAGTTGTCTTTCAAATAACAGAAGTTTTTCATTTTTGTAAACTCTAATTTTCTATTTTTTCCTTTTATGGTTTATGCATATTGTGTCCTCTCTAAGAAATCTACAACTACTCCAAGGTGTGAAGACTTTGTCTTATGTTTTTTGGGGGAAGTCCTATAGCTTTGGTTTTCATATTTAACTCTATGATTCATTTTGAGTTAATTTATGGTGAATGGAATGAGATAAGAGTCAGGGTTCATTTTTTATGAAGATAAACAATTGTTTCAGCATGATTTTTTTATAAGGCTATAGTTTGCTTATGGAATTACCATGACACTTTTACAGAAAATCAAATAACCATATATGGATGGGTGTATTTCTGAGCTCACTATTCTGTCCATTGACCTATATGTTAATACTTAGACAAAACCACACTGTCTTGATTACTGCAGCTTCAGTTAAGTTGGAAGTCCTCCAACTTTGCTATTCTTTGTTAAAAATTTTTAAATACTCGGGTCCTCTGCATTTCCATATAAATTTGGGAATCAATTTGTCCATTTCTACCAAAAAAAAAGTCAACTGCAATTTTTATTGGAATTGAATTTTATGTAAGGATTAATTTGTGGAGAATTTATATTTCAACAATACTGAAGCTTCCAATACATAAACATGGCATCTCTCTATACTGACCTCATAAAAATGAACTATGAACTATCTCTACCAATTTTTCATCTGAAAGAATTCACATAAGATTGGTATTTTTCATTCCTTAAATATTTGGTGGACTTGACCAGTGAAACCACATTGACTGGACATTTTTTTGTGGGAAGATTTTTAAGTATAAATTCAATTTTTAAAGTAGATATAAAAGCTATTAAGGTTTTTAACTTCTTCTTGAGTCCTTTTCGTTAATTTGTGTCTTTCAAGGAGTTGTCCATTTTACCTAAGTTGACGAATTTATTGTCATAAATTTATTCATAATATTGTCTTACTATTATTTTAATATCTATAGAATCCATAGTGATATCTCCCCTTTTGTTTCTTATATTGATAATTTGTGATTTTTCTCCTTTTTTTCTTTTGTTTTTTTTGGCCTCACCACGTGGCATGCGGGATCCTAGTTCACCGACCAGGGATCCAACTCGGGCCCCCCACGCAGTGAAAACATGAAGTCCCAGCCACTGGACTACCAAGGAAGTCCCTCCTCTTTTAATTTTGACCAGAAGAACTACAGATTTATCAATTTTATTGATTTTTCTCTATTGCCTATCTTTATTATCTCTGGTAATATTCCTTTTCCTGAAGTCTACTTTTTCTGATATTAATATAGCCACTCCTAGTTCCTTTTTATTAGTTTTTTGCATGGCGTGTTTTTTTCAATTCTTTTACTTGTATAGTATCCTTATCTTCATATTTAAAATATGCTTCTTGTAGAAAGCATAAATTTGGGTCTTCCTTTTTACACAATCCGACGTTCTCTGTCCTTTCATTGGTATGTCTTTATGAAGTCCAGTGTGGATCAAATTTTCTCCAAATAGAGTAGAACAAGGTATATTTATGAAGTCAAGAATATGGCTTGTTCTGGATTAAAATGTTTATCCAAAATGATTCATATTTTTATTTTCTTTTTTCACAGAAATATAGTTGATTTATAATATTATGTTAGTTTCAGGTGTACAGCGAAGTGATTTCGTTATATTTTTTCAGATTATTTTCCATTATAGGTTATTACAAGATATTGAATTCAGTTCCCTATGCTATACAGTAGATCATTTGTTGCTTATCTTTTTTATGTATAATAACTTGTATCTGTTATTCCACACTCTTAATTTATCCCTCCCTCACTCCTTTCCCCTTTGGTAACCATAAGTTTGTATTCTATGTCTGTGACTCTATTTCTATTTTGTACATAGATTCATTTGTATTATTTTTTAGATTGCACATATAAGTGATATAATATTTGTCTTCCTCTGTCTGACTTACTTCACTTAGTATGATACTCTCTAGGTCCATCCATGTTGCTGCAAATGATACCATTTCATTCTTTTTTATGGCTGAGTAATATTCCAGTGTGTGTGTGTGTGTGTGTGTGTGTGTGTACCACCATTCATCTGTCGATGGACATTTAGGTTGTTTCCATGTCTTGGCTATTGTAAATAGTGCTGCTATGAATATTGGGGTGCATGTATCTTTTTGAATTAGAGTTTTCATCTTTTCCAAATATATACCCAGGAGTGGGATTGCTGGATCATACGGTAGCTCTATTTTTAGTTTTTTAAGGAATCTCCATACTGTTTTCCATAATGGCTTCACCAATTTACATTCCCACCAACAGTGTAGGAGGGTTCCCTTTTCTCCACACCCTCCCCAGCACTTATTATTTGTAAACTTTTTGATGATGGCCATTCTGACTGGTGTGAGGTGATACTTCCTTGTGGTTTTGATTTGCGTTTCTCTAATAATTAGTGATGTTTAAGGATGCATATTTTTAATTGGCACATTTCATGTAAGTATTTACAGAATTGCATTTCAATAAGTTAGGATAGTATCTGCTAAAACATACACCACAATTGTACATTCCATAAAATTACAAACCATTTTTTTCCAACCCCACAATTCAAAGATTGTATACTACAACAAGTCTTTCTTCAGTAATTACAATAGCATTATTTTAAAATCAATAATCACACTTATAATTGTCTTTTCTATGAATTCTTCTGGTGTTTAGAAGCTTGGGTAAATGATCTTCTATTCCAGCTAACAAACTTTGCCTGTATCATTTATGGAATAAACCATTTTTTTCACATTAATTTTCCATGACATCTTATTTATACATTAAAGTTTACTTCTGAGTTCTTTATGACATGCCAATGATATTTGTGTACAATTTTGTTTTGATATCATATTATTTCAATTGTTATAGCTTTGTAATATCTTTTGATATCAAAAAAGAGAAAACTTTCTCATTAGTCTTTTTTTTAAACAAAATTGAATTTGGATATTTTTATCTTACTACTCCTCCAAAAGAAGCTTGAATTTGTATTTTTTTCCTGCATAGAAAAAAAGTGTTATTGAGATTTTTATTAAAATAGCATTAAAATACTAAATAAGTTGCAAGAATTGATATCTCTTATATGTTGTGTTCCCATCCAGTGACATGGCATGTTTTTCCAAATATTCAAGTCATCTTTCATCCTTTATATCATTTATTAATGTTTTGTGTTTTACTCCTCTAGGTTCCAATTCATATTTTATAAGCTTACACATATGTAGATTTTGTTTTGTTGCTATTGAAAAGGGCATTGTTTCCATTATAGTTTCCAGCCATTCCTTTCTGGTATGTAGAAAGGCTATTGGTTTTTACATTTTTTTTATATCATAAATATTTATAAATATTGTGCATTTTAAAACTTCTTTATGAATCTAAGTTTACTCATTCAATATCTATTGATCATCCCTCTGTGTCAGACACTGTGGGTTCTCACTCACATACTAATTCCTACTCATTACTACATTTTTTTCCTGCACATTTGTAAACCATGTGTTTTTTAAAATGAGCTCTAAAATTTTCTACACAGTCAGGCACCAATTTTTTATTATGGCTCCTAAGCTAGGTTCTCTCTCTTTCAGTTGTAACCTGCCTTTCTGGGATTATCCCATGATATTTTCTCTCACACATCCTCTGTTCCACCTGCTCAGAAAAGCGTTGTAATTCTTTTGTAACTTGATTATGCATTTTGCATGTCTGTGATGCTCTTTACTATTTGATTACTGGGGAATTCCTATTTATTATTTAAAGAGTAATGCAAATGTCACTTCTTATCTTCAGCTATCCCTGACCACATGCTCAGGCAGAATTAATTTCTCATTTGTATTACCATAGCTGTATGTACGTACCTCTATTATAATACAGGTCATATCATGTTACATTTATTTTTTCATGCCTCTGTCTCCTCTAAGAGGCTATGGCTTCCTTCTTCTTTATTTTTGTATTCTCAGTAGTCAATATATTTTAACAGACAAAATAAACTGGATAATCAATTACTTTATTATTTTTGTGATTTACATAAAAATTAGTGATTTTTGTTTCTGGAGCTTACCATTCTTTCCTAATAATTGTGGCATTCTCCCATTTACATTCATTTGAGGCTACTGACATTCTCTATGATTTCTAAAAGATTATCATTCATAGTTCTGAGATCACGTCTAAAGCCTTTTCACTGGTATATAAAGTAGTGTGTCTGGAGCTAGCCCAAAGATAAACCCACACACTTATGGTGACCTAATCTATGAAAAAAGAGGCACGACTGTACAATGGAGAAGACATAGTCTCTTCAGTAAGTGGTGCTGAGAAAACTGGACAGCTACATGTAAAAAAATGAAATTAGAACACTCCCTAACACAATACACAAAAATAAACTAAAATGGATTAAAGACCTGAATGTAAGGCCAGACTCTATAAAACTCTGAGAGGAGAATGTAGGCAGAACACTCTTTGACATAAATCTCAGCAAGATTTTTTTTTGACCCACCTCCTAGAGTAATGTATTGCATAGCAAAGGAGACCATAAAAAGACAAAAATACAACCCTCAGAATGGGAGAAAATATTTGCAAATGAAGAAACTGACAAAGGATTAATCTTTAAATTATTTTAGAGTTCTAAGGGTCTGCTAATCTCTTGTCCCCATCTTTGACTTAAGTTTCTTGTTTATGATGTTGAACTTTCCCTATTTTAATAGGAATACCATCTTACTTGTAAAACGGAAAATAAAGTAAGAGTTCAAATATATTAATTCAAGTATTTATTCAGCCGATATTTATTCAGGTATAACTCAAAAGAATTATAGTCTGGTTGAGGCAATAGATATAAACACCACAGTAAAGGCAGACTGTGACAACAGCTAAGCCAGAGGTGTGGACGTGGTGCCATAGGAGAACAGAGAGTTTCCCAGCTGTGAAAACTGAAAAGAATTTCTTGGAGGAGACAGATTAAGCGTATGTTTGTAGGATGGGGAAAGATAGGAAGAAGAACACTCCAGGCAAAACAGCATAGCCTTTCTGAATTGCAAGTTAAAACTATAAAAGAAATCTGTTAAAAAGGATTCTTGTTGATTAATTAGATAGTAGACAAATAACATTTCAGAAAAAATCGCCTTTATTCACCTGTTTGTCCATCATAAAATTCATCCTTGATACGCCCCTTTCCTTTATCCTCAGTCTACACTCAATCATCTAGGCCTCTTCATTTAAACTACCGAACATCTCTCAAATCTGCCCGTTTTTCACAATGCCCATTGCCACCACCCAAAGCCACTTCTTTCTCCTGAACACTGACACAGCCACCTCCCCAACCTCCCCACAGCCACTCTTGCTTCCTCCAAACCACTCCTGCACTGTAACCAGAGTCGTCTTTTATAACATGAAAACCGTGTTGTGCCTTGAATCTGGACACTTCAGTGGCTCCCCATTGCCCTTGACAGAAAGTTTCTGTTCCAAGGGTTACAAAGCCCTTCACCATCCAGCCCCTATCTACCGTCAATGGGCCACCCACAGTGGGCCATTGTTTTTCCTTCTTTATATGCCTCTGTTTTGTTTTTGGTTTTGGTAAATTAACGTAATTTTTAAAATATGCTACTTGCTTGGGAGTCAGGGAGTAGTAGTGGGAAGATCCCAAGATTTAGAGTCAAAAGTTAGGTTTATGTCAAAATTCTGTCACTTAAAATGTGTGTGACCTTGGATAAGTTATTTAGCCTTTATGACCTCATTTTTTCCTCATCTGTAAAAAAGGGATAAAAACAATCCCTAAGCTGCCGCATAGCACAGGGAGATCACCTCTGTGCTTTGTGACCATGAGAGGGGTGGGATAGGGAGGGTGGGAGGGAGGGAGACGCAAGAGTAAAGATGTTAAAAAAAAAAAATCCCTAAATAACCATATAGTTGTGAAGATTAAATGAGATGATGTGTCTGAAAAAAACATTTTGTAAACTATAACACATGATGTAAATGTTAGTAATAATATAACCTAATATGGAAAATCTACCATTAGGTAAATAAATAAACACTGCTTGGCCATTAAAGAGTCAGCATGAGCTAACACCTGGAAAGAGCTCAAGTTCTCATACAGAAAATAACTTTTTAAATAAATTACATTTAATATACAGTTTAAAAGGAGATATGGCAGTTCAAGAAAATGGAAAAATTGAATCAAACTACTAAAGATTTAAGGAGTGACTAGCACACAAGTTTGATCCTTTACTTTTAAAGAACGTGATATTATATTATATTTTCTTTCTTAATATTTTCTATTTTCTGACTTATTTGGAATATAGCACAATGTTACTGATACTTTAGAAATATTTCTAAATATTTTAATACTATTGTCAGTGTTTTTAGCCGATGGTTATTTTCCTTTAAATGAGCTATTTCAAAATATTTGCTGCATTCCTATGATTTAATAATATTCATGACCAGTTTTTTTCTAAAGGACTATATCCCCAATTTAATAATGAAATCCAGTGAGGAAAAATGGGGTTTATTTAATGGAAATAATTTTATGGCTTAAAAAGAAAACAGAAATGCAGTTACTTCATTAAACAAGAGACAAGTATACTTGAAAACATTTTCTCCCATGTGACATGAATACCAAGCAGGTTGAACTGATAAAGCAGCATTTAGCTAAATGTGCTACTTTCCTCTTTTATTTTCTCTCTGCCTTCAGTTCAGGTAACAGTGGGAAGCTGGAACTTGACTGTTTTCATATACATTCCCCTTGCACAGCAGGCATTTTTCAACCACAGTGAAGGAGTTCCTCTACTGCCATCTAGTGCATTTTATAAAGGGATTCATGGTTTAGTCAGATGAGCTGGTTTATATTTAGTTCAAAGAATTGATACAGCAACTATGGAGAACAGTATGGAGGTTCCTTAAAAAACTACAAATAGAACTACCATACGACCCAGCAATCCCACTACTGGGCATATACCCTGAAAAAACCATAATTCAGAAAGAGTCATGTACCAAAATATTCATTGCAGCTCTATTTACAATAGCCAGGACATAGAAGCAACCTAAATGTCCATCATCAGATGAATGGGTAAAGAAGATGTGGCACATATATACAATGGAATATTACTCAGCCATAAAAAAGAAACAAAATTGAGTTATTTGTAGTGAGGTGGATGGACCTAGAGTCTGTCATACAGAGTGAAGTAAGTCAGAAAAAG
>NC_041229.1:22126292-22158016 GCF_002837175.3 Physeter macrocephalus | reverse complement strand
AAAAAAAAAAAAGGTCATGAAGAACCTAGGGGTAAGATGGGAATAAAGACACAGACCTACTAGAGAATGGACTTGAGGATATGGGGAGGGGGAAGGGTAAGCTGTGACAAAGTGAGAGTGGCATGGACATATATGCACTACCAAACGTAAAATAGATAGCTAGCGGGAAGCAGCCGCATAGCACAGGGAGATCAGCTTGGTGCTTTGCAAACAACTAGAGGGGTGGGATAGGGATGGTGGGAGGGAGGGAGACACAAGAGGGAAGAGATGTGGGAACATATGTATATGTAAAACTGATTCACTTTGTTATAAAGCAGAAACTAACACACCATTGTAAAGCAATTATACTCCAATAAAGATGTTTAAAAAAAATAAAAATAAAAATGAACTTGGTTAGACCATGGAAAAAAAAGTGTGGGTGGAGGGAAATGAAGGGCAGGGAGGGCAGAAAGCTAAAACTTTTTGAGACAGTTTCTAAAATGTATTAAATTAATTAGTAAGAGGTGCTGAGTCACAGAAACATATTATGGGCTTATGAGCTAGATATTTCAGGGAAAGTTGCAGGAAATCAGGGAATCAGGTATGGGAGACAGAGCTCAACTAGATTAAGTTTGTGAAAGAAGATTGTCATAATGGTGAAGAGCTCAGCTGATAGCAAAGGGGAGGGGATTTGAATGGCAGTTACACATCTGCAGCATCTGTTTCTCTGGAGACACTATGATATATTCCTTTTAGGACCTTCCCATTCTCCAGCAAAATTCTTGCATTTGCCAGCAAGTAAAGCCCATTTCCAAGGCCCCTCTCTTTTCTCCAGTCCTCCATTTCCTGTCTCACCACCTACTCTAAGAGCCCCTCTCAGACAAGTCTTGTGCACTCGAGGCTCATTCCTTGCTAGCAGTTAGTGTCCCAAAAATCTCTACTAAAAATGATTTAAAAGGTTACCTATCAACCCCCATCATCGGGATCTTTTGCCTTTTTATAGGAGACACTTGGATACTCTATAAGGACCCAATGGGGTTTTAGGTTCAAAAGACTGGTGAGGGAGGTTGGGGTTGACAACCTTTCATTTCTTAAATTTTTCCACATAAGCACATAAAACATGCTGTCATTCACAACGTTGCTCAATTAAGAAACCTGAGCGTCACCTTTGACATTTTCTTCTCCCTCATGCTTCCACTGCTCATTCAACACGAAATAACAAACACACACACACACACACACACACACACACACACACACACACACACACGCAAATCCAACTAACCTCTAAATATTGTGGATTCCAGCTTCTAAAAGTCTCTCAAATCCATCCACTTTTCTCTATTCCCATTTACATCACACTAGTATAAATTACAATCTTCATTCACCCAACTTATCTCCCCACATCCAGTATTCATCTGACAGCTAGAATAAACTTTTTTTTACATTAAATTCAGTCATGGTACAATCCTGTTTCATATTCTTGAATGATTTTCTTTTGGTTTTAAAATAAATTCCAGACATTTTAATGTGACCTAAAAGTCCCTACATGATCTGGCCTCTGCCCAGCTCCCCAAATTGATCTATTGCCAGTCTCTTCCTTCTATTCCTGTATCAATGACATCAATCTTCTCTCATTTTCTTGAAAGGACCAAGCTTCTTATCACCTCAGGGCTTTTTTTTTTTTTTTTTTTTAAGCAGAGGTCTTCTTAGAAACCCATATGATTTAAATTTATTTATTTATTTATTTATTTATGTCTGTGTTGGGTCTCCGTTTCTGTGCGAGGGCTTTCTCTAGTTGCGGCAAGCGGGGGCCACTCTTCATCATGGTGCATGGGCCTCTCACTATTGCGGCCTCTCTTGTTGTGGAGCACAGGCTCCAGACGCGCAGGCTCAGTAATTGTGGCTCATAGGCCCAGTTGCTCCGCAGCATGTGGGATCTTCCCAGACCAGGGCTCGAACCCGTGTCCCCTGCACTGGCAGGCAGATTCTCAACCACTGCGCCACCAGGGAAGCCCCACCTCAGGGCTTTTGAACATGCTGTTCCCTGTGCCTATTCTTCATTCTCCTGGCACACAGTACTTTTTTATTGTTGCACTAATTACAAATCACTTGTATAATTCATTATTTAATATCTATCTCTAAGCCCAAACTTTAAATTCTATGAAATCAGTACCAAGTCTACCTTATTTACTTTTTTAACCAGGCTAAAATAGGCAATTAATAAAAATCTGTTGAATAAATTAATGAATTAATTATTGCCTCCTATAATTTTTTGTTATTTTAAATATGCTTCCTGCTTGACAGCAAGTTCCTCAAAGATAATCAAATCTTTAATGAGACCTTATGTTGGATATGGTTGCAGAGATGACGCAGACATGATCTTGCAACCTAGTAGAGATAGAACATGGCAACAAAGTATAATACAACATGTAAAATGTCATAATGTGCAAAATGAACACATTTCCTTGGAAACACAGAGGAGGAAGGGCTTAAGTCAGTTTGGCTGAATCTGGGTAGATGTGTCAGAGAAGATGAAATTCAAGTTGAAGTTCTGAAGGACAAATAAGAGTTCATAAGTAGCAAATAGAAGAAGGGTGATCAATGGAATGAGGTCAGAGAAGTGAGAAAGAATGCAATGGTTTTAATGTAAGAAAAGAATGGGTTGTTACCTATTTCTCCACCAGAACCTCCATCACAGTTATTAAATGCATACAGTAGATATTTAATTAACACTTGTGATTTGACTTTTGAAGAATGGTGAGAAATGTGGAAATAGCAATAAATATGGTATCTTGGTAAAGTCAGAATAAGAGACTAAATAAAACGAGTTTTCTTCCACGTTTAATATCAACAACATTGAAACAATTATATTTGATACTACTTCAAAAAAACTCTGATAAGAATGCCATTTCTGGGACTCCCACATGTTTGGTCAAATCAGCTTGCCTTTGAAACCTCTCTGAAAAAGGATTCTGAGTTTCAGGTGAAGGTTTACATGTGAAATTAAACCTAAATTTTCCCTCATAGAACACTATTCTCTAGAAATATCTTCAAGTCCAGAGGATTTTTTCCCCCAGAATTTCCTGTATTTCTGGCCGGAGAGAATGAGAGGGTAACATTCTTTTAGCCCCATGCTAACACTTTTAAACAAATCCTTAATCACTCTCCTTTGAAAGTCAAGAGGTGTTTACAACACCTTCTACTGATCCTTGGCATGCTTTTATCCAAGAATAATAAACATCAGATTTCTCTGCTTTTAACTATGTTTTCCTAAATCAAAACATAAAATATAGATGTAATCAATTAATTGTACCTTAAGAAATCTTGCCCCATCCTAAATCTCTTCTGTTGCTTAGAATTGTTACAGGAAGCCAATCCTTCACTGCTCCCTCAATTTCTGAAGAATTGAAAATGCTATCAAAAGAAGTCAAGTTATTTATATTTCAAGAAGAAGAGAAATGTTTAATACAACATGTGAATTCTCAATTGTCTAAATGAGATATAAGGAAAATTACTGAATTGTTGCTTATGAAAAAAAATGGAAGAAGGAAGCATGTTTACAGAAAAGTTCTCTCTCAGGAGCAAATTATAGAAGTTTGATGCTTTGCTTATATAATGATTTTAAGTAATCAGAAAATAATAGGAAGCCTTAATTTTGGGCATCTTAGATAAATAACTTTTACTGTTTTTGTATTGAGACTCACTATACTTTTCTATCCAAAGTTTCCTATTAATATTAGTACAATTTATTATAGAAAGTATTGTATATTCTGTACTGAGAACTAGATTATCAAATTAATGTTTTGTTTGTGTCTATGTTTGAGAAGTATATTTCTGTGCCTTAGAACCCTAGGGTAAGAACTTTCCTGGTGGTGCAGTGGGTAGGACTCCGAGCTCCCAATGCAGGAGGCCCGGGTTCAATCCCTGGTTGGGGAACTGGAGCCTGCATGCATGCCACAAATAAGGAGCCCTCCTGCCACAACTAAGACCTGGTGCAACTAAGACCTGGCGCAACCAAATAAATAAATAAATAAAATGTTAAAAAAAAAAAAAAGAACCCTAGGGTAGTATTCATCATTCCTGCTCTGATACTGAATAACACACCCTTTCAACAGAAATGTATCTTTTACATCATTGAATGGATCTCAAAGGAAAAGTTTGGGAAGGCTGGAGTCTCTAGGACTGAGGGAACGACTTAGCACAGAGATTGTCTTGAGTGTCACAGTCAGGGATTTTAGGTCCAGCTCCACCACATCTGGCTATGGGACTTGAAGCAAGTCCCTTGAAAAATGGAGGCTAGACCTGGAAGTAGAGGATGGCTCCAAGGCTCCTGCTAGCCTCAAACTACCAGGTGAAGCTTCCGGCATTTAGACTGAAAAATACTTATATATTCAAGATTTACAACTCAGCTGAAACCACTGACTAAAGTGAAGGAACACTTTAATGATTTAAGAAGCTATTAGGTTGCCATAAAACTGTAATTTTGTTTCTTCCAAACGTCCAGATAATTATGGAGATTTTTCTGCTGAGTCTTATTTTAAAAAGGCATTATGCACATCAAGACTGACATAGCCATAAGGAATTGTAGAAGTTTTAATATCTGTTGATATGGATAAGAAACTAAAATTTTCATATTTAAAACTGTCAGATGAGTTTTAAATGGATAACATTAAATTACTGTCACAAATGTTCAATATTTTATCATCTACATACAATTGTTTCTTGGTAGAGGAAAACTGCAATCTAATTTCTTAGGCTAAATGGTCATTTTTCCACTTTGTCCCCAAGCTTGCTACCAAGCATGTCCCAAATGCAAGGGGATTAAAATAAATTATTTCTTGTGTGTGTGTGTGTGTGTGTGTGTGTGTGTGTGTGTGTGAGAGAGAGAGAGAGAGAGAGAGAGAGAAAGAGAAGCAGAAAGGTAAGAAGATATTTCTGAATGGCATATTTTTAAAATAAAATTTTTTTCTCAAAAACTATACAAGGTTTTTTAATGACACATATAAGGAGGGTATTTGGAATGAGAAGTCCATTCCCAAACAAAATTTGGTCAAAATCTTTTCAAAATCTTTTGTTCAAAGACAGTCGCATTTTTGTGTATTTATAGTGTAACAGTTGGGAGTCCAAACATGAGGATTGATTTTAGTTTTTTCATCCAACAGTATGAGGAAAAAAATGAGAATTACAAAATCCTGCCTTAGCCTCTAAGGGTAAAAGAAAGAAGACAATTGGGACATTATGATGAAATGAAAGTTACAACCTTTTCAATTTCTGTTCAGAATGCAGTATTCTGTGAAAGGGATGCAGGACTTGGGGGAGGGGGACCGTAGAGGTCATGTGTAAAACAAACCAGCTGCTACTTACACTTTCTCTCTTACATTTTTTGTTATCATTTTTTTTTCCAACAGATCTAAGTACATATTGAGTCTAAATATTTCTTGGTTGAGGGCTTGCTAAAAGTAATAAATTGCCAAGTTTAATCAGCAATAACTAGTTTATCTAAATAGGTTCTAAATTGTACCCAGCTAGAGAGAAAAGTAGAGGTGTGTGGTAATTTTTGCAAGAGAGGCACAGGTAGGAAGGAAGAAAAGGAGGGAGGGAGGGAGGGAATGAGGGAGGAAAAAGGAAAAATATCTTCATCTAGTTTGGGAAAAATAAACCAAGGCAGCTTCTGCGTTCTTAGGTTCAAAAAGGAGACTGGTAATAAGGGAAATAAGTGTTTATTAAATATCTATCATGTGCCAGATACTCTGCTAAATTGTTGGGATTTTTAAATTTAATCTGTAGCTATTTCTATCTTCTTCCTGATATAAGGGTACCTAAAAAATAAATATCAGAGAATAAAAAGAAAATAATTCAAGTTAATCACAGTGCATACAAAAGTCTTACCACTCAGTGTGACTGAGACCTCAAAGTCATGTACAATTTCCCAGAGATTTTTGACACCAAAGTAAACTTTAGATGAGTGATAAAACATTAATTAATTAGTTAATTAATTAAGCTGTGAAGTTAAATAATACTAAGTACAGCATATACATTTTTCTTAAGGCATTTAATTCTTAAAAAGCTGACCTTTGCTAGTAACTTTCAATGTCTAATTATATTAATAGTGTTTTGAAAAATACAAAAAGTGGAAAAGAGTTTACCTCTTCTTTAATCAACCTACTAATTTGACAATCTTCCATCACCTAGTGGTAGGATATATGAATTGCAAGGGAAACAACAAAGGAAAAGTTTGTTACAGAGCCATTAAAATGTTGATAATGCTTACTTATCTCTGCATGGTAGGACATTAGGTAATTTAAGTTTATTTTATTTTGTTCACTGTGTTGTATATTAATTATATATTGCTTGGGTGAATAAAGAAGAAAAACATAAGAATTAAAAGAAAATGGTATAGAGAGCCAATGGAAAGAGAACAATGGCGTCCAGTCTTATTCCTTCAGTGGCGTAGGGTTTTAACGAAAGGCCTGAAAGAAACTGCAGAAATATCCCTGAAATAAAAAAAGAAGGGAAGGTTGAGTTCAGGAGAACAGGAAAGAAGAAAACACAGAAAGATAAATCCAAATGTTTCAAAAACTATTCTGTTACAATAACAAATGGGCAGGAGCAAAGATGTCTCTGCGCATTGATGGGCATGGAGGGAAAAGAAAGGAGCGACTGGACTATTTAAACCACTTCTTCTCATGAAAAATGAGAAATGAGGTTTGGTTTCCACTGGCCTAAGTGCACCAAATGTATCAGTGTTTTTGTTTCAGGGTATTTTAACTCCCTAACTTTGATAGTTCTTTTCACACCTTTATGTACAGTAATTTCATTGATGGCATCATACTGGTCTCAGTTTCTGCTCGTATAGCTAGTCCCTTTTTATCACTTGGCTTTTTCACATACCATTTCATCTAGAACAATTTATTCTTCCATCTTCTCCAGTGTTAGCTCTCTGTGGATCTCCAGGTCTCTACTAATATATCACCTTCTTTGAGCTTTTGCTGATTACCCTAGTCCCCCATCTAAAGGAACTGTAGTCACACCACTAAATGCCCTCCACTTCTCCCCAACTTTGGTCCTCTAACTCAGTCCCTGCATCATTGCCTTCAGAGATGTTAGCACAATTTGTAATGATTGTATTTATTTCTTTGTTCATCTGTTTTCTGTCTCCCTCATTAGAGTATAAAGTGCATGAGGGCAAGAACATATCTGTCATTACAGGTGGGTAGCCACCTCTTTTCCACACCCTCCTCATTCCTGCGTCACCACCTGAAAACACCACTCCCCTTAAGGAAACAAGGAGCCTTTACCAGATGGAGTGAATTCCAAAATTTCAGAGCCACGCTCCCCCCAAATAGCATGATAACCTATATAAATTATCCACTTAAGGATAAATAGCAAAAGAAAGAAACTTTTGAAGATGGTAAACGGTATTTGAGGAGAGGAAGTTCTGTGCAAAGGAACCATTGTGAAAAAAGGACTTCGAGAGCTGGTAGAGATTTTAGGAGCCTCAGTCAAATGCTAAAAGTCGTGACTCAGCTGCCTCCCCAAGACCCCAGAACAATCCAGAGACAAGGATTCTAAGACTTGAGCTGAGCTGGGCTGAGCTGGCTGGATTGGGCTAAGCTTACTGCCCTAACCAATGTTTACTTCTTCCTGATGCTTGTAATTTAACGGCCTTCAATTTCACACTTAGAACAGGGCTTAGAATGTATTTCCATTGGAAATGGGAATCTACTAACTTAATTTCACAGAAAAATGTAAGAGTGTGACACTAGGTCACAGATCTTGATCAAGGCAATACCACTGAATTCTTAATGTGTGTGTGATGGGCTGCGCTCAGAGGAGCTGGGAGGTTTCACAGCCTTGGGGATAATGAAGTGCTGAAGGGGGCCTCAAAAGCAAACAGGCATCTTACGGTTCTGCGTCTGGTTAACTGTTTGCCAGTCATAACCCAGGTTCCCCTCTAGGTGCCTGTGGAGTCTGGCTTGTTTTAAAACCTTGAAAATGCATTTATGAACGTCAGATGTTGCTAGTGGCCAAATTAAGGCTCTATTTTCTTTCACCTTAATTTCTGAGTTAGTGCAAGATGCCCTTTTGCTTCACTCAGCAGCGCAGGCTCCGACCACGAGAGGGAGCCGCTCCATCAGCTGTGTGATAAATTGACTTCAGGCCCTACATTCCCGTGGCTGTGACTATGCCAGTTGCCTCAGAAGCATAAATAGATGATCATTGATCTGATCATCTCTACTTCGTGACCTTCAAAATGTATTCTCCCAGCCCCAGAGTTGTAAGGGTGGAAACACTCCTGTTGAGCAGAATGAGTTCTCGGAATCCCGGTTTCCTTTCGGCGGAATTGTAACTCCCCCAGGCAACTGAGAATCTTCCCCTACTTAGGGTGAGGGGTAATCTGAGAGTGTCCTCCCAGAGAATTCCAACAGTAAACAGCCAAAAGCATGATCCCCCTTCTCTCTCCGAAAATACTCATTTCCAAAAACCTCACTGGGTGCTGGATTACATAATGCAGGAACCCGGGGAGGATACTGGTCCTGTAATTAAGAGTGGGGCCTCGGACTTCCCTGGTGGCACAGTGGTTGAGAGTCCGCCTGCCGAGGCAGGGGACACAGGTTCGTGCCCCGGTCCGGGAAGATCCCACATGCCGCGGAGCGGCTGGGCCAGTGAGCCTGCGCGGCCGGAGCCTGTGCTCCGCAAGGGGAGAGGCCACAATAGAGAGAGGCCCGCGTACCGCAAAAACAAAACAAAACAAGAGTGGGGCCTCTGCCAGCTAAGACCTAGATATCAAGTACATGCAAAGTAGGAAGAAATGCATGAAACTGGTAACCCCAGTGAGTCAGAAAAAACAAAACTGAATAGAAGTTCTTTGGAAAAATTAAAATTTTTTCAACTGGCTTCTGTGGGAAGTTTGCTTGTGCTCTCAAGCATATTCTGATTCCAACAATACTTCAAAGGTCCACAAACTTAGAAGAATAAACCAGTATTACAGGGGGAGGGGAACAGACTGTAAAACATCTGTAGATAATGGAAGAGAAAGAGTTCCTATCTCTCCTGGAGGTTTTAAGATTTATGAATCTTAAATAAAATCAATTTATGAATCATTTTCTTGTTTCAAATTCATGTCTTATTCATTTAACAAAATGAATTATCTTCTATTGGCCAGGAACTGTTCTAGGTACCAGAAAGTGTGTATGGGGCACAGGTACTAAATATAAGATCATTTTTGCTTTATTTTTAATACATATACTTTTTAAATTCCCTATTTTGAGATAATTGTGGATTCATATTTAGTTATAAGAAATAATAGAAAGATCCCATAGACCCTTTATCCATTTTCCTCTAATGGTAACATCTTAGAAAACTAAAGTACAATATCACAACCAGGATATTGACATTAATACAGCTAAGACACAGTATTTCCATCACCACTAGAAACCCTCATGCTGTCCTTTTACAGCCACACCCACTTCCCCTGACACCTCCTATACCCCTACCTTAACCCCTGGTAACCACTGATCGGTTCTCCATTTTTATAATTTTGTCATCTTGAAATTGCTGTATAAATGGAAGCATACAGTATTCAACTTTTTGAAATTGGCTTTTGTTTTGTTTTGTTTTTTTGCGGTACGTGGGCCTCTCACTGTTGTGGCCTCTCCCGTTGCGGAGCACAGGCTCCGGACGCGCAGGCTCAGCGGCCATGGCTCACGGGCCCAGCCGCTCCGCGGCATGTGGGATCTTCCCGGACCGGGGCACAAACCCGTGTCCCCTGCATCGGCAGGCGGACTCTCAACCACTGCGCCACCAGGGAAGCCCTGAAATTGGCTCTTTTCACTCAGCATAATTCTCTGGAGACCAATCTGTTCATAGTTCATTACTTTTTATTGCTGAGTAATAGTCCATGTTACGGATATACCATAGTTTGTTTATTCGTCCATTGAAGGACCTCTGGAATGTTTCTAGTATTTGTGTATTACAAATAAAGCTGCCATGAACATTCGTGTATAGGACTTTGTGTGAACATAAATTTTTATTTATCTGTAATAAATGTCCAGGAGTGCAGTTGCTGAGTTGTGTGGTAATTGCTTGTTTAGTTTCTTAAGAAACTGCCAAATGTTTTCCAGAGAATCTGTACCATTTTTATTCTCACTAGCAGTGTATGAGTGATCCAGTTTCTCTATATCCTTGCCAGTTTTTGGTATTGCCACATATTATTTTTAATTTTAGCCATTCTGATAGGTACATAGTGATATCTCATTATAGATTTATATTACATTTACCTGATGACTAACTAATGGTGTTGAACATCTTTTCTTATGCTTATTTGCCATCTGTATATATTCTTTAATGAGATATCTCTGTGTCTTTTGCCCATTTCCTAATTGGATGGTTTGGTTAATTTGCCATTAAGTTTTGAGAGTTCATTCTTTTTTTTATATATTCTAGATACTAGTACTTTGTCAGATACGTGGTTTGCAAATATCTTCTCTCAGTCTGTAGCTTGTCATTTCATCCTCTTAACAGGGTGTTTCCCAGGGCAAAAGTGCTTAATTTTAATGGTGTATAATAATTTATCAAATTTTTATAGATCTTGATTTTATTGTCAAGTCTAAGAATTCTTTGCCCAGCTCTAGATCCTGAAGATTTTCTCCCGTTTTTGTTGTTGTTTTACAGGAAGCTTATAGTTTTACATTTTAAGTCCATAATCCATTTTGAATTAATTTTTATGTAAGATGTGAGGTTTAGGTTGAAATCCACTGGGGTTTTTTGCCTATGAATGTTCATTTGTTTCAGCATCATTTGTTGAAAGGCAATCTTTCTTCCATTGAATTGCTTTTGCACCTTTGTCAAAATCAGTTGGGCATATTTGTGTGAGTCTATTTATAGGTTCTCTAATCTGTTCAACAGATATCTGTGTCTATCTCTCCACTGTAGCTAAATAACATCTTGAAACCAGGTAGACTGATTCCTCCCATTTTGTTCTACTTTTTCAAAATTGTTTAACTATTTTACTTCCTTTCCATATAAATTTTAGAATAATCATGTCTTTACAAAAAAAATCTTGCTAGGATTTTGGTAGGTATTTCATTAAAGTTGTATATCAATTTGGGAAGAATAACCATCTTTACTATGTTGTCTTCAGACTCATGAATGTAACATGTCTCTCCATCTACTTAGATCATCTTTGACTTTTTCCATCAGCGTTTTGTAGTTTTCAGCATATACCTCCTAAATATGTTTTGTTAGATTTACACCTAAGTATTTCATTGTGTTTCAATGTATTCACAATCATTGAGCAATTGTAAATAGTATTTTCTTTTTAATTTTGGTGTCCATATGTTCATTTATAGTAAACAGTACATATAGTATACATATAATATACAATTGATTTCATAGGTTTAATGTATATCATGCAACAATACCGAATTTACTCATTAGTTCTACAGTGTAATTCTTTTTAGATTCCTTAGGATTTTCTGTATGGATAATCAGGTCATTTGCAAATAGAGACAGTTTTATTTGTCCATTCTGATTTGTATTTCTTTTGGTTAGAGAGAGCAGGCTTTTGTTTTAGCTTTTTACTTTCTTTGTGTGTGTGTGTGTCTGTCCTTGGTATTTCCGGATTGCCCGTTATTCAGCTCCAAGTCTGGGATATATGAGGCAAAAAGAAAAAAAATCAGTCAAGTCACTGCAGTGTTGTTGCCTGGGCCTCAAGGTCCCTAGCCAATCTCCCTTCTCTCCACTTTTCAGAGCATTCTTAATGTTTGTTTTATATATAATGTCCAGGGAGTGTTGTTCTTCGCAGGAGAAATAGGGAAAAGCCTGTCTACTTCATACTCCCAGAAGTAAAACCCAGTGCTGTTTTTAAATAATATATTGAGATATTAGCTTGTATCATTTTTATTCTTGTTAATTCTTGCTACCCATTTTGTCCTCTGCCCATAGAAGTCTTGGAATCTCTTGCCTAAAAGCAAGGAAGAGAGTAGTCAGATTTCAGCTTCTAACTTCTTAAATAAGCAGATCATGCACATTTTTAAGATAAGAATACCAGATTTTTATTTCTAATTTGCAAGAGCCTAACTTTGTTAAGCAGGGGGGAAATACTTTTGCTGACTTCAAAGTCGTAAAGTGTAGAGGACATGAGTATAGAATGCTTCGTATGAAACATAGAAAGATAGGATATGCGATATGATCAGGATTTGATACTCTAACAAAAAAGGGAAAGGATTTCTCCCAGCCAGGAGGTGGAAAAGAGAGATAGTAAGACATTGGTGAGCGTACTCTCTCCTAGGATTGAGACTGGCTTGGTGCAAAATGGAAACCCCTAAGTGGGTTTAAGAATCTAAGGAAAGAAGAGTCTGATTTACACCATAAGCCCTCATACTTCAGATTCAGGGGAGTAGAAATGTAACACAGCATATTTAGGTAGAGAGCCTTAGAGTCCCTGACCCTCATAGTTGACTCTCATCCAACAGTTCCAGCATGCTGCAGCAGGGGTGGGGGACAGGATAAGCAAGGCACAAAGTCCATGGGCCTGAATATCAGATGGCTTGATGACAACAAAGGGCACCAGCTTAGATGCTGGTACATGTCAGAAGGATGAGCAGGAACTGGTGGCGTGAGATACTCAGGTGGAGACCACCCCAGGCCAGAAACCCCACTTCTACCCCACACTATCATACAGGTGTCCCCTGTACCCAGAAGCCATCACAAGGAGGAGAAGAAGTACAAGAGGAGGAAGACGAGGAGGGGGTATCAGGAGGACAAGGCAAGAACAAGCGAACGCGGTAGAACCCTAGAGAGGAAAAGACAACCTTAACAGAGACCTTGAGTTTTTAATCAACTAAATTTAAATTCTGAGTAACCATACCAAAAGACTAAATTCTAAACTAGAAGAAAATAAGGTACTTTGAGGTGGCTAAATACAACTGTTTGCTCTCCCTCTCTCTCTCTCCCATCATTAGAATAGGGACTATAAGAATTTAGTTTGGCTATAGAGAGGTAAAAAAAATATTACATGCTTACACATGCAGGGAAGATGTTACTGCCCTGCTTAAACTTCGGGTCCTGGAATGGACTTTAAAGGTATCTAGTCCAATTCACATTGGGTTGAGAGGAAACAGACGGGGAATAGGGAAGTAATTATCTCAGGGTCACTGAGCTAGTTAGCAACAGACATAGGACAACATTCCACATCTCCAAAGCACCCTGATAAGTGAGTGTTCAAAATCAGGGGCCCCTTTTACCCACAGCAGTTGATGGTGGAAATCACTGGGTTCACTGGACATTGCTATCTCAGATTTATAAGCAACACACAACTCTTTTACCTTTGGGGCAAACCAGTCAGCTATTGGTGAGGACTTCCCTTAGTCTTTTGCTTTCACTGATAATTCCCTTTGTTGGTGACTATCAGTTTTTTGCAGTGCCAGCTGGTCATGACTGGTTGTAGCACGTTGGATTTTGTTTTAAAGTCCCATGGTTGCATTTCAAAGCTAAAAATAAAATTATGTTGTATCATCTGAAAATATCAGATGATCAACTACACCACTCCCCTCCTTTCTGAAAATAACAGAGGTAAGTGGATTTTAAAATTCTGTTCTTTGAACAGCCCAATTCAGAGAACAGTCACATTGTACCATAAGCACATCCAATTTCAGAGAATTCAACTGAACAGATTCAGCCTCAATCCCAAAATGAGAGAGAGAAAAAGAGAAGTAGAGACAGCGACAGAAACCAAGAAAGACGGAGACACACAGAGAAAGACAGTTTCATTATCTCCTCTTGCCTCATTGTGGAGAATATTTAGACTCTGGCTAACTGACTCCCTTTATCTTCAAGAGATTCTCATCAGAGGTTATTTTCCCTCATTTCATGAGGTGCTAAAAAATATAGAACTAAATGTGTGTGTCCCACCCCTATGGAGTATGCATCCCAGTGAGCCTGAATTGTATGTGTTACTCAACAAACCTGCTTGTGTGTGCTACAAAAGTGGGGTGCATTTTAAGTGTGACCTCACACTCGGTCTCATTTTACTTTTCTCTGTCCATATTCCTTTACCCTGAATTCTACACCTGTTTTTAAATTTTATTTTACATAATTAAATGTTTTTGTAACCTAGTTTACAAAGATCAGGATATTAATCAATTTGTTTGCTCACAGAAGCTTCAACCAACCTTTTTTTTAACCCATCTTTAAATTGTTTACCCAAATTATATCTACAAGTCAAAATGAAGTGGAGGGAAAACAAATAAGGAAAAAATCCTGCTCTTGAGGATGAAAAGCATCTTTCATATAATAACTAGTAAGTTTTGCAGACTGTGAACACGGATAACGATAGCAAATAGATGTTTCAGTAGGGCTTTCACTCTGCCCATAAGGATCTACTCTTAATTTAATGTTGTAACTAAACTTGAGTGAAACAAGAGTGAGATTTAACCGTTTTTAAGATCAGGGAGCACACTTTCTTTTAATATGTAATTCAACTCTCTTTTTGGGTAGACTCACCCAAGGCATGTGTTACATACTCTGCAAAAACAAGGAAGAAACTTAAGAACCTAAATAATAACACTCACTTGAAATACAAATAGTTACTTGAAAACCTATAGCAATGCAAGGTTAAACTTAAGATTTGAGTTGGGAAAGCCCTTTTGCCCTTGGCAAATTGTAAAGAAAATAAATAGGGACTTCCCTGGTGGTGCAGTGGTTAAGAATCCTCCTGCCAATGCAGGGGACACGGGTTCCATCCCTGATCCGGGAAGATCCACATCCCACATGCCACAGAGCAACTAAGCCTGTGCACCACAACTGAGCCCGAGGGCTGCAACTACCGAAGCCCGCACGTCTAGAGCCTGTGCTCCGCAACAAGAGAAGCAACTGCAATGAGAAGCCCGCACACCTCAATGAAGAGTAACTCCCGCTCGCCGCAACTAGATAAAGCCCGCATGAAGCAACGGAGACTCAACACAGCCAAAAACATCTTTTAAATTAAAAATTAATAATAAAATAAAATAAATAGGTTCCCTTCCTTTGTGCCATACACACAGTGTAGGGGCTCACAAGTACAGTGTTTGTACTAAGATAAATAAGATCATCAAGAATATGTCAGAGTACCCAACAATTTCTCTCTTTTGTGATTCTTCACTTTAAAATTACAAGTTCCAATTCAATGTAGACTACAACTGATATTCACTTTATCTCTTTTTTTAAAGACCCCTATATTTTTTAGCTTTTTCTAATCAAGAAAGTGAATAGGTATCTTGGCAAGAGAGGTCCTGAGGAAGATTGCAAGCATTATACTATGCTTTGTTGAGTGGGTTCAGAAGAGCTTATAATACATTATCATAAAAGCAGATTGTCATCAATAGCATAATTGCTGCATGAATAATCTTAGAACAAGTGAGACCTTTCAAGACTTTTTTATTGTAAGCAATCATTATGCTCACCACATTAAAAAAATGCCTTCTGGGAATTTTTTTTACAAGACACAGCTTTCTCTAGTTTATATTTCTTGGTTTCAACATGAGATATCTAAAAGATGAAATAAACTTTCTGCTCTGGCTATAGGGATAATACTGTATATAGCCATTGATGACTTACGCAGTAAATTAATGGAAAAAAAAGTTGCAAATGTAATGAAATATTGGTGAGCTAGTCCTCATTACCATCATAATATTTGGTGATGAAATTTAATAACTTTCTGCACATAGATGCCAAAGAGCATTTTGTCATTAATTAAAACCCCACAATGGTATTGGATGAAAGGGATACTGTTAATGCAATTTTACATATAAGAAACAGAGTTATAGAGACCAGGACAGATTTTTTTAAATTATTCATAATGCCACAATATGTCACTGGTAAAAATGGAAATAGGCGTCGACTCCCACAAACCACTGCTGCGCTCAGAAGCCCTATAATGGAATAGAAGCCTGGTAATTAGGGCCTCTTATTTCTACAGATGTCCTCACTCACTCTTCTGCCCTGCATGCCTTCAGCACTAATGAATTCAGGATTAATTTGAAATACAGTACATGATTAAAGAAATAAAACACTTTCTTCAACCCCTTTAGGACAGAAACCAGTTCTTTGATTTTCCTCTCAATTTCTTCATATTTTTTAGGCTCAGCTTCATGAAATGTGCGAGTAAAAGAAGAGTTCCTGGTCTGGGCAAAGTTAAAAGCCTCCTTCAAGAATTCTCTGAGACTTTACTATGCTGATGAACATTGCAAAATCCAAGAAGGAAATATTATTTGCAGATTTATGTGACCACCAAATCTCTATTTCATGGGTATGGAAGGCAGACTAATGACCGCCCAAAGATGTCCATGTTCTAATCCCTGGAATCTTACATGGCAAAGGGGAATTAAGTTTGTTAATCAGCTGACTTTAAAGTAGGAAGGTTATCCTGGATTGTCTGGGTGGGCCCAACGTAATCACCAAGGTCCTTAAAAGTGGAATTGGGAGGCGGAAGAGAGTCAGTAAGGCAGCATGAGAAGCACTCAACTGGCCATTGCTGGCTTTGGAGATGGAAGGGGGCAAAGCAATGCAGGTAGCCTGTAGAAGCTGGAAAAGGCAAGGGAATGATTCCCCCCTAGGGCCTCCAGAAGGAAAACAGCCCTGCTCACAACTTGATTTTAGCTCAGTGAGACCCTTTTCAGACTTTTTACCACCAGAACTGTAAGATAATAAATTTGTGTTGTATTGTCACCAAGTTTGCAAGTCATCTATTACAGCTGTGGTAACACACAGGGGGACACCTATTAACCTCCAACTAACACCTCCCAGAATTATAATTCTTCGTTACAATTTGGCGGGGAAATGCTGTCCTACCTGGAACAGGGGCCCACATCAAACTTGTAATCAATAAGACTATAGATTGTATAATTAATTTTTATTGTGTGAAAATTCTTGGTACTTGTTCATTGGGCCAGTCAATCTGTTCGCCTATCTATCCCACTATCTGCCTGTTTTTCATTTTAAAAGAATGATAACTATCAACCATTTTGAATTATGAAGTAAAAATGTGTTTAATTTAAATGTTATAATAAACAGTTTACATCTCAAACTTTACTGTGCATGCAAACCACCTGAAGAAGTATGTATTTCTAACAAGTGCCCAGGTGATGCCAATGCTGGGGGTCTGTGCACCACACTTTCAACAGCAAAAAAAAAAGAGGGTGACCCATGCCCGACCCTTCCTGGTTCTCTGCTCTGGAAGCCTGTCTGTTCTCACAGGTGGAAACAGCAGCACATCCTCCTTGCCCATGCTTTTAGGACCATTACTGATCTTAAGCAGAAGATATTCAAGCAATTTTAGTTTAATACTTAGAAGACTCAGCTTCTAGATAATACTGTACATTTTAAATTTTAAAATAAATATATTCTCATGAAAGACAATTGGTAAAATCGAGGAAGAAAGAATAATTTTAATCATCCACAGTCCTAGCACCCAAAAATATACCCTATTAATATTTTAATGTATTTCCTTTAAGACTTCTTTCTCTGCATAGATTAGGTTTTATATATTTGAAATCATATGGCCTATCTCAGTTTTGGCAAATTGAATTATTAGTCCCAATTCTTCACTTTAATTCCTCTAATAGAATTAGACATCCACATGCTTACCACTCCTGTAAACAGTGTCCGATTCTTCACTCCTTTCTAACAGAAGCATGCATTCATTCTAGTTGTTCTAGAGTTCCTAGTTGCCTGGTACCTGGCCCTGGGGTGATTAGGGAAGGGGAATATTGGCCAGGAATATAAAAGTTTCATAAAAGAGATAGTTGTGGGTATGGACTCTGTATTGGTTTGCATATGAAAGGCATACTGGAAAACTTAGTTATTCACTATCTCTGGGAATCAGCTAACCCTGGGAGGGGCAATCCCTCCAGGGTCAGCAAGGCCCTAATAATGTCAGAGCATCAAAAATACAGAATAAAAGAACAATACAACATGATGCAAGCACAGGCTTGGAATATGCTGATGTGGCTGGGCTTGTTCTCTTCCAATGTGGTTGTCCATAATGAGAAGAGCTCATGCAGCCATGGCTACAAAACAACCACAAGTAGAGCAGACCTGAATCCAAGGCAAGGCCAAGACCTAAGCCTAACTGCCACTGAGCTGGAAGCTGAGCCAAACCCCAGCCAACCCACATAAGTGAGAAATTAATGTTTATTGCTGCATGCCTCTAAGATTTTGTGGTTATTTCTTACCTAGCATTATTGTGGCAATAGCTAAATAAAACTAAAATAAGTACTAGAAATAGGGTGCTGCCATAATAAATCCCAAAATATGTGCCATCAGCTTTGGAACTAGGGAGGAGGCAAAAAGGATATTGTCATGCGAGGCTGGAAAAATGTTGATCTCTGTTATTTAGTTCCCTGTTATTTAGTAGTGAAACATTTGTTAGAGCTGTTACTTGCAATACACTGAAAGTCAGAAAATGGACTTGATAAAATTGGCATGATAGGCAAGCACAATGCACAATGTTGACAGGGTAAGTAGGTTGTTGCTAATTGCATTTGAAAAGGCACTGTAAGAGATGGGGGCAGAGAAAAACATGGCTGGTTTTCAAACAGAATTGAGAGTGAACAGAGCTCAGAAATCTTAGGATTTGCAGGAATGAAAAATTAAATTGTATTGAGAAAAATTTGTCAGCTTGAGCTAAAAGTGATCATGACTCTTTGAGATATGAAAAAACCTCTAGACTCCTATTCTCCCAACTTTCTTCAGGTAGGGAGCAAGCTGAGAAGGCTGCTCCGCTAGCTAATTGGGCATATTCTCCATTGCTGTCTTCAGACATGGCCAAGGGGGAACTTTGGCAAAGAAGAACCTCCCAAAGAGTAGTACCAAGAGCTTGAGGGAAAACCAGACTGGGGTCTGGGAAGTTATTCCCAGAGTGCAGTAATGGAATCTAATCCAAGAACATTCCCTTCAGCCAGGTAGGGGAGCCTGGCAACATTCGCCTACCAGGATTTCACAATTACTATAAACCCATGACTACTATATGCTTCTCACTCTTCCCCTATTAGAATGGGGATGTTTATTGTAGTCATCTTGTTCCTGTTCCACTTTTGTATGTTGGATGTGGGAAGGGGAGATAACTTGTCTAAAAATTTCAAAGGGCAACAACCCACTTACCCTGTCAACGTTGTGCATTGTGCTTGCCCATCATGCCAACTTTATCAAGTCCATTTTCTGACTTTCAAGAAGAATCACATCTAGAGTTGACGTAGATCCAGAGATGCTATCTTTCTAGCCTGGTGTCATCATGGAATGAGATTTGGGGGGATGTTCGGATAAGGGTGAGTGTATGTGGCAGGGATGTGAATAACAGTGTTGGAAACCAGACTGTGGTAGATTGAATTATTGGTGCCAATTCTTTATTCTCCTGTAATAGAATTATGCATACACATTCCTACCACTTTCTCAGGGCAGGAAGAGGATACTTTTCCACTCGTCAACTTTAGGCTGGGCCATGTGACTTGCTTTAGCCAATGGGAAGTTAGCAGACATGAAGCAAGCAGATGCTTAAAATGTGCTGTGCAGTTACTCTTGTCCTTGTGCCCTCATGCCTTCTTGCACTCCAGGGGTAGCAGATGTCCTTCAACTCAGGCTCTAAAGTAAATACAGTGCATCGTACCTGAGCCTGCAACCAAAGCCAGCTTATCTGAAGCCAAAAGCAGAGCCGCATTCCAGCTAATCTGCAAACACGTGCATGAGAAATAATTGCTTTTTGATGTATTGCCGCCCAGATTTAGTGCTTCTGTTATGGAGTTTTATTGAGACAATATCAGACTAAGACATGTATTTTCCA
Organism: Physeter macrocephalus; assembly: GCF_002837175.3. Lineage (NCBI taxonomy): Eukaryota > Metazoa > Chordata > Mammalia > Artiodactyla > Physeteridae > Physeter > Physeter macrocephalus. The sequence goes on along the minus strand of NC_041229.1, from coordinate 22,138,218 downwards.
TGTCATTACATATCTTTAAGAACACTTTAGTAAAAACATCAATTCCACTGAGTAGGTTCACTTTAGTAACCATTCCTTGATTTTGAATCGTTTAAGTTTTTTCTCAGTTTTTTTTTCTAGTGGGCGGGGGGAGCTTCTTTTTTTTGCTCCTTTTAGCAATGCTACAATAACACAGTGATATATAAATTTTTCCATACTTTGGTTTATTTTCATGGAGTTAAAACTGGATAATAATAACTACTTCATAGGGCTGGTGTGAGAATTAAATGACTTAAAACATATGCTAAGCATATTATCTGTTATATAAGAAACATTCAATAAATGATCATTTTTATTGTTTTTTGTTGTAGAGTCTTAGAAGTTAAAAAATAAAAAAGTAAAAACCCTTGTCATGAAATGTAAAACTGTTTTCCAGAACAGTTATACTAATTTACACTGCTAATAGCAGCATAGGTACCTCAAACAACTGCAATTATTTTAAACTTTGGTTGACAGGTGGGAAACAGTATCTCACTGATATTTTAATTTTTATAGCTTTCACCACAAATGAGAAAGAAATTTTTTAATGAATTTTCTAACGTGTTTTTTCTCTTCTGTGAATTAACAGTTAACATAAGACTTCTCATCAGTCCTCATGAGGCTAGCCTTCCTCCGGACTGACAGACTTCCCTGGCGCCCAAGCCTGACTGATTTCTGCACTGTCATAGTCACATGTAGCTACTGAGCACTGGAAGTAGCTAGTGCCTCCTGCTGACAGGATGTACTGGGTACAATAACATATATTATTAAAATTTAGTTCACCTGTTTCTATTTGCTTTTTAAAAGGTAGCTACTAGAAAATGTTAATTACATGTTCTGTTGGGCAGTGCTGGTAAGACCCTTAAACATTGTTTGCTCTGAAATTCTCTGTGGTTAAAATGCTCATTGCCCTCATCCTCACGTTGGGTCTCCTGATGCTGCCTGTTGCACAGCCATCACCTGTGGTCTGTTGTCAGACCTTGTAGATAATGCTGTGCTCAGTCCAAATCCCTCACCTGCAGTCTCTGTTCCATTTTATTCCCCAAGTCCCACCTCCTCCTGATTCAGTTCCCTCCTTCTGTGGTTGACCCTCCCATGTCTGGCAGCACATTTCAGTTAGGATCTCTTATGTTTTCCCTGGTGAAATAGCAAACTTGATAAGGATTTTCAACCTTATAATGTGTTTTAAACAGACTGTATTCTCTTTTATCTGTATGTTCATATCCTATTTATACTACCATTGAGAATATGATTTTGCAAAGTTCTTTTCATATTTTGTCACTGAAATGTCACAAATGTACAAAGCTAATAAAAAATTTCATATGTTTTCCAAATTCCGTGCCTCTGCCCACACTTTCCAACACAACCCTGCATCCTCTCAAACCACATTAGACAACCAAAGTTTATGCCTGTAGCCGCTAACAGTCAAAAGGTTCCCCAACACCAACTCCAATTGACTGAAATGTCACAGAGCTTTACTCATCATTCCTGGGGGTTTTTAGTCTAGAGAGCAGGGTGGGCATGTGTTAACCTACCTGGCTATAATAGGAAAAATCTTAAAAAGCCAGTTGTGAATAATTCAAGAAAAAAAAGTCATTGCTAATGCAAGGTAGAATTCTTAATGTGTTGAGGGATTATCATATGTCACTTGGAAATTCAGCCTCATTTTTTAGATTCACAGCTCTTGCCTGGTTGTCTGGATTTTCATGATTGTAGGGCTTCTTCACCTGAGGGAAATGCCTGTAGCACATTTTTAATGCCAGACCAGCCTCCTCTGTGGCCCCTGCCCCTACCCAGCATGCTTCTCTTCCACTTCCCCCGAAAACCCACACCCACCCCCCATGGTGCCCAGGGAATCAAAACCAATTTACATATGTAATCATGTGGAATGAAAAACTCAAGTGTACTCTCTGGGGTGCACTCGCTGCCACTTAGCTCCCTGCAACTAGTTTCGTAAGTACCTCTGAGAGATGCTGAGAACATCATGTTGGCCGTTGACCTTTTAATAGTTTGGCCATTCTCTGCTCCCACTGGCTAGAAGCCCAGCTCCGAGAAGGCACAGGAAGTGGGGCAAAGGAAGAGTTTCCTTCCTTCTAAGCCTCACTGGGCCACACTCTCCACAGCCAGAGCAGGAGAGCCAGGCAGGCTTTGAATCAATGTAGTTTTAAAGCATTCATTATTCTGACAATGTAATTCCATGCAACTAGCTTTTATTCCTTTACACAAGTCACATAGAGATTTCCCAAAACATATTATAATACCAGAAAGTCAATAACTATAGCCTTGTTTTATGAATATGAGAAATTTCTGTGAAGATGCCTAAATATTTTGATTAATCTGAAAGTAGATGAGCTGATGTGTGGATATTTACAACATCAAAGGACTGTTCTGATCGAATCAGTTTCAAAAATGCAACATAAAAGGTAGGACATTCATCTTAAATAGCAATTTTTTAAATGGGTGCTTTGGTAGTCTGAGGCTTTCAGAATCTGATTAAACACCAGAGTGATCAGTTTGGAGGGAAGGACCTCACTCTGAATTTAGTAGTCAGATCAGAATGTAAAAGTGCCTGCTGTACCTCTTGAATATAAAATAATAATGAACAATCCCAGTAAATATTTGAATGGCCACCTGTGTTCTTTCAGCTATCTCATCTTTTTCATCTTCGAAGCAGAGCCAGAGATAGATATTATTAGTCTTAATTGCTGGTGTTGCTGAGGTTGAGACTTCCTTCTCAGTTGCTTATAAGGTCTAAGAATCATTCATCCTTCCTGAACTCAGACATACCCACTCACGGCAGAATTTCTGCAGATCGAGCTTGAGTTATTTATTTTTAGGTGAGCCTCCAAAAAAGCAGCTGCAACGCAAGTGGCACAAGTGCAAGCCTTTTTGACTCAGCAGCTGAGAGTTCTGCTTCATGCTCCTCTCCTTCTCCAAACTCCTAGAGTAATGGCACAGAGGGCATTTAGGATGGGCTGTGCTGGATTATGCACATACCCCATCTCTCTAACATGATTGGAGCCCCTTCAGGTTTACAATATGTGAAACCTTATCACAGGGCTCTGAACACCCCACACTGATAAATGTTCATTGATAATGAAGTTCTGTAAAATTTCAGAGGCCACCATGTCCTGACCCCAAGGCAGAAGAGTGAGGGTCCCCAGAGACTGAGACATCTTGTTAAGGCACAGTGAGGGGATTGGAGCTGAGGAAATGGCAGGGCCTAGCCTGGCAGAGAAGTGAAAAACTCCATTTAATGGCTAGAGGTTTTGAGAGAGGAGACAAAGTCAACCATCAGGCATCAGAGAAGAGTTTTCAGTTTCGTTCACTATTATTTCTTAAGAATCGTGCACTTTCAAACCTAGTGAGCCAGAGCACTTTCTCAGCATCTGACCCGCTGCTGCCGTCTGCCTCAAAAGATGCCCGTGGCTTTTCCTGTCCTTTCTGGCAGCCCAAGCCAACTGGCCTCACCTTGCTTTAGTAGAACTACAGAATTTTAGATTTGGGGGGACCCTTTCTTTCAACAGTCTAAGACCCTACCAATTAGTTATCTAATGCTGTTGCTTCAAGAACAATGTTGCTGCGTGTGTGGTGATATAGTTATTTTGGCACATTTTTCTCCTGGTATTTCCCCTTTTCCAAGTATATGGGCAAGCCTGAGCTCATTGCCGCGGGTAGAGGATGCAGCTAGTCAAAAAGTAGAAATAGCCAATGGGCACTTTTTGTCTCTGTGTTTTAAAGGGAAGGAATCTTAGAGTTTGGGGGATGATGTATAGACAAAATGTGTAGGAGAAGTAAGGGTCAGAATTCCTCCACTCCCTGCCTAGAATAGGGTTTTCCATGGGCTGAGGGAGGGAAAGTAAAGAGGAGGCAGTTAGAACAGACAGGATGATGGGTCTGGGAGCTAAGTTCCCTTCTTTCTAGGCACTGCCCTTGGCGAGCCAGTAAGACCCCAAAGAGGAAATGGCTTCTTGCAGAATGTCCTCAGCACAAATGGTCCATTGCCTCTTAAAATTTCCCTGTCCTTAAGTGATTTAGAAACCCTAATGTGTTGTGAGCCTCCAAACCTAAAGGGCTGTGCTGCAGGCCAAATGCCGTCTCCGGGTAACTCAACTTCAACAGATGACTCCCCACTTCCCCAATTTACTGAACAAGGTACTGTGTAAATCCTTCCAAGGACTTTGTCTCAACCCTACAGATGAAGGGAGAAACAAAAATTACCTGAGATTATTACTCTTAGCCTGGCAGTAGGAGGGTTAACATAGAATTGAGTTAGAAGAAATATTTAAGTTATTTTTCTGGGTTAACTGAGTCTGTGGACTGAGATTTGTACATCTACAATACGTATAAAACATCCATAACTACCTAATACATAATAAAGGCTCAAAATATTATCTATTCTATTAATAATATTTTTATTAGTGAATTCAAAGTCAACTATAAAATCTGAAAGGTATTTTTCATTTGTACGACTGTCAGCTGAATTCTACGTGGTTTTTGTGTCCAGATGGAAAAATCTTGATTCAGTTCATTGCTCTCTTAAAATCCATTCTTAAAAAAAAGAAAAATGTTAATTAAAGATTTATTGTCACTTTATGGGAAAGAAAAAAGGAGAGAGTGTGCAGTGTATGCCTTCATTCCACAGGAATTTGTCCCGGTCTCCGTTTCATTCAGCACTTTGCCAATTCCTTGGACAAGTGGAGGAACAGACATGTCCAATGAGATTTTTTTCACTCTGCCAGATTTGACCATTTGTTCCAACAATGCTATTTTGAGTCTCAATTATGCTAACCAGGATTTTGGCTGCCCGCTCAATATCACATGATTTTAATTAACCACCGTATGAATTTACTTCTTCAACAGCTTCTTTCCCTTGCTCCTTGTTCTTTCATTTTACCATTTCTGCAGACCTCTCATTCTTAGACCATTCCGTCCATCTCTCTCTTCCTCTCCTGTATCCTGAGGTGAGGGTGTAGTTCTACAGCTGAGGACTGTTGCACAAAAGTCACACATCAATGCCAGTTTCTGTCACAACAAATCATGTCTCTCAAACCACCTGAGCCCTCAACAGTGCGTAGCAGTATCCTCCTCCCTCTGCCAAGGTAAGGTCACTCTCTTCTGGTTCTCCTCCCATCTCCCTGAACTTCTTTTCTTAAATATTAATGTTCCCTGCATTCTAGCCTTTTCTCTGAATTCTTGCTCTCTTCTCCCTCAACACACCTGAGAAATCTCAGCCACTGTGAAAATTTGACAGCCATACAAGTTAATTAATCCCAGATCTGTGTCTCCAGTCCAGAGCCTTCTGAGCTCCATATCTGTATGTTAATAGACATCTCAACATCACTGACATATTTTAAGTCTAAAATGTAACTTGTTTTCTATTACCCCATTCAGCACCTACTGATTTCCAATTTTGGTAAAGACTGCCACCATTCTTTTTTGTGTACCTGGTCAGATCTCTGTCTCATCCTTTCCTAGAATATTTGATTCTCTCCATGTTCATTAATACATGAACGTATTGCCTATTTCTCCAATAAAAACGTGACAGACAATATTCCTGCACCTAGTGTTTCAATAACTATTCGCTGGGTGAGTGAATAATTTCCATGATCTACTAGCTTAATAATCTTACCAGAAAGAAAAATGACAAAATTCACATTTAAGAACCAGCGTCAACTGTTGATGATCATCCTTTTCCTTTCCTAAATGCTTACAAACAATCCATATAATATTTCACTTGGGGTAAACAGAAGGCTTATTGGTTTATAATACATGAAGTTATGAGAATGAGTAGACGCTTCCGCTTCTCTCTTTTGAAAATCAGGATAAACTCTGTCTCTGTGTCATCGTCTGGACACATGCTTATGCTCTGTGATTCCTCATGGATTGCCATTTGTTGTTCCACAGTCTCGCCTGCCCTTTACCCAGTAGCCTATGACGTGGTTAAAATGAACTCATTTGGATAGCTCTCTTTCTGTCTCTAAGAACTTAGATTCCTCTTACCAATTTTTATTCTTCCCTTTCTGACTGAAAATTCTTCTCTCTGACCAAGAAGAAAAAATTTAAAACACTAGTTCATTAGTTCTGCTTTTTTTCTGTTGTCTGTTAACATTACACAGTTAAAGTAGCAGGTACTCCTTCCTTATTTTTCCTTCCCTGAAAACGACTGAGGCTCTACTTTTGTTGTCTTGTGTCCTTTTTTGCAAACCTCTACTCAGTCTGGGTTTTAACCTTCCTGATCCAGCCTTTCCAGGTTCCTGATGCTTTCCATTTCTGCTTAGTTTCTTTCCTCTCCTTCCAGCTTATGATTATATCATTTTAAAATTTGTATTAAAATCTCAACAATAACATTGGCAGATAACAGTTATTGAGCACTTATTGTGTACCAGGCACCTCACATTCAATCTTTTAATTTCACAATAACCCAATGGATCAGGTGTCAAAAGTTTATAAATAACAGAAGTAAATCCAATGAATCACCAAAGTAGTAAGTAGTAAAAGTTTACTGCACACACACCAAAAAGACAGTGTGCAAACTGAGAATGCTCAAAACAAAATATGGAAGGAAGCTCCAGTGTATATTTTTGTAAACCAGTTTATATAATGAGAAAGCAGTGAAGTGACTATTTATTCTTCACAGTGATTTGTTATAGTATTAGAATTTTCTTAAGTGATAGGGAATTGGTCAGTAGTTACCGCAACAATTTTGGGAAACAGTTTAAGTTTTCCTTATGACTTCCAGAGGCATGAGCAAGAAATGACCCAGGTCATGCTTAGTCTTGCAAAATAAGCTAAATTAAGCTTTGTTGGGTTTGACTGCTTAGGGAATTTTCAAGGCCTGTTTCCATTTGTTTTTTATTTTAACATACATATCAATAAAAATCCTTATATTATGATGAGGAAATGAGTCTTAATAAGATTCAGAAGCCTTCCAAGGTTACAAAGCTGGTAAATGGCAGAGACAGGAGCTGAAACTCAGTTGTGAATGACTGAAAGCCTAAGTCCTAATGCCCAGGTTTACTGGCAAAATCTTCTTGTGTGTGAAAGTTGCCATGGAACTGAGCTCACAAAGTCAAATCTGAGTGAAAAGGCCTAAGTGTTTGCATTTTAAACATGTTGGAATATTCTTTACTTCCACAAAGACATATGTTTCTCCTGTTTTTGTTTTTGTTTTAATTTTCCCACTTTCTGGAGAGATACACAGGGAAAAATATTTCTCTAAATAGACCAAAGGTAGTGATGTGAGCTTGGTGAAAAATGGCAGTGGATACCCAGGATAGGGGAACCAATAAGAAGTGAAAGGACCATGCTTTGCTAGAAAGCACGTTTCCTACCTCAGTGGTTCTCAAAGTGTGGACCCCAGACCTGCAGCATCAGCATCAGCTGGGAGATTGTTAGAAATGCACTTTTTTTGGATCCGGCCTGGCTGAAATGAAAACTCCCTGGTGGGGCCTGCAATTTGTGGCTTAACAAGGCCTACAGTGATTCTAATTCACTGCATGCTCACCTAAAATGTTTGAGAACAACTGCTCTCCCTAAAAAGAACATCTGCCACTCTGTTCTATCTGCTTGCTACCAGGAGGGGAATATGACTCCCAGGTCATCACACTCTCCCAGGTTTAAGAAAGTTGGAAGTTTCAATTATTTTCATTCTCCCAATTTTAAAATACTGCCTGAACAAAACATGTTTATAGGCTGGTTCTGACACACGGACCACCAGTTAATGACCTCTGAATAGAATCTGAGCTACGGTAAATATTGGAGTTATTTTATCAATAACTATGTATTGAAATGTCAGTTAATTGGCCAAATGAATTGTGGTCTCCTTTTCATTACAACCACTTGTTGCTGGGGAAAGTGATTGCCTACCTTACAATGGCACTGAATGGAGTTTAAATGTTTTGATCATTAAACATTTGGGGCCATATTGTAAGGACAATGGAAAATTACTGACAGATTCAAATACAGCCATGATTCTCTAAAAGTTGAGCCTTTAAAAGATCAGTTTGATTGTATTATGGAAATTTGATGGGAAAGTGTAGATGTGGAGCAGATTGGTTAGAAAGTTTTTCCAGGAGACTTAGTGGCAGGTGGTGTTGGGGTGGTGGTAATAAAAATAAAGAGAATTATACAGATTTAATAAGCACTTAGGAAGTTGAATTGAAATGGCTTCATGGTTACTGGTCAGACTTCAATAAGTCAGAAGACCCCGGTGCCAAGGACCATCGCTGGAACTAGCCTGCAGCATGCATGCTCCAGGCTACTCTGACTACTCACCCCAGTGCTCCAGAGAAGCCCAATATTGTTCCAGCTCCCTGCACCTGCTGGCTCCCTCACCCTACTCCTATACCATGCTCTGAACTCCCAGGCCTCGTACTCCACATTTGCAAATGCATATACTGCCTTGAGAAAACAACCACCATTTACTAATCTTATGTGAAATTGTGTTGAGTTGCAAAACAATCAACTTCTGGAAAATAGCCTATTTTAGTTAGATATTCCTTACTCTTTGTTCACTATGGGATTCCCATATTTGGAACCCCCAAACTACATTCTCAGTTATTAATTCTAATACAGTTCTGAATCCCTAAAACTATTTTTCTATGTCTCAGTTTCCTATATTAGAGCAAGATACATTAGCACAATTTCATCATGCTGACCTGACAAAGGTATTCCTGCACTTCAATCAAAATCTAAGACATAAGAGACCTTCAAGATGGTGGAGGAGTAAGACGTGGAGATCACCTTTCTCCCAACAAATACATCAGAAATACATGTACATGTGGAACAGCTCCTAGAGAACACCTACTGAACGCTGGCAGAAGAACTCAGACCTCCCAAAAGCAAAGAAGCTCCCCACGTACCTGGGTAGGGCAAAAGAAAAAACAGAGACAAAAGAATAGGGACAGGACCTGCACCTCTGGGAGGAAGCTGTGAAGGAGGAAAGGTTTCCACACATTAGGAAGGCCCTTCGTGGGCGGAGACTGCGGGTGGCAGACAGGAGAACCTTCGGAGCCACGGAGGAGAACGCAGCAATATGGGTGCGGAGGGCAAAGCGGAGAGATTCCCGCACAGAGGATAGGTGCTGACCAGCACTCACCAGCCCGAGAGGCTTGTCTGCTCAACCGCTGGGGCGGGCAGGGGCTGGGAGCTGGGGCTCGGGCTTTGGAGGTCGGATCCCAGGGAGAGGACTGGGGTTGGCTGTGTGAACACAGCCTGAAGGGGGTTAGTGCGCCACAGCTAGCTGGGAGTGTGTCCGGGAAAAGGCCTGGAACTGCTGAAGAGGCAGGAGACATTTTCTTGCCTCTTTGTTTCCTTGTGTGGGAGGAAAGAAGATTAAGAGCACCGCTTAAAGGGGCTCCAGAGACAGGCACGAGCCACGGCTATCAGTGCGGACCCCAGAGACGGGCATTAGACGCTAAGGCGGACCCCAGAGATGGGCGTTAGATGCTAAGGCTGCTGCTGCAGCCACCAAGAAGCCTGTGTGCAAGCACAGGTCACTATCCACACCTCCCCTCCTGGGAGCCTGTGCAGCCCACCACTGCCAGGGTCCCATTATCCAGGGACAAATTACCCGGGAGAATGCATGGTACGCCTCAGGCTGGTGCAACGTCACACCGGCCTCTGCCACCATAGGCTCGCCCAGCATCTGTACCATTCCCTCCCCCCGGGCTGAGTGAGCCAGATTCCCTGAATCAGCTACTCCTTTAACCCCATCCTGTCTGAGTGAAGAAAACACACCCTCAGGCGACCTACACGCAAAGGTGAGACCAAATCCAAAACTGAACCCCTGGAGCTGTGCGAATAAAGAAGAGAAAGGGAAATCTCTCCCAGCAGTCTCAGGAGCAGCGGACTAAATCTCCACAATCAACTTGATGTACGCTGCATCTGTGGACTACCTGAATAGACAACGAATCATCCCAAAATTGAGGGGGTGGACTTTGGGAGCAACTGTAGACTTGGGGTTTGCTTTCTGCATCTAATTTATTTCTGGTTTTATGTTTAACTTAATTTGGTATTTAGAGTTTATTATCACTGGTAGATTTGTTTATTGATTTGGTTGCTCTCTTCCTTTTTTTTCATATATACACATTTTTTATTCCTTCCTCTCTTTTTGTTAGTGTGTATGTGTATGCTTCATTGTGTAATTTTCTCTGTATAGCTTTGCTTTTACCATTTGTCCTAAGATTCTCTCTGTCCTTTTTTTTTTTTTTTTTTAGTATACTCTTTAGTGTTTGTTATCATTGGTGGATTTATTTTTTAGTCTGGTTGCTCTCTTCTTCCTTTATTCCTTTTTTTTTCTTCTTTTTATGACTTTCTAATTTTTTTGTTTTTTATTTTATTTTTTTTTCCTTTTTTTCTTTCTTTTTTCTCCCTTTTCTTCTGAGCCATGTGTCTGACAGGGTCTTGGTGTTCTGGCCGGGTGTCAGGCCTGTGCCTCTGAGGTGGGAGAGCCGAGTTCAAGATAATGGTCCAACAGAGACCTCCTGGCTCCATGTAATATCAAATGGTGAAAGCTCTCCCAGAGATCTCCATCTCAACACTAAGTAGGACCCAGCTCCACTCAACAACCAGCAAGCTACATTGCTGGACACCTTATGCCAAACAACTAGCAAAACGGGAACACAACACCACCCATTAGCAGAGAGGCTGCCTAAAATCATAATAAGGTCACAGACACCCCAAAACACACCACCGGATGTGGTCCTGCCCACCAAAAGACAGGATCCAGCCTCATCCATCAGAACACAGGCACAAGTCCCCTACACCAAAAAGCCTACACAACCCACTGAAACAACCTTAGCCACTGGGGGCAGACACCAAAAACAACGGGAACTACGAACTTACAGCCTGAGAAAAGAAGACCCCAAGCACAGCAAGTTAAGCAAAATGAGAAGACAGAGACACACACAGCAGATGAAGGAGCAAGGTAAAAACCAAATAGACCAAACAAATGAAGAGGAAATAAGCAGTCTACTTGAAAAAGAATTCAGAGTAATGATAGTAAAAATGATCCAAAATCTGGGAAATAGAATGGAGAAAACACAAGAAACATTTAACAAGGACCTAGAAGAACTAAAGAGCAAAAAAAAAAGATGAAATTAAAAATTCTCTAGAAGGAATCAATATCAGAATAACTGAAGCAGAAGATGAGATTAAGTGACATGGAAGATAAAATAGTGGAAATAACTACCTCAGAGCAGAATAAAGAAAAAAGAATGAAACGAATTGAGGACAGTCTCAGAGACCTCTGAGACATTAAACACACCAACATTTGAATTATAAGGGTCCCAGAAGAGGAAGAGTAAAAGAAAGGGCCTGAGAAAACACGTGAAGAGATTATTGTTGAAAACTTCGCTATTATGGGAAACTAAATAGTCAATAAATTCCAGGAAGTGCAAAGAGTCCCATACAGGATAAATCCAAGGACAAACATGCCAAGACATATATTAATCGAACTACCAAAAATTACATACAAAGAAAAAATTTAAAGGCAGCAAGGCAAAAACAACAAATAATACACAAGGGAATCCTCATAAGGTTAACAGCTAATCTTTCAGCAGAAACTCTGCAGGCCAGAAGGGAGTGGCAGGACATATTTAAAATGATGAAAGGGAAATACCTACAACCAAAATTACTCTATCCAGCAAGGATCTCCTTCAGATTCAACAGAGAAATTAAAACCTCTACAGACAAGCAAAAGCTAAGAGAATTCAGCACCACCAAACCAGCTTTACAACAAATGCTAAAGGAACTTCTCTAGGCAGGAAACACAAAAGAAGGAAAAGACCTACAAAAACAAGCACAAAACAATTTAGAAAATAGTAATAGGAACAAACAAATCGATAACTACCATAAATGTAAATGGATTAAATGCTCCAACCAAAAGACACAGACTGGTTAAATG
>NC_041229.1:22124501-22126282 GCF_002837175.3 Physeter macrocephalus | reverse complement strand
AAGCTTTAAATGATACATTAAACAAGATGGACTTAACTGATATTTATAGGACATTCCATCCAAAAAACAACAGAATACACATTCTTCTCAAGTGCTCATGGAACATTCTCCAGGATAGATCATATCTTGGGTCACAAATCAAGCCTTGGTAAATTTAAGAAAATTGAAATCGTATCAAGTATCTTTTCCGACCACAAAGTGATGAGACTATGTTTCAATTACAGAAAAAAAAAACTGTAAAAAATTCAAACACATGGAGGCTAAATGATACACTACTAAAAATCCAAGAGATCACAGAGGAAATTTAAAAATACCTAGAAACAAATGACAATGAAAATATGATGACCCAAAACCTATGGGATGCAGCAAAAGCAGTTCTAAGAGGGAATTTTATAGCAACACAATCCTACCTCAAGAAACAGGAAATAAAAAAAAAAGAAAGAAACAGGAAATATCTCAAATAAATAACCTAACCTTACACCTAAAACAATTAGAGAAAGAAGAACAAAAATACCCCAAAGTTAGCAGAAGAAAAGAAATCATAAAGATCAGATCAGAAATAAATGAAAAAGAAATGAAGGAAACAATACCAAGATCAATAAAGCTAAAGGATGGTTCTTTGAGAAGATAAACAAAATTGATAAACCATTAGCCAGACTCATCAAGAAAAAAAGGGAGAAGACTCACACCAATCGAATTTGAAATGAAAAAGGAAGAGTAACTACTGACACTGCAAAAATACAAAGGATCATGAGAGATTACTACAAGCAACTCTATGCCAATAAAATGGACACCCTGGAAGAAATGGACACATTCTTAGAAAAGCACAACACTCTGAGACTGAACCAGAAAGAAATAGAAAATATAAACAGACCAATCACAAGCATTGAAATTGAAACTGTGATTAAAAATCTTCCAACAAACAAAAGTCCAAGACCAGATGGCTTCACAGGCAAATTCTATCAAACATATAGAGAAGGGCTAACATCTACTTTCTCAAACTCCTCCAAAATATAGCAGAGGGAGTAACACTCCCAAACTCATTCTACAACGTCACCGTCACCCTGGTACCAAAACCAGACAAAGATGTCACAAAGAAAGAAAACTACAGGCCAATATCACTGATGAACATAGATGCAAAAATCCTCAACAAAATACTAGCTAACATAATCCTGAAGCACATTAAAAGGATGATACACTATTATCAAGTTGGGTTTATCCCAGGAATGCAAGCATTCTTCAATACACACATCAATCAAGATGATAAACCATATTAAAAAATTGAAGAATAAAAACCATATGATCATCTCAATAGATGCAGAAAAATCTTTCAACAAAATTCCACACCCATTTATGATAAAAACCCTCCAGAATGTAGGCATAGAGGGAATTTATCTAAACATAATTAAGGCCATATATGAAAAACCCACAGCCAACATCGTTCTCAATGGTGAAAAACTGAAACCATTTCCTCTAAGATCAGGAACAAGGCAAGGTTGTCCACTCTCACCACTATTATTCAACATTGTTTTGGAAGTTTTAGCCACAGCACTCAGAGAAGAAAAAGAAATAAAATGAATCCAAATCGGAAAAGAGGTAAAGCTGTCATTGTCTGCAAATGATATGATACTATACATAGAGAATCCTAGGGATGCTACCAGAAAACTACTAGAGCTAATCAATGAATTTGTTAAAGTAGCAGGATACAAAATTAATGCACAGAATCTCTTGCATTCCTATACACGAATGATGAAAAATCTGAAAGAGAAATCAAGGAAACA
>NC_041229.1:22088103-22123989 GCF_002837175.3 Physeter macrocephalus | reverse complement strand
AGAATGAAATTAGGACACTCCCTAACACCATACACAAAAATAAACTCAAAATGGATTAAAGACCTAAATGTAAGGCCAGACACTATAACACTCTTAGAGGAAAATGTAGACAGAACACTCGATGACATAAATCACAGCAAGATCCTTTTTGACCCACCTCCTAGAGAAATGGAAATAAAAACAAAAATAAACAAATGGGTCCTAATGAAACTTAAAAGCTTTTGCACAGAAAAGGAAATCATAAACAAGATGAAAAGACAACCCTCAAAATGGGAGAAAATATTTGCAAATGAAGGAACTGATAAAGTATTAATCTCCAAAATTTACTAGCAGCTCATGCAGCTCAGTATCAAAAAAACAAACAACCCAATCCAAAAATGGGCAGAAGACCTAAACAGACCTTTCTTCAAAGAAGATATACAGATTGCCAACAGATACATGAAAAGATGCTCAACATCACAATTCATTAGAGAAATGCAAATCAAAACTACAATGAAGTATCCCCTCATGCCAGTCAGAATGGCCATCATCAAAAAAATCTACAAACAGTAAATGCTGGGGAGGGTGTGGAGAAAAGGGAACCCTCTTGCACTGTTGTGGGAATGTAAATTGATACAGCCACTATGGATAACAGTATGGAGGTTCCTTAAAAAACTAAAAATAGAACTACCATATGACCCAGCAATCCCACTACTGGGCATATACCCTGAGAAAGCCATAAGTCAAAAAGTGTCATGGACCACAATGTGCATTGCAGCTCTACAATAGCCAGGACATGGAAGCAATCTAAGTGTCCATCGATAGATGAATGGATAAAGAAGATGTAGCACATATATACAATGGATTATTACTCAGCCATTAAAAGAAACGAAATTGAGTTATTTGTAGTGAGGCGGATGGACCTAGAGTCTGTCATACAGAGTGAAGAAAGTCAGAAAGAAAAAAACAAATACCGTATGCTAACACATATATGGAATCTAAAATAAAAAAATATGGTTCTGACAAACCTAGGGGCAGGACAGGAATAAAGACACAGACATAGAGAATGGACTTGAGGACACGGGGAGGGGAAGGGTAAGCTGGGATGAAGTGAAAGAGTGGCATGGACATATAAACACTACCAAATGTCAAATAGATATCTAGTGGGAAGCAGCCGCATAGCCCAGGGAGATCAGCTCGGTGCTTTGTGACCACCTAGAGGTGTGGGATAGGGAGGGTGAGAGGGAGACGCAAGAGGGAGGAGATGGGGATATATATATATGTATAGCTGATTCACTTTGTTATAAAGCAGAAACTAACACACCATTTTAAAGCAATTATACTCCAATAAAGATGTTTAAAAAAAATCTAAGACATAGTGTTGATGTTATATCTACACTGAAGCAATGAACCTCTCAGTTTAAAGTATATTTATAATTTAGGGCATTGTGTATTTCCAGGGCAAAATAAATTGAATCAGCACCAACTATCTTTGTACTCCATTACCATCGTAATGACAACATGGTAGAGAAACTTTCATAATCTGCTCATTTCTTTTACTAATTTAGAATTTAGAATCGTTAATACTTATCACAGAAAGATTATGGGCCATACAAATAAAAAGAAATATTAGGTCAGAAATGTAGGCAGCACATATTAACACAATGCCTAGAAGAGCATCTTTTGAAATAGAATAATCATTTGGAATTTCTTCATCAGCTTTGCACTATCATTTCAACCTAGGAGTGATTATAAAGGGGTTGGGTCAATGCAGTATATACTCATCCTATTAAGATAACAGTTGAAAATGTGAGCCAAAATTAAGAATAATATATTTGTACATCGTTTTCCACCCATTCTCAGACCCACCCCCCTAAATCTAACTTTCTTTGGTAGGTAAAGCTCAGATGCACACTGTGGGTGAAATGGATACGTCATGAGGCCAATAGGAAATACAAGATTTAGGACAGAAAAAGTGGTCCATCAACACTTCTTAGGTACTGGGAAGAGCTCCCTTTCCCCTTTCATGATACTGGGAGCCTAGGGAGACAGAAAGTATAGGCACCCAAGAAATATGGACAGAAGTAAGACAGACAAACTTGTGCCCTTGCTCTAGCTGTTCTTCAACAATACTGCAAAAGCAGTATTTAGTGAGATAAAGTCCTGTCCAAGGCATCCTTATGATGGCTGACTATTTAGTGAGAAAAAACTTTAGGACGAGATCAGATCAAAAATGGACTTCCCATTTGCATAGGAAAACTGAGGGTTTCATACCTTCTTTGCTGTGGGCTGCCTTTTGCTATAAACCTAAATGGAGTTACTCCTAGCTTATTGGGGTTAAAAGTGAGGTGGGTGATGGCTACAGCCTCCAATTATTCCCAGGGGAAAAAAAAAGTGAGCAAGAGTTCCACTACCACTGTGTCTTCCAGGATTATTAATACAAAGAGACTTGGGACTTCGAATTGACACTGGGATAGTATTATCTTTACAGTAGATATAGAAGCTACATAGTAGTGAAAGAATCTGTAGGCAAAATTTACCACCTCTCTGGATGCCATGCTTAAATAGAGCTTTCTCGGTTAATACTTAGTACATTATACCAGTAACCACAGCAGCGTACAGGTTTGAATATTGCTATTAAATTCCATATAATTGGCAAATGCAAAGATGAATTAACGTTATTTCCTTTTCTGCTCAACAGAGGTAAGTTGGTATGAAGTTGGGCTACCCTGCAAAACAGAACCAGAAATGTTTCTCTTTCAAGGCCATGAAGAAGGAAACTGAGCAAAGAAATTGAATTTAAATCTGAAAGAGATGGGCCTAATATTTATCAAGCATCTGTACCTAGGCTAAAACATGTAATCCTTTCAGAGCCATCTGAGGCATAGGTGTTATTATTACTACTTTATAAATGAAGAAACCAAGGCTTAGGAATTTAAGTAGCTAACTGAAGGTCACACAGCCAGAGAGTGGCAGGAGCAGGATGCAAACATAGGTATATTTTATGTGTATATTCCTGATTCCAAATTCTGTGCTCCTTCCTAAGGCATCTTAGTTACCATTGGAGCCATTTTACAGATCAGAGAACCAATAATTAATTTCTTCTATCCTTTGACAGGTAAGAAAACTGCAGCTCAGAGTAATTAAGCATCTTCCCAAAGTCACATAATTTATTAATGCCACAGAATTCAAACCTACTTTTTCACAACAGATTTACCACCGGATCACAAGTATCACAACTAAATCTAAGCCAAAATGGGAAAGAAAATGATTCATATCAATATTGTTGTCACCAGACACATAGATTAGAACAAGTCTACCACCACTGGCCATCTGGTCTACAAATGTGGTGGGATCAACAAAAGAACCAAAGAAAAAATTTGAGAATGAGGCTTCTGATAGGAGAAAGGACTCCTTCAAGTATGCCTGGGTATTGGGAAAACTTAAAGCTGAACATGGGCTTGGTATCACCGCTGATATTCCCCTGTAGAAATTCAAGACCAGCAAGTAGTGTCATTGATGCCCCAGGACACAGAGACTACCCAAAACATGCCTATAGGCACACCCTAGGCTGACTGTGCTGCGCTGACTGCTGCTGCTCGTGTTGGTGAAGTTGAAGCAGGGATCTCCAAAAATGGGCAGACCTGTGAGCATGCACTTCTGGCTTACAGACTGTGGGTGAGACAACTAATTGTTGCTGTTAAAATGGGTTCCACTGAGCCACCCGGCAGCCAGAAGAGATATGAGGAAATCCTTAAGAAAGTCAGCACCTACATTAAGAAAATTGGCTACAACCCTAACACAGTGGCATTTGTGCCAGTTTCTGGTTGGAATGGTGACAACATGCTGCAGCCAAGTACAAACATGCTTTGACTCAAAGGATGGAAAGTCACTCATAAAGATGGCAATCAATGCCAGTGAAACCATGATGCTTGAAGTTCTGGATTGCATCCTGCCACCAAGTCTTCCAACTGACAAACCCTTGCGTTTGCTCCTCCAGGGTGTCTACAAAATTGGCGATATTGGCACTGTCCCTGTGGAGACTGGTGTTCTCAAACCCAGCATAATGGTCACCTTTGTTCTAGTCACCGTTACAACTGAAGTCAAGTCTGTTGAAACTCATCCTAAAGCTTTGAGTGAAGCTCTATCTTGGGACAAGGTGGGCCTCAATGTCAAGAACATGTCTGTCAGAGATGTTTGTTGTGGCACTGTGGCTGGTGACAGCAAAAATGACCCACCAGGGACTTCCCTCATGGCACAGTAGTTAAGAATATGCCTCCCAATGCAGGGGGCACGGGTTTGATCCCTGGTCCGGGAAGAACCCACATGCTGCGGAGCAACAAAGCCCGTGTGCCACAACAACTAATGAGCCTGCTCTCTAGAGCCCATGAGCCACAACTACTGAGCCCACATGCCACAACTGCTGAAGCCCATGTGCCTAGGGCCCGTGCTCCGCAACAAGAGAAACCACCACAATGAGAAGCCCGTGCACAGCAACGAAGAGTAGCCCCCACTCTCTGCAGCTAGAGAAAGCCTGCACGCAACGACCAAGACCCAATGCAGCCAAAAATAAATAAATAAATAAATGACCCACCAATGGAAGCAGCTGGCTTCACAGCTCAGGTGATTATCCTGTACCATCCAGGCCAAATCAGTGCTGGCTATGCACTTGTGCAGTATTGTCAAATAGCTCATGTTGCTTGCAAGTTTGCTGGGCTGAAGAGGAAGGTTGACTGCTATTCTGGAAAGAAGCTGGAGGATGGTTCCCAATTCTGTAAAGCTGGTGTTGCTGGCATGGTTCATATGGTTGCTGGAAAGCCCATGTATTTTGAGAGCTTTTTGGACAATCCTCCTCAGGGTCATTTTGCTGTTTGCGACATGAGACAGACGTGTCTTGGGTGTCATCAAAGCAGTGGATGACCCAGAAAGTTCAGAAGGCTAAGTGAATAATATCCTTAATATCTGACACCCCAGTGTTAATCAGTTGTGGAAGAACATTCTCAGGACTGTTTGTTTCTGTTGGCCATTTAAGTTTAACCATAAAAGACCGGTTAATGATAATGCATCGTAAAACTTTCAGAAAGTAAGGAAAATGTGTTGTGGACCACTTGTTTTTGTGTGCGTATGGCAGTTTTAAGTTATTAGTTTTTAAAATCAGTAATTTTTAATAGAAACAATTTGACCAAAAATCTGTCACAGAATTTTGAGACCCATTAAAATAAAGTTTAATGAGAAACCTGTGTCCTCTTTTGGTCAAGACTGTAAATTCCTATAGTACTACTTAGGTAAAAGATTTAAGTAAGCATTTCCTATAATCTATTTTTGGTGTTTTATCTGCTGAAACCAAAATTTGATAATTTTGGGTTAACATTTTTTTCTGGGTGGGAATTTTTGTTTTTTTTCCCCCTTGTCTAAGAGGAAGAATCATCTATGTTTTTTAGGGACACAGTGAAAAGCTGTGGGAGGGAGTCTGTTGGTTGCAACCCTTCATAGGTTAGGACAGACAAGCAAAAAGAATTTTTGTTTATAGCTAAGCTCTTGTAAGAAGGCCAAATTCATATATCCAGAAAAGATGAAAATTCTAATTTGAAAAGATACATGCACCCCAATACTCACAGCAGCATTCTTTACAATAGCCAAGACATGGAAGGAACCTAAATGCCCATTGACAGATGAATGGCTAAAGAAGATGTGGTATATATATATATACAACAGAATATTACTCAGCCATTAAAAAGAATGAAATAGTAACATGTGCAGCAACATGGCTGGACCTAGAAGTTATCATACTAAGTGAAGTCAGTCTGACAAAGACCAATATCATATGATATCACTTATATGTGGAATCTTAAAAAATGATACAAATGAACTTATTTACAAAACAAAAATAGACTCACACACATAGAAAACAAAGTTATGGTTACCAAAGGGGAAGGGGGAGGGGGAGGGATAAATTAGGGGTTTGGAATTAACAGATACACACTACAATAGATAAAATAGATAAACAACAAGGATTTACTGTATAGGAAGGGAAACTGTATTCAATGTCTTATAATAACCTATAATGGAAAAGAATCTGAAAAGAATAGATATATGTATGTATACATATAACTGAATCACTTTGCTCTACACCTGAAACAATTGCAACATTGTAAATCAAGTATACTTCAATTTTAAAAAAGGCCAAATTCTGCAATATTAAAGTCCATGTGTTGCACACAAAATTTTGTGTAGTCACATCAATATTGAGTAAATTTTTTGGTATAATCTCAAATTTTAGTTTCGCAGTTATTGGAATGTGCATTCTCAGATTTACAAATATTGAAGTAGTTTAAAGAGTCTAAAGTGTAAGGCTTAAATAGTAATAACTGCCCTGCTAGAGTTCATTGTATCTAGATTCTAGTGCTGGGAGTTGAAGGAAAAAAAAAAAAAAAAGAATTCAAACCCAGGACTTCTAATTTCTTCTCCAGGATTCTTTCCATTTTACAGATAATTGTAACATTCTACTAAGTCCAGTGTTTATCATTTTGTAATGTCATTTCTAACCTTTGTAGAGCATTTATTACTTAATTTAGATGACATCCAGGGTCAACTTGACTCTTAAAATCTAGACAAGACAGGTCTCCAGCATACCTCATGTTGAAAGTTCAAATCCCTGTCCAAGATTTCTGTGCATTCCTGGGGGGCTTATGTTTTCATAACTACCTCCTGCTTCAGCTGACTTCTTGTTCTCCACTTGGTATCTTGCAACTTGCTCGTTACTGCATGGGTTTTTCAGCTACCTTTCTTAGTTTTACATACACACACACACAAACAAAATCATGCACACAAAGCCTTTGTGTAGCCGATGTTACAAAAAGTTCAGAGAAATTAAGAAATAGATGGGGTTTGCACTGCCGACCCATCACAACTGGAATTAATAGTCATTCTGTTCTAGAGAGTCTTTTGGCTGATTTTCCACGTTGCTCAGCCATTCTCTCTCCTTTCTGTCCCCTCCTACCACCATCAATTTTTTTTTTAATGCAAAGTAATTCTACCCTCCATTTGTTCTGCCCCACACTCTGAATCCTACGGTGGGCCTATTTTTTCATATCCAAATGCTCCAAGGTATTTTCTTCTTTTAAGACCACTTATTCCCAAAAGAAATTGTACTATCAACTATTAAGAAAACAATAGGATTTTTTAAACCACCCATGAACTATACCACATGATCTAAGGGGCACACAGGGAAGAAAATCTGCTCTTAAAGAGTAGCTAATGTAATAGGGAAATAGATACACATAACTCAGAGTTCTCTTGGGCCTCACCAGTCTGTGAAAACAACGAGGTCACATGATATTTAACAGTTCAGTCTCCACAACATGCCCACCTCACCCCTGACACCCCCAGCCCCATGTCCTGACAGATATGAGAAAGGCCAATATAACAGAAATTCAGCTAATACAACTATGAAGACTAAATAATGTAAAATTAGAGCGGGGAAAGACATCTGAAGGCTGGAGAGAGTTACTAAGATGACCATGGGTGAAATGGCCCACCTGAGGTCTAAGTCAGCTATTTCATTTTCTGAGCTTGAGTCACCAGGTTTCAATGGTAACAGCTTCTAAAGGTCTGTTTGTTTAATCTTTTTTAGTTTTATTCTCCCCCAACAAGAAAATCTGGGGTTATCTGGGGTTTCCATTTCTGACCAAATGGAAAGTATTAACACTCAAAGCAACTGACAATGGAAATCCATTTAACTTCATGTTACAATGTTTCTGTTATAAGCAATGAGAAAAACCAGTAAAGTCAGTGAAAAGGTAATCTTGCAAAACAAGTTTTAAATAATGCAGCTACCACAGGTCCTCCATTCCTAAAGTTTTTTATTCATAAAGTTCTAGCAATATCATTTGGTGGCAAAACTTGAACTGATTAGACATGAGACTGTTTGTAGTCATTATTCATCCCAATTCATGGGAGTAGTCCTGTGTTTCCTGAAGAAACATGCAAGTGCTTGATTACAGGGTGCTCCTCCAGCCACACTAAGGGAAGTATGTAAGATGTGGAAGGCAGAAACTACCTTTCCAAAGTCTAAGACATGCTGAATTCCAGGACCCATGTGGCCCCAAGGGTTGCAGATAAAGTGTTGTACACTTATGTGTTGACATCTGCTAGAGGAAACTGAGAGCAAAGTGGAGGGAAGTAATGGCAAATGAGGGAAGCTGGTATGGCTCCAGGGGCCCAATTTTCAGAAGGCCTGGTTAGTCTGTCAAAGGCAGAGAATACTAGATAGAGGACCGTTGTAGACATCTGGAGTTGTACAGAGGCTGTGGTGAGTGAGAATATTTGGGAAACCCTAACAAGTCCTCCAGCCAAAGTCAAACTCGCCTATGGGGACCTGTGGCCCAGCTACTCATCACCACCTACAAAGCAGGGTGTTGAGGGCAGGACAGTAAGATCACAAACATTCTAGTGGAAGTTTCTAAGCTCCTCCTTTTTACTTTAAGAAATCTGATCATTTAAGTTTGGGGTTTATTTCAATGCTCATTTAATTTTCAGAAAAGGGATTATTTTAAAAAGAAAAAAGAGAGAATAGATAAATAAAGACTTACTTACTAAAATCGGTCTTAAACTTGGCAGCACATCAGAATCACTTGGGAAGATTTTTAAACTACTGATCCCTGAACCCATCCCAGACACACTGATAAGGAGGTCCTGAAGTGCTTCCAAGGCACATGGAATTTTCAAAGTGACCCAAGGTAATCTTGATGTGTAGACAAGGTTGAGAACTACTGCCTTAGAAATTTTTTTTTAATTTTTAAAAAGAGAAAGACTGGGGCTTCCCTGGTGGCGCAGTGGTTGAGAGTCCGCCTGCCGATGCAGGGGACACGGGCTCGTGCCCCGGTCCGGGAAGATCCCACATGCCGCCGAGCGGCTAGGCCCGTGAGCCATGGCCGCTGAGCCTGCGCGTCCGGAGCCTGTGCTCCGCAATGGGAGAGGCCACAACAGTGAGAGGCCCGCGTACCGCAAAAAAAAAAAAAAAAAAAAAAAGAGAAAGACTTTTCCCCTATTTCTGTACAAGGAATGAAAGTGCCAAAGATCCAGAAAAGCCCAAACAGGGTGGCGAGTACACTTTGCAGTTCTTGTTTAATCACATGGACTAACCACACAAAGGAAGTTCCATTTCTGCAAAACCTATCAGTTTCTCTTTCATACTTATTGTTTGCAATCCTAGACGTATGAAACAATTTTCAGCCAATGACTTCATCTTCCCCAACCTTGAGGCCATGGATGTGCCCAACATTTATGTACCATCAAGGATTAAGGAAAGGTCTGCTATATGTCAGAAGGAAAAACAGCTTCCCAGAAATCCCCTTGTGTGTTGGATGGAATGTAGCAGAATCAGTGTCTTGACAGGTACCTAACTTCTTTTCTTTCTTCTGATGGCGTATCTGCATAATACAGTCCACATTCTTTATATGTATGCTTAAGCGATTTGGCTTTCTCTCCTTTTTCTCGGAATTACCTCAAAATGAAGAAAATTTTGCAAGCTAGTCTCTCTCTTATCTGCTTTAAAATATGGCTCCAGAATGCTTTCTCTTTGACTGTATCCTGTGTATCCCCATGACTGTTTGGTTTATTTGTGATAGCTGACAATTCCTCCTCTTCATCTGCTGCTTTGGGGAAATGATCAAGCCAAACAGGATTCATATTCTTCATGTGTTAGCCAACCAAACATATTTTCTAAGCTATTATTTATTTTTCTCTCACCATTTGGACTTTTTCTCACTTCTCCTCCTTCAAGTCTCTTCCTCAGAGGTTCTGCCTTTATCCTCAATTCAAATTGGGTAC
Source organism: Physeter macrocephalus (assembly GCF_002837175.3). NCBI lineage: Eukaryota > Metazoa > Chordata > Mammalia > Artiodactyla > Physeteridae > Physeter > Physeter macrocephalus. Next base: position 22,114,179 of record NC_041229.1, on the reverse strand, counting down.
CCTGTTACCGTTTCTCAGAACATCATGTGCTTCACTTTTCATAGCACTCATCACAATTTAATTAAATGTTTATCTCTGTACTTATTTATTTAATGTCTATTTTCTTACTAGATGATAGAATATTTGAGGTCAGGAACCAAATTTGTTTTGTAGTTTAGTCTGTTGTTTAGTTGTTTAGTTTGTCATTTGGTTTGGTTTGATTTTTGTTTTTATCCTTTGTTTCCTGTGTGTGTCTTGGTGTGTGTTTGGGGATTTTCTTCGGTGGGTTTTTGTTCATTTGTTTGGTTGGTTTTTGGAGGGGAGGGTCCTTTCTTTTTTTTTTTATTACCATGTGTCACATCAGTGCCTAACACTGAGTGGATGATAAATAAATACTAATTGAATCAATGGATTAAAAGCCCCAAAGATTCAAATAACCTGGGGCATTGGATATGTTCATCAGAAGGTCACTGGAGACTTTATGAAAAGGTGACAGTTAAAGCAGAGATAACTGGAAACCAGAAAGCAGTAGACTGAAGATGGACTGGGAGCCCAGAGAAGGGAGGTGTAGTACACTCACATTTGCATAGCAAGACTTGCAATTGTCATGTAAAAACAAGTGTCCAAAATGTAAGACTTTAACCAATGAGTCACACCTAACGTAATAAATGAACATTTATTTCAGAGTTGCACATTCCATTTTTATATAATTGTGATTCAGAACAAATACCTTGATGATGCTTTATTTGCTATGGCAAGTGCTTAACTGCAGCTTGTTTTGTTGGCATTTATTTAAATGTCAGTAAAACTCTCTCCCACAGATATTAAATTTTATAATTAATCATTCATGAAGCCTTCTTTAATCAACTTTTCCTTAAGTATTTCAAATTCTTGTCAGGCCCATTCATTTTCCCTGTGATGATCTAAGGATTGGTTTTAGGCGATAAATTGACTATGTTCTCCCAAAGCACATTTTTCTTAAGAGTTTGAAAACATTCATTTTTACTCATCTAAGTTATCATGCAGTGGGGCCTGAGCTACAGTAAACACATAAATAATAATAATACAGTAAAATAATAATAATACAGTAAAAACATAATGAGTAGAATCTGTTAACCCAAAGGCAAGTGATATCAAGCATTTTCAAGTTTCTTGCATTTTTATGATAAGTAATATAATTTGACCAATATATTCAGTGAATCAGTCAACTAACAAGTGCAAGTGCCAACCATGAGTCATATCCGGGAATAGAATTATATACACACTATGATATGTAATATGAAAAGATATATAACACTATGCCTGCCCTCATGGAGTTTATAATCCAAGTGGAAAGAAAGACATGAAAGCAAGTAGGAGCAATAAAGAGTTAAGCAGCTATTATGGAGGCAAGTATAATTGATAGAGGAAAAGATTGGAGTCTGGGATAATAGGGGAGTCAGAATGGCTTCCTGAGCTGAGCTGTATCTTAAAAACTGAGTAAATAAGGGGGTTGGAGTGAGAGGAGTAATGGGGAGAAAGGACAGTCCAGACTTGAAAAAGTGGATCAAAGACCCAGGAACGTGAAACAGCATGACATCTTGGACATGCTGGTCATTAGGCATCTTGCAGGTCACTGGGCACAGAGTGGGGTTCAGTAAGAAATAAGATGGGAGAGGCAAGGAGAGACCAGGTTTTGTGGTGTCTTGTGCGCTGTGCTGAGCAGTTTGGATTATATTCTCTTGGCAATGTGGCATCTCTGGAATGTTTCAAGTAGGTAATGACTTGGTGAGACAGGTGTTTGAGGAGCTCACTTTGGCAGCTGTTTAGAGATTGGATTAGAAAGTTTGAGGTCTGGAGACATTTTATTCATTCATTCAAATATTTTAAAAGTACCTTTTAAGTACCAGATACTGTCTACCTCTAGGAATACAGGAATGAACCAAAGAGACAAGATCTCTGGTCTCACAGAGCATCCTAGCAGTGGCAGATAGATAATTACCAGACAAGTAAAGAGACAAACAAGAAAAACAGAAGATAATGTTAAGCACTGTGCAAAAATGAAAATAGGTTGACATAAGAGAGACTGGCCAATGGCTACTTGAAATTGCATGGAAAGAAATATCTCTCTGAGCAGAATCTGAATGACAAGAAAAGTCAATCATTCTATGATTGGGGGGTAAGCATTCCAGGCTAAGGGACAGCTGGTGCTAAGAAGACAAAAGTTTAGCCAGCTCAAGAAATGGAAACAAGGCGAGTGAACAGTGTTAAGATGGTGAGGGGTGAGCGATTAAGTTTAATAGGTAGACCCAGACTAGAATTCAAAGGTCATGAGACCTAAGGCAAAAGATTTGGGTTTTATTTTAAGCGCCATAGGAAGTCACTTCATGGTTTTAGGGAGGCAAGTGATATGGTCTGGTGTCTATTTTTAGATGATCATGGGATCTTTGTGGAAGGTGGACAGGAGCAGGAGTAGGAAGAAGTTGGCAAGCTATTGCAGTCGTCCACATGGGAGGGATCAGGTGGGCTAGAGTGATGGCAGTAGAGATGGAAAGAAGCAGAGGCAACTGGGACGTGTGTGTAGAGTTAGAAAGGACTTGGTGGTATATTAAACGTGGGGAACAAGAGGAAAAGTGGAATCAAAGAACACTGCTGGTTTTTTCAGTGTATAAGCCCAGTAGTGGGATTGCTGGGTCATATGGTAGTTCTATTTGTAGTTTTTTAAGGAACCTCCACACTGTTCTCCATCGTGGCTGTATCCATTTACATTCCCACCAGTAGTGCAAGAGGGTTCCCTTTTCTCCACATCCTCTCCAGCATTTATTGTTTCTAGATTTTTTGATGAAAAACAAATACCATATGCTAATTCCATATATATGTATATATGGAATCTAAGAAAAAAAAATGTCATGAAGAGCCTAGGGGTAGGACGGGCATAAAACACAGACCTACTAGAGCATGGACTTGAGGATATGGGGAGCGGGAAGGGTAAGCTGGGACGAAGTGAGAGAGTGGCATGGACATATATACACTACCAAACGTAGGGTGGATAGCTAGTGGGAAGCAGGCGCATAGCACAGGGAGATCAGCTCGGTGGTTTGTGACCACCTAGAGGGGTGGGATGGGGAGGGTGGGAGGGAGGGAGACGCAAGAGGGAAGAGATATGGGAACATATGTATATGTATAACTGATTCACTTTGTTGTAGAGCAGAAACTAACACACCATTGTAAAGCAATTATACTCCAATAAAGATGTTAAAAAAGAACACTGCTGAATATTCGGCATGTGCAATGTGTGGATGTTGGAAATATTTGTTGAGAAAGGAGCAGATTGGAGAGGAAAATGGGAATTTCTATGGGACCATGTTAAATGTGAGATAACTATTGAATCCAAGAGGAGATGTCAAGTTGGCAAATGGGTGTACATGTCTGGAGCTCCAAGGAGAGGTCAGAGCTGTAGATAAAGATTTGAAAGTCATCCCTTTGTAGTGTTTTGAAAGCCCTGGGACTGGGTGGGACACCAAGGAGATGTAACTGGAGAAGAGGACGATACCCAAAAACCAGTTCTGGATGCTGAGAAGAAGATGTAAATATGGTTTTAAAAAGATACTGTGGCATCACAGAAGCCAAGAAAATAATGAATGGCTTTAGAATATGATTATAAGTTTTTTTAAAAAGTACAATATTATCATTATAATAGGCAGAGCTTCTTTTGCAGCTACTTAGCTTGTCCATGTCCCTCTTATTCAGCTCTGAAAATGTAGTGCTGTAAGAGTGTATGGCACAGAGTAGTAATAAAATAAATCTTGCAAGGGACCTGGTTTGGAGTTTATATAGATGTGGGAAACTTCAAAATTGAGGTCATGGGAGTGGGTGAGTGAGATTACCCAAGATGGGTGTAGAATGGGATAAAAGCCAAGGGCAGAAAGAACCCAACAAATAATAACATTTAGAGAATGTTTAGCAATGGAACATTTAGCAACACTTAACAGTGGAAACAAAGAAGGAGCATTCAGTAAGACAGGAGTGGAGCCAGGAGAGTGTTATTACTGTGGTGGGGGCGAGGCGGGGGGAGGAGTGGGAATGTGAAATATTACCAAAAAAGAGAGTCTGCTAGCAGACCTCGGAGAAAAGTAAAGTAAACAAGAGGATCTTGGTTGTAGTGGGTGAGGAAGAGGTAAGAAAGCCAGGAAAGTAAGTTTGAACTATTACTTCAGGATATGGGAGTTATTGCTAAATGAGTATAGAATTTCAGTTTAGCCAGATGAAAAGCCTTCGGTGAATATACTTAACAATACTGAGCTACGTTGAAAAGTGGTTAAGATGGTAAGTTTTATGTTATGTGTATTTTACCACAATGTAAAAAAAAATTTTTTTCAAACCTAGATGAACAGTAAAGGTAGAACAATCAGGAGATGGATGAAAAGAGACCATCTTCCTCTGACGCTGGAGAAAAGGAGGTGAAGCTGATGCTGATGAGGAGTTAGGGGATATCAGCACAGAAAACAAAGAGAAGAGTGTACATTAACCTGACTTTTCTAAAATATAAGGTGTGGTTGTCAGTGAGAATGGGAGGGCAGGCAGGAGCGACTCCCACCTCAGTGATCCTTGACGTCTGAGGAAGATAGCTTAGTGAGATCATTTCATAGAGGAACCAAACCTTGTTTTTGCCTGTTCCTCTCCTGCTAGACAGTTTTTCCCCAAAGTGTATAACGTGTTATTATAGTCAGTCAATGAGAATAATACACAGAGAAATACACAATCTTGTATTTGAGTGTATTCGGATTTATATCAAACTTAGCATCCACATTATTTCTTTTGTTCTGGCTGTACAGAAGCAATAAGATCATGACTTCCTCAGACCAGTAGTTTTGAAAATGTATTTATTTGTTGACAGCTCACCTTGCAATCTTAGGACGGTCTAAAATTAAACAAATCTAGAGGCTTAAAAGAGGAATAGTGGTAATTTTTATTTTAAATATGAATTACAATATCTAAGAGTTGCTTGCGTTTATTTCATAATGTCAGAAAAGAAGCACTCATGATATACAAAAAGCACCAAAAATACCTACAGTGAAATATCACAGCACGATGTTACTCTTTCCCACTTGATTATTAATGCCAGTGAGAGTAGAAACAGAGCAGATGTGCCTGAACCTTGCCTGGCATTTAATTTATCCCAGTGTACATGTGCAGAAATATTTTATTTGCTTGCAAAATTTTATTTGTATCTATATAGACAGGCTTGAATTTTAAAAAGAGCAGTGTATAGGTACAACTTTTTATTGTGGAAATGTTTATAAGCAAATTTTTGTTTTATTCATAAATATTTCAGTATGTATTTGTAAAAGCTAGGAACTTTTTTTTTAAACATAACAATACCATGATCACATCTTAAAAAGTTAATAACTCCTTAATATCATCAAATGTCTACTCATCATTTAAACTTCCCAATATATTTCTCAGTCGTTCAAATGAGGACCCCAATAAGCTCCATATATTGCAGTTAGTTGATGTGTCCTCTAAGTCTCTTTCAATCTATAAGTTCCCTTATCATCTTTCTTTTTTTTTCCCCAGCCTCTTCCTTTTATATTGAAATTGAATAATAAATGGGCCAGGAACTATGCTAGACGCTTAATGGATATAATCATATTTATTCATCACCAGAACCCTTTACAAGTAGATATTATAATTACCTAGATACAAGATCAGGAAATGAAGGCTTAGAAAAATGAATACACTAGCAGTGACAGAACTGAGTTTACATCTGCAGACCTCCTTGAGTCCAAAGCCCATGTTCTTTCTACTATCGATGGCCTCGCAAGTCACCATGTACTTGGGTCTCCAAAGCTCAAGATGACCTCTGTTTTCTTTTGAAATGCTATCCAAGCAAATTTGAGCCCAGGCATCCCAAAAATCTGGGTTTCTATAATGAATACAGTAGTGAGTGTCAAACCTTCTAACCACTTAGATATTTCCAATTAATTCCCACAAAAACAACAGAAATTACTGAAATATCAGCTGAGCAATCATCCCCCCATCCCCAACTCCTGGTATCAGCTTTTAGCCTTTCAGAGGTCAGAAGGAGATGAATAAGTTGTTGAGAGTGACCAGAGAGTGCCATAAGGAGAGAGAGATTCAAACTGGCATCTGTCATACTTGCCTCCTTGACCTCAAGCTTTGCAGAGTTGGTAACTACTGAATGATGACTCTAAACATAAAGTCAGGCAGACTCCGTTTTTCTTAAAAAAAATAGTGCCTTAAAACCTTGTAATAAAACAAGTTTAAAGCAGTTGCAGTCTCTCAGAGAGGTAATATTTTGGTCAGGAATTGCATTCTTGACCAAAAAACCATCTCAAAAAAAAAAAAATTAAGACATATCCAACAATATGTTAAAAAAAAACCTACAATTTTTGCAATTATTTAAAATAATAAAATAATATTCCAAGTGCTATAAATGAACATAAATTTTCCTTGGATATTGATGTTTAAAGCAGTCCCAATTTACTATAATTGCACATAGAGCTTACAAATGATATGATCCTACTGAATCTCCATATTTACTATTATTACACTTGTATTCAGTGTCCCAGACTTGGGTCTATCATTTTCATGTTACTTTTTCAGATACATGGTGAATGCCAACTTTATGCCTAAGTAAAAGTTTATTTTATTCCTGTAGTCATTCAACACACATTTAATGAGCCAATCTTAGGTGACAGGTCCAGTGTTAGATGCTAGATACTAGAGAGCTAGTGACTAATAAGACAAGGTTACTCTCAGTAAGTAGCTCAGCCCCATAGAGAACCGACATGAAAAGGAACAAAGACGATATAATGCAATGAGAACTGGGTGTATAATGTGCTACAAGGATGCATGAAAGGGAATAGCTAATGCTGCCCAGAGTCTAGGAGGCTTTCACAGAGGAGAGCATCTATGAACTGATTGTTGAAGGATGACAATGACGATGGTGAAAATGGTGGTTCTGGTGGTGGTAGTTCTGGTGGTGGTGCTTGTGGTGGTATTAGCGGCTATCGTTACTGAGCACTAACTAAGGGCCTATAACTGTGCCATGTTTATAATAATATCTCACTAAATCTTCACACTAGTCCATCGAGATCAGCTTTACCCACATTTTACAAAGGAACTAGCTGAGATCTAGGAAGTTAAGAATTGTACCTAATCACACAAGAGATAGGTGAAATCAAAACCACCTACCAAAACTTTTGGTTAAACCAACACCTCCGGTTGCAACAATAGCTTCTTATGCTAATACTCTCAAACTCTCTGCCCAGGAGTTTGTCAGGTGGACGGGTAGAGGAAGGACATCCCAGGCAGAGGGGTGGGTGTCTACAAAGGCTTTGAAGTGAGGGGCAGCAGTCCACACTCACAGAAAGCAGGTCCTGGTAGAGAGTAGAAAATGATTACAGTCTCTCCTAGAAGCTTTTCACTAAACATTCAAAAAAAGATCATTTGAGTAAAAGTGTTGAGAGTGGAATTGGAGTGGATGATCAATAGAGTTTATTTACAGTGAAGCTGAAAACTTAATATATTACCTTTCCATCTTCTCAACTGCAAGCTACTTTCAGGCAGAAATTGACAACCAGGTTATATAGCTTATTAATTACATAATGTATTTATTCATCTGACAAATCTTTCTTGGACGCCTCTATATCTAGGCAGACACTGTGCTGGGCACTGCAGAGAAGGAGGTAAAGAAGGCATAAAGCCTCCTCAACAAGGGCATCACCTGGAGGAGGACGCTGGCACCTCGGCAAGCAGAGAGCAAACGCTGCCTGGAGTGACTTCAGCCGGATGCACAAAATGCACCATGGTTTGAATTTAGAAGCTCCTAAATTAAGAATTAGATTCACAGAGAGATTGAATAATCAGAATAACAGCAGACAAGAGCCAGTGGGAGATGATTTTTCAGACTCTAATAGTCTTTCTCTTTCATGAAGCCTCAGACAATTGTACTATCATGCCACAGTTGGAATACTTCAACTTTATGTCCATGAGGAATCTACTTTTGCATGATATTACAGATAATACTGAAAAAGAAATGTTTGCTTTGGAAAAAATAAAAGGAAAAAGAGAATTAAACCTTGTAATTATTTGTGTTTAAAGGTTTCCAATTTTTAATTTTCTTAAGGCAAAAGCTACCTGGCAGGGTCTTGATTTCTAAGTGAAATAACTAGAGGATTAACCAATTGTTAACAATGTAATATTTAGTTAAAGTAGATTAATAGATAATGTGATAGAAAAAATAGAAAATGAATGAACATCAAGGATACTAAAAGACAGATGACCACAGTGAAGATCAGGGGACAGCTGGCCTAAGGCTCTATAGTGGTGCTTTAAAAGGAAGATAGAAACTGTGGTCTCTCCCAGTGAAACACCATGTGCATATTCAGGGGCAAGATTAATATATATGAAGGTGGAGGACATGAGCAACGTGCTATGAGAAATGGAACCAAATATTCCCTAGGTCTTTTTTTTTTTTTTTTTTTTTTGTGGTATGCGGGCCTCCGTCTGCTGTGGCCTCTCCCGTTGCGGAGCACAGGCTCCGGATGCGCAGGCTCAGCGGCCATGGCCCACGGGCCCAGCCGCTCCGCGGCACGTGGGATCCTCCCAGACCGGGGCGCGAACCCGGTTCCCCTGCATCGGCAGGCGGACGCGCAACCACTGCGCCACCAGGGAAGCCCCTCCCTAGGTCTTAAAATTCAGTGATTGCCCCCTCCTAGCCACCTCCTTCTGTCTGAAGCCATGGTAAATGGCATTCTCAGAGTGCATACTGTGAAGTTCCAAGTATAAAGTGGGTCTGCATTGATGTAAACATAAGTCTAAGAATGGAGGTTCCTCTCCATAGTGGTTCATAAGAACACATGACTCTTACAAAGATTTGACAATGAAGACTTAGCAGGGGAAAAAAAGAAGAAGAGTAGGGAATTAGAGTAAATATCTGTGGTTTAGAGCTTATGCTTTGATTCACATTTGTAATTAAACAGGCTTTGACCTATTCAAATGCATCACTGCAGGAAAGTCCCCTTCTCTGTCCTATATCATCAATTTTTCCTTGTCTATTGGTTGGATCATTTCCAGCACATGTAAACATGTTTTTTTCTTTTTCATCTTATAAAAATTTCCTCTCTGGACTGTACTTCCCCCTTCAGCTGCTGCCCATTTCTCTGTTCTCCTTTTTAGCAAAACTTCTCGAAAGATTTGACTATTCACTACTCACTATTTATTCCTCCAATTTTGTTACCACACTCTAATTAGGCTTTTCCACCACCACTCCCCAAAAGCTCATTAATGAACTCCATGTTGCTGAATCCAACAGTCAATGCTCAGTCATCCCTCTTGGCATTATCAGCAACATCTGATACAATTGATAGCATTCAATTTCTTGGAAATACTTCCTTCACTTGGAGTTCATGGACACACATTGGCTGCCTCCCTTACTGGTTTATCCTCTTCTTCAAGCCCAGTGCTTGGTTCTTGAACCTCTCTCTTTTCTCCACACTCGCACTTGAGACCTCATGGCATTAAATACCATCTCTATGTTAATGACTGCCAGATTTATACTTCCATGCTGGACCTCTCCTCTGAAATCTTGTCTTATCCATCCAACCATCTACTCAGGAACTCTATTTGGATGTCTAAAAAATATCTCAAAATTAATATGCCCCAAACCGAACTCATGATCTCCTTGCCACAATCAAATTTGGATCACCCATAATCTTTCCCATCTCAGTAAATAGCATCCATCCTTCCACTTGTTCAAGCCCCAAATCTCAGAATTTGTGTCTAATTTCCTTAAAGTAAGAGTTTTTTTTTTCTTTTCCCAAGAGAGGTCCTACTACAATGTCATAGACCCCTTTGAGGAAGGACGCAGTGCCACAAGTACCACAAATCTTCCTTGCAGTCTTCCCCAAAGAGAATGTGGTAATTTACCAGGGTGACTGTGCACTATGGAAATGGAAATACCCAAACTTTCCTGGGATTACTGAAGACTGGCTCTGAGTTGACATTCATTCCTAAGAACCCAAAATGTTACTGTGGCCTACAAAACCAAATGGGGACCTATGGAAGTCAGGTGATAAATGTAATTTTGGCCTAAGTCTTTCATGGACCCAGTGTATGCAGAGACCCATTCTGTGATTATTTCCCTAGTGGCTTAAGGTCCAGTTGGAAATGACATTCTCAGGAACTGTCAGAATCCCCACAAGAAAGGCAGAATAATGATGGTTAAGATTATAGACTCCGGAGCTGGCCTGCCTGGGTTCAAATCCTATATATGTCACTAGCTGTGTGGCCTTGGGCAAATTACTTTATTAACTCCTTTGTGCTTCTGTTTCCTAATCTTAAAAATGAGATAATAATATCCCTTAAGGGTGGTATGAGGATTAAATGAGTTAGTATTTGTCAAATGCCTATACATAGTAAGTGCTACATAAATGTTGCTTAAATAAATAAATTCCTTAATCCCTTTCTTTACTTCACACTGCCCCTCAAATCAGTCAGGAAATCCTTTTGGCTTTACCTGCAAGTCATATTTAAAGTCTGACTGCTTTACACTACACTCCCTCCTCCTAGCCCCCACTGCCACCACCACAGAGCCAGCCACAACCAACTCTTACTGGATTATTGCAGTAACCTCTTAACTGAACAGGCCCTCCATTACCTCCCTAACCTCATCTCTTAATAGTCTCCATATTCATCCTACTGCACTGCCCCCACACCAGCTGCTCCCCAAGGACTCCAGACTTGCTCTCACTTTAGTGTCTTTGCACTGGCTGTCTCCTTGGCCTCGGATGCTCTCGCTCTGGTTATCCTCATGTGTCAACACTCTTGACGTTTTTCGCAAATGTCAACTTCCTAATAAAGCCCACTCTGATCATTCTTATTTAAATATTATTATGCCCCCATACATATTCCCAGTACATCCATACACACTCTTTATCCTGCTCTATTTTAATAGTACTCATCAGTTTCTAAAATGTACAGAATTTACTGTATTTACTAGATCCCACAGAAGATCCTGAAAAGGTCCCAAGTAGTTAAAAAGATCCACTAGATAGAAGGTACAGGAATCCCCGAGTCACTGCTTAGAGCAGAGTTATCCAGGAGAACCTCCTGAGCAGCAACATACGCACTGAACTTTCCATGAGCAAGGGCTGACTGCTTGCTAGGAGGTCCATCACCAGTTCGATGGAGCACAGATTACTGCCTCTACCTGGCCTTGCCATCATTCAAGGGCCTCCTTAACTGCCCAGCTAATATCCCAGGGGTGAATGGATCCATGCATAGGAAAAAGAAAATAACAATTGCACCTACAACACCCAGCAACCAGAGAGAGGAAAACAAGCAGAATGACTAAAACTGGCAGCTCCTTATGTACCAGAACTGCTGGAGAAGAAAGATGATAGCTTTAAGTTTTGAATGAGATTTAAAAAATGATAATAACAATGGTGCTCAAAGAAATTCACTTGTAATATATGAAGAGGGAAAAAAAAAACAGACTCTGGAATTCAAAGAGTTTTTTCTTTTTTTGTTTTCTTTTTTAACTTTACAAATTCCACAGATGGAATAGAAGGAGCTTCTATTTTCTGTTGGGGATTGAATTGGGACCTGTATAATCAAGCAAATTATATCTCAACACAGAAAGTAAAAATACAAAGAGATGGAAATCATAAGAGAAATTTTTAAAAAGGGCTTGGAGGACAGATGCATAGACCCAACATGTGACTAATGAAATTTCCAAGGGTGGGAAAGGGAACAGATGTAGGAATGCATTAATTAAGGAAATAACAGAAGAAATTTTCCCTTTTTTGCAGAAAGACTCAAGTCTACAAATTTAAAGTGCTCATTGAGTTCCAGGCATAATTGATCAGGAAAAACATTTTTAAAAACCCAGTTGGGCATATCCAGGCAGAATTCCTAAATTCAAGCATAAAGAAAATGCATAGGCTGTCACACATAAAAATTGTTTACATACAAAGGAAAGGGCCAACACAAATAGGACTGAGGAATTAGACAGAAGAATTACCCCCATAGAGCACTGAGGGAGGAGGATGTCAACCCCAAATCCTATCCCCACTGAGAAAGCCAGCTGTCATGGTGAGAGAGGGAGTGGGCAAATATGCAGGAATCCAGGACTTACATCATCCACATATTCCATCTAAGGTAATGCTTCAGGAAGCACGCCAAGACAACAAGATAATCAAAACAGAGTCCCCAGTAGGGCACAAAGAGGTGAGGAAATAGCATGAACATGAGTCTCTGTCTCTCTGCACGTGTGTGTGTGTACAGTTTTCCACTTAGATATACTTAATTTTCCACTTAAACCTAAATTGAAAATGGTAGAATGCCTGGGAATTTGTAATATAAGTGCTAAACAATGATCATATAAACAGAAGAAACAACCTACAGGGGAAAACCTAAGAAAGTCTAAAAGTATTAAATGATCTCATAAATCCTTGGGAAGGGAGGAAGGAGCAAGTAGAGAAGGGAAGTGGATGTTTTCTTAAGGTTTCACCTGAGAAACGAGTAGGGAAATGAAATCATAAAAAAGGTGAAAGAGGACAGCGAGAAAATAAAACACTTCCATGGAGAGATATGATCAGTACCTTATTTTCATATTGATAGCAGAGAAAGAAGTGGTTCAATAGAAATAAACAAAATGGGAGAGTAATACCTAGAAGAGTGGGGAAATGTGATAGAACCTCTAAATTTAATAAGGAAAAGATAGACAATTAATAGTACTTTGATCAACCCACCAAAACTAAGGGGGGGGGAGGAAAAACAACATAATATAAATAATATGCATGAGGTAAAATGAAAGAAATAAAATCAAAAATATCTGTTTTCAGTTAAATGTGAATGGATTGGATTCATCTTTCAAAGACAAAGACTGTCAGATTGGATTTAAAAAAAAAAGTAGATGAGTCTTTTCAAAACACACTGAAAACAAAAGTTTTTTTTTAATGTTGGAAAGAAAGAAGTAGGCAAACAGATATCAGGAAAATACATTTTTTTTTAGAAAAAGAAAGGAGGAAAAACAGCATACAATTATAATTAGCAAAGCAGCATTTAAGATTAAAAACATTAATCAGGGCAAGAGGAAGGTTACAAAACATAAAGGCACCGTTTATTAAAAGGATGTAACAGTCACAAATCTGTAGGTACCAAATATCTAAAAAGCTAAATATATGAAGCAAACACCTTTAGAAATCTTCTTTAAAAATGATACATAGGGGCTTCCCTGGTGGCGCAGCGGTTGCGCGTCCGCCTGCCGATACAAAACATAAAGGCACCGTTTATTAAAAGGATGTAACAGTCACAAATCTGTAGGTACCAAATATCTAAAAAGCTAAATATATGAAGCAAACACCTTTAGAAATCTTCTTTAAAAATGATACATAGGGGCTTCCCTGGTGGCGCAGCGGTTGCGCAGCGGTTGCGCGTCCGCCTGCCGATGCAGGGGAACCGGGTTCGCGCCCCGGTGTAGGAGGATCCCACATGCCGCGGAGCGGCTGGGCCCGTGAGCCATGGCCACTGGGCCTGCGCGTCCCAAGCCTGTCCTCCGCAACGGGAGAAGCCACAGCAGAGGGAGGCCCGCATACCCCAAAAAAAAAAAAAAATGATACATAAACCTTAACTTTATAGTAGGTTATTTTAATAATTACTTTTATTATATCACTTTTATATTTTTGTTCCTGTGTTTAGTGTAGGTGGCCATGTTTATGCTTTGGTAGATCCCCTCAGGTGCAGTTAATCTTAGAAGAAGGGTGCCTGTAGGTATTAAGTTTACTTATAAAGATTCCAACAGGGTCTTGTTTTGAAAGCTGGTGATCCCCTTACCACACTGCACACTCTCCCTTAGGCCAAAGTGAACCCAGCAAGAAACATCACAGGGCCTACCAGGCAGAGAGCAGAATGGAGGGCCCCTGGGGCCCCTCTGAGGATATGTTCCATCCCTACTGGTACAGCATGGCCTCAGGCCATCCTTCCACCCTGGACCTCCCCAGGACCATCTGAGCCTCACACTGCATCCTCACCCCTAATGCATTACCCCAGTGGGGTAAAAGGGATGGGTGTCCTGAAGGGAGACCAGAGTCCTCTCTGTCCTCTGCTAGCCACTCCCTAGATTCAATCCTGGCACTTGGCAAACATTCATCCCTCTTCAGTTTCAACAACAAAAGAGTTTTGAGTACACAGTATGTATAAGACCCTGTTCTGGGCTTTTTTATTTAGGGCACTTTTTTCCCCAAGATTTCTCTCAGGTCTGGTGAGTGAGCCAGAGTTCTAGGACTCGTGTGGCTTCCAAATGCTCCACATTTTGGGGTTGTCTGGCAACGGTCCATAGGCAGTTCTGACCCATGACTTAATTTCCATCAGGCTGAGGAAAAATTATTGTATTAAGATTAATACAGGGACTTCCCTGGTGGCACAGTGGTTTAGAATCCTCCTGTCAATGCAGAGGACACAGGTTCGATCCCTGGTCCGGGAAGATCCCACATGCCAGGGAGCAACTAAGTCCATGTGTCACAACTACTGAGCCTGTGCTCTAGAGCCCACGAGCCACAACTACTGAACCCACGTGCCACAAGTACTGAAGCCCACGTGCCTAGAACCCGTGCTCCACAACAAGAGAAGCCACCGCAATGAGAATCCCCTGCCCTGCAACAAAGGGTAGCCCCCATTCACTGCAACTAGAGAAAGCCCATGCACAGCAATGAATACCCAATGCAGCCAAAAATAAATAAATAAATTAATTTTTTAAAAATATTAATACAATAAAGTGAGTTTTTAGTGAAGCTAAATCTATTCCATTTAGACAATTTTTCTTTATCCTGATACTATGTCCTTCCTCTTCATAGCTTAAAGTAGCCTTTCTCTTATGAAATGATAGCAGATGGCAGAGTTTTTTTAATATTCTTACTTGAAAAATAAAATGTTGACAACCCTATGAACTCCCCCCAAATAATTTAATGTATGATGAATATAAGATGTATAACTCTGTGAATTCAAATGTGTGGGGACCTCTGTTCTCTATGGTTTCCTCTCTGTACTTTGTGTGTGTGTGTGTGGCCACGCTGCTAAGCCACCGCAATGAGAATCCCCTGCCCTGCAACAAAGGGTAGCCCCCATTCACTGCAACTAGAGAAAGCCCATGCACAGCAATGAAGACCCAATGCAGCCAAAAATAAATAAATTAATTAATTTTTTAAAAATATTAATACAATAAAGTGAGTTTTTAGTGAAGCTGAATCTATTCCATTTAGACAATTTTTCTTTATCCTGATACTATGTCCTTCCTCTTCATAGCTTAAAGTAGCCTTTCTCTTATGAAATGATAGCAGATGGCAGAGTTTTTTTAATATTCTTACTTGAAAAATAAAATGTTGACAACCCTATGAACTCCCCCCAAATAATTTAATGTATGATGAATATAAGATGTATAACTCTGTGAATTCAAATGTGTGGGGACCTCTGTTCTCTATGGTTTCCTCTCTGTACTTTGTGTGTGTGTGTGTGGCCACGCTGCTGAGCATGCGGGATCTTAGTTCCCCAAACAGGGATCAACCCTGTGCCC
The DNA here is from genome assembly GCF_002837175.3 of Physeter macrocephalus. Classification (NCBI taxonomy): domain Eukaryota; kingdom Metazoa; phylum Chordata; class Mammalia; order Artiodactyla; family Physeteridae; genus Physeter; species Physeter macrocephalus. Next base: position 22,098,623 of record NC_041229.1, on the reverse strand, counting down.
TTTGCAGTGGAAGCACAGAGTCTTAACCACAGGACCACCAGGGAAGCCTCCCCACCCCCATACTACTAAGAACTATCCATGCTGAAAGTATACATTTCTGCCATCACCTCTCACTCTGCAAATACATCTTGACCAGCAATGGAAATGGTCCAGTCATTCAAGGAACCAGATTTTGCCTGGAGGGATGGGGGCTACATAATACAGAATCCAGTCCTGGGAGTCTGGAAGAACACACTGCATTGCCAAGCATTGCTGAGCCTGATGGATCTGTCCCCACATTGCCAACTGATGTCATAAGCTTGGTCCCCCACATATTCTACTGGGGAAACTCATCATAACCCAATGTCATTCTAAAAAAAAAAATTCTCAGATACACGCATAGCAATCATCACAAATATGACAAAGTTGCCCTGAATCTGTCTTTAAAATTCAAAAGAAAAAAAGAATGAAAATTGAAGGTCATAATTTTACCGATATCAAATCAAAGACAGAGAAGTGTTGTCTTCATTTACATCATGTTCTTACCTTCCAAAATTTCAAAATGATTTCTGATGTTCTCTCCATTATTCAGTGATTAAAATTTTAGGAAGTTTACTTTTAACCCAGGTTGAATTTGGCAGTTTGGCTCATTAGACATGGTGCTTCACTTCTTTCCTGCACAGGAGACAGCATGGTTTAGAGAACTTTGGTCTGTCTGACAGCAAGTATCTGAGTTTGAATCTTGACTGAAAATTTTTTATTAGCTATATTACTTTCAGCAAGCTTTTAACATCTCTAAGCCTCCGTTTCATCATTTGTAACATGGGTATTATAAGACAAACATCAGAGTTGTAATACAGTTGGTATAAAGTACCCAAGAAATGCTAGTAGTATTTTTTAATATAATTAGACCCAAATTTTACTTTCAAATAAACTTACACAAGATACCTTTTTTTCTGTTTGTATTATTTTTCAAAAAGCAACTGGGAGGAAGAGTTTAAATTTGCTTCTCAAGTTTGTAAAGAATTACACAGATGAACCTGGAGTGAAAAGGGTCTTGAGCCAAATGTTTTGCCTGCTAGTAATGCCACATATCCACAAATAAGAACTACAAGTGGTCTCAGGTTTAATTTCACACCACTGTCTCTTTAACCAAGCAGCGTCCTCAGAACTGTGCTTCAGCGCTGAATCATTACTGACTCAGAGGTTTATAAATACTGCTACATGAATCACTTGGAGTTTTCTTTAGTGGTCCCCTACTTCCCTCTTGAAGATTCAATTAAACCTGACCCCGCAAAGGGAGTGATATCTGACTTCCCACATTAGTGGGGCTGCTAAGTCTCTATGACGTACATGATACATTTATAAGAAGGAACATTCTAAAATTAAGCTTAATGCATTCTCATTCAATTCACTAAATAACTGATGTAACTTGAAGACAGTAAGCTACCCTCATCAGTTTTCTGTAACAGCTTACTAAATGTCAGAAAGAAATAGAAATGTTCTAAACTAGGACCCCACTCTTAATTCCTTACAAAATAAGTTAGAATGCATACATTTTGTAGAAAAAAAGCTTTAAAATGATGTAAATATAATAATATTCAAAATCTAAATTTCATTTGGTAGGAATGGTTAAAAGATAACACTCAGAAAGACATCTAAGGTGCCGTGTTGAAAGCAGCTGAAATGTTACTGCCGGTACATGAAATCATTTCAGTAAGGAATTTACTTCAGAAATAGGGGCGAAGAATTATAGAATAATGCACAAGTCAACACTGTTAGAACCAACACATCATCTACTCTAACAGTGATGTACAGCAGCAAAGATAATCCAAAATTTTTTTATATTTGCTTTTGTATTATATTATTATTTGCAATAGATATATCTTCCCAATTGTATTTCAGATTTGTTTCCCTTTTTGGATATTCATTACCTGATGGATGGGGGAACATACCCAATGGCAATCTCAAGGGCACAGGGAAGCCAGGGAGATAAAATTTTGCCAGAGATAATCTACAAAACAAATTGTGTCTGTAAATGAGTAGGAGGTGTGGCCTGGAACCCTGAGAGTATGGAGGGGAGTGAGGCTAAGCACGTTATTGATGGCTCTGCCATCCATCAGTCCCAACAAGTGACCCAGGGAGAAGCGTGGTTGCAAACATGCCTACTCACTGCAATCTCTCTCTTTTCCCTCAGGCACACAACTAACCTCTTCAGAGATATCATGGTTAGAGCATTGTGGAGGACAAGCCTCCTAAGAAAGGACCACCTGAGTCCTGGATGAGAGCCTCCTGGGCTTCTTTGGGGGCAGAGAAATCCTGAAACTACACATCACCCGTATATGTTTTGAGACATGCTTTAGATGTTTATTTTTAGAAGCCCTGCAACTACTTGAAAAATTTAATGTATTGCAGAATAGAGTTATGGCCAATGGTGGCAGAGTCTACATGAAGTCTCTGCTTCATGGTCTTCTGGGAGAAACCCTTCAACTTGTTGGCTATACTGTTCAGTATAACTGTGTAGCTCATTGTGTTTTTGAACATGTTGGTGGTGCTGTCATGTATTCTGGGCTATCAATGGAGCCTACAATTCAAAATTCAGATGTTAAAATATTTGCAAATTTGCAGAGAATCTTAATTGACATTTTTATGACATCCAAAAAGGTGACACTGTGATTGCAAAAAGCCCAAGTGATCCAAAATCAAATATTTGTAAAAGAGTAATTGGTTTGAAAGGAGACAAAATCCTCAGCAATAGTCCATCAGGTTTCTTTAAAAGCTATAATTATGTGCCAATGGATCATGTTTGGTTAGAAGGTGGTAATCTACACAACTCTACAGATTTCAGGTACTTTGGACCTATTCCATGTGGACTAATAGGAGGATGTGTCTTCTTTAAGATTTGGCCTCTGAGTGATTTGGATTTCTACCTGAAGTCCTTAATGGCCACAGATTTTACAATGATTAGCAACCATTTATTCTTTCACTTGCTTATTGTCTCCTGTTCAAGTGAATTTATTATTGTCACTGAGATCATATACTTACCAATAAAATACTATTCCAAAAAATAAAAACCAAGTACTCCCAAATTGGGGAAGGGGGCATGTCTAAAGAAAGCTAATATAAATCAATTGAAAATGAATGCACTAAGCCACATGCTGAGAAGAATTTTCAAAGAAATCTTTCTTATTCTTAAGAAGGAGATGAACTGCAATTTATGTAAAAATTCTTCTTAATCTTTTAAATTCTAGGGAAGGTAACAGTGGAACAACTAGTTTCAAATCTCTTCCCAGACACAGACAAAATCATAAAAGTAAAATATAGGAAACAATTCCTCAGTATAGAAAGTAAGGCATATTGTCAACAAACAAGGAAGATTAACTGACCTATAAGGTAAAAGGATAAACAGGATCAAAAGATCTCACTAAAAACCAATTCAGTTTTCCCTGGAAGTACAGTGTTACAGGAAGAGAGTAAAGCAAATCTTGACAAGTTTCACTAACAATCCCTAATAATGAGGGATGAGGGCAAGAGGTGAGTGCAGCAATGGATGGATCTGTGGATTCAGAGGCTGGGGCAGGTGGGAAAAGCAAGCCCTGGGTAGAGCAGAAAACTGTGCAGCAACTCAGTTTGCTGCGCCTGGGTTCTCGATAGCAGAGTGAACGCATTTTGACCTGGAGAAACATTTCCTGAAATGCGGAAGGAGGCAGGACCCTCAATCCCACTCTGACAGAGCAGGAAGGACCGTGAGAAAGATGGAGGCCACTCCTTGTGGAGGCACATTTGTACTGGCCCTAACTGCAGTGTATATGGAGCAGGGAGGCCCATGAAACTCACTCCAAGCTTTCTCTCGTCCAAAATTTTACCTTCCTGGCCATTTCCTCCCGATACATTAAAACGCATTCCCAAATTACAATAGAAATAATTGGGAACGTTGTAGAGGGACAGCCCTCCAAAAGGACAAGTCATTCTCCCAGTCTGGAGGGTAAAGTCTCTGGGGAAGATCCTAGAGAAAGCTATACCCACCTTGTGTACTTGGAGTTAGTGGTCGGTCTAAACAAAATGCCAAATGTAAACTATCTGGCCTCAGGTACAATAATTTCAGCAAAGAGTGAAAACAAAACTTCTGAGACAAACGTATAGATTTCCCCCCTTCCTGACCCACATGTGACCCCCGTTCCCTCCCTACCCTATTCAGGCTACTGAATGATTGAATTGATAACATTATCCAACAACATCCAGTCCTCCAGGTTATCTATGAGGAAAAATTATTTTAAAAAACAGACTGGAGTCAGACAGCTTCTTTGCAATATTAAATGCCAAAAGAAAAGGGAATAATTAATTTTTAAGGGAAATAGCTATAACACTGAGTCAGTAATGAACATAACACAGTATAGAACATAATACAGAGTTCTATAACTCAGTAAAATGTCCTTTCATATAGAGATAACAGGAAAATCAAATATGCAAATTTTCAGGTGTACAACCCATATACTCTGCTCAGAAAAATAACTTGAGGTTATGTACTAGTGGCCAAGAGGAGATGCAAATAAAGAAGTAACAGATGGAGAGTCACTGGTATGAAAGGCCCAGATACATGAATTAAAACACAACCAGGAGGAGGAGCTTCAAGATGGCAGAAGAGTAAGATGTGGAGATTACCTTACTCCCCACAAATACATCAGAAATACATCTACATGTGTAACAACTCCTACAGAACACCTACTGAACGCTGGCAGAAGACCTCAGACCTCCCAAAAGGGCAAGAAACTCCCCACGTACCTGGGTAGGGCAAAAGAAAAAAGAAAATCAGAAGACAAAAGAATAGGGACGGGACCTGCACCAGTGGGAGGAAGCTGTGAAGGAGGAAAGGTTTCCACACACTAGGAAGCCCCTTCGTGGGTGGAGACTGCAGGTGCCAGAGGGGGGAAACTTTGGAGCCATGGAGGGACAAAAGAATAGGGACGGGACCTGCACCAGTGGGAGGAAGCTGTGAAGGAGGAAAGGTTTCCACACACTAGGAAGCCCCTTCGTGGGTGGAGACTGCAGGTGCCAGAGGGGGGAAACTTTGGAGCCATGAAGGAGAGCTCAGCAACAGGGGTGCACAGGGCAGAGGGGAGAGATTCCCGCACAGAGGATCAGTGCCGACCAGCACTCACCAGCCCAAGAGGCTTGTCTGCTCACCCGCCAGGGCGGGCGGGGCCTGGGAGCTGAGGCTCGGGCTTCTGTCGGATCACAGGGAGAGGACTGGGGTTGGCGGCGTGAACACAGCCTGAAGGGGTTAGTGCACCACGGCTAGCCAGGAGGGAGTCCGGGAAAAAGTCTGGAGCTGCCGAAGAGGCAAGAGACTTTTTCTTGCCTCTTTGTTTCCTGGTGCTCGAGGAGAGGGGATTAAGAGCGCTGCTTAAAGGAGCTCCAGAGACGGGCGCAAGCCACGTCTATCAGCGCAGACCCCAGAGGTGGGCGTTAGACGCTAAGGCTGCTGCTGCAGCCACCAAGAAGCCTGTGTTCAAGCACAGGTCACTATCCACACCTCCCCTCCTGGGAGCCTGTGCACCCGCAGCTGCCAGGGTCCAGGGACAACTTCCCCGGGAGAACGCACGGCGCGCCTCAGGCTGCTGCAGCGTTAACACCGGCCTCTGCCGCCGCAGGCTCGCCCTGCATCCATACCCCTCCCTCCCCCAGGCCTGAGTAAGCCAGAGCCCCCGAATCAGCTGCTCCTTTAACCCCATCCTGTCTAAGCGAAGAACACACGCCCTCAGGCGACCTACATGCAGAGGCAGGACCAAATCCAAAGCTGAATCCCAGGAGCTCTGTCAACAAAGAAGAGAAAGGGAATATCCCCCAGAAGCCTCAGGAGCAGCAGATTAAATCTCCACAGTCAACCTGCTGTACGCTGCATCTGTGGAATACCTGAATTGACAACGAATCATCCCAAATTGAGGAGGTGGACTTTGGGGGCAACGATATATTTTTTATTTCCATTTTTCTCTTTTTGTGAGTGTGTATGTGTATGCTTCTGTGTGTGATTTTGTCTGTGTAGCTTTGCTTTTACCATTTGTCCTAGGGTTCTATCTGTCCGTTGTTCTTTTTTTTTTTTAAGTATAGTCTTTAGCGCTTGTTATCATTGGTGGGTTTCTTTTTTGGTTTGGCTGTTCTCTTCTTTCCTTATTATTAATTACTTAAAAATTTTTTTTAATAATTATTTTTTGGTTTTTATTTTAATAACGTTTTTATTTTACTTTCTTTCTTTCTTTCTTTCTTTCTTTCTTTCTTTCTTTCTTTCTTTCTTTCTTTCTTTCTTTCTTTCTTTCTTTCTTTCTTTCTTTCTTTCTTTCTTTCTTTCTTTCTTTCTTTCTTTCTTTCTCTCTCTCTCTCTCTCTCTCTCTCTCTCTCTCTCTCTCTCTCTCTCTCCTTTTACACTGAGCCGTGTAGATGACAGGCTGTTGGTGCTCCAGCCAGGCATCAGGGCTGTGCCTCTGAGGTGGGAGAGCCAAGTTCAGGACATTGGTCCACCAGAGACCTCCCAGCTCCATGTAATATCCAACAGCGAAAAATCCCAGAGATCTCCATCTCAACGCCAAGACCCAGCTCCACTCAATAACCAGCAAGCTACAGTGCTGGACACCCTACGACAAACAACTAGCAAGAGAGGAACACAACCCCACCCATTAGCAGAGAGGCTGTCTAAACCCATAATAAGGTCACAGACACCCCAAAACACACCGCCAGACGTGGACCTGCCCACCAGAAAGATAGGATACAGCCTCATCCACCAGAACATAGGCATTAGTCCCCTCCACCAGGAAGACTACACAAACCATTGAACCAAACTTAGCCACTGGGGGCAGACACTGAAAACAATGGGAGCTACGAAACAGGAGCCTGTGAAAAGGAGAACCCAAACACAGTAAGTTAAGCAAAATGAGAGGACAAAGAAACACACAACTGATGAAGGAGCAAGGTAAAAACCCACCAGACCTAACAAATGAAGAGGAAATAGGCGGTCTACCTGAAAAAGAATTCAGAATAATGATAGTAAAGATGATCCAAAATCTTGGAAATACAATGGACAAAATAAAAGAAACGTTTAACAAGGACCTAGAAGAAGTAAAGAGCAAGCAAACAATCAAGAACAACACAATAGGGCTTCTCTGGTGTCACAGTGGTTGAGAGTCCACCTGCCGATGCAGGGGACACAGGTTCATGCCCTGGTCTGGGAAGATCCCACATGTCGCGGAGCGGCCGGGCCCGTGAGCCATGGCCACTGAGCCTGCATGTTTGGAGCCTGTGCTCCGCAACGGGAGAGGCTACAACAGTGAGAGGCCCGCATATCAAAAAAAAAAAAAAAAAAAAAGAACAACACAATACATGAAATTAAAAATTCTCTAGAAGGGATCAATAGCAGAATAACGGATAAGTGACCTGGAAGATAAAATGGTGGAAATAACTACTGCAGAGCATAATAAAGAAAGAAGAATGAAAAGAATTGAAGACAGTCACAGAGACCTCTGGGACAATATTAAACGCACCAACATTAGAATTATATGGGTCTCAGAAGAAGAAGAGAAAAAGAAAGGGACTGATAAAATATTTGAAGAGATTATAGTTGAGAACTTCCCTAAGAAAAGAATTGAAGACAGTCACAGAGACCTCTGGGACAATATTAAACGCACCAACATTAGAATTATATGGGTCTCAGAAGAAGAAGAGAAAAAGAAAGGGACTGATAAAATATTTGAAGAGATTATAGTTGAGAACTTTCCTAATGTGGGAAAGGAAATAGTTAATCAAGTCCAGGAAGCACAGAGAGTCCCATACATGATAAATCCAAGGAGAAACTTGCCAAGACACATATTACTCAAACTATAAAAAATTAAATACAAAGAAAACATATTAAAATCAGCAAGGGAAAAGCAACAAATAACATACAAGGGAATCCCCAAGAGGTTAACAGCTGATCTTTCAGCAGAAACTCTACAAGTCAGAAGGGAGTGGCAGGACATACTTAATGTGATGAAAGGGAAAAACCTGCAAGCAAGATTACTCTACCCAGCAAGGATCTCATTCATTTGACAGAGAAATTAAAACCTTTACCGACAAGCAAAAGCAAAGAGAATCAGCACGACCAAACCAGCTTTACAACAAACGCTAAAGGAACTACTCTAGGAAGGAAACATGAGAAGGAAAAGACCTACAATAACAAACCCAAAACAATTAAGAAAATGGTTATTGGAACATACATATCAATAATGACCTTAAATATAATTGGATTAAGTGCTCCAACCAAAAGACATACACTGGCTGAATGCATACAAAAACAAGACCCGAATAAATGCTGTCTACAAGAGACCCACATCAGACCTACCTTGGTAAATTTAAGAAAATTGAAATTGTATCAAGTATCTTTTCTGACCACAATGCTATGAGACTACATATCAATTACAGGAAAAACTCTGTAAAAAATACAAAGCCATGGAGGCTAAACAATACACTGCTTAATAACCAAGAGATCATTGAAGAAATCAAGGAGGAAATAAAAAAATACCTAGAAACAAATGACAATGAAAACATGACAACCTAAAACCTATGGGAAGCAACAAAAGCAGTTCTAAGAGGGAAGTTTATAGCAATACAAGCCTACCTTAAGAAACAAGAAACATCTCAAATAAACAACCTGACCTTACATCTAAAGCAATTAGAGAAAGAAGAACAAAAAAACCCGAAAGTTAGCAGAAGGAAGGAAATCATAAAGATCAGATTGAAATAAATGAAAAAGAAATGAAGGAAACAATAGCAAAGATCAATAAAACTAAAAGCTGATGCTTTGAGGAGATAAACAAAATTGATAAACTATTAGCCAGACTCATCAAGAAAAAAACGGAGAAGACTCAAATCAATAGAATTAGAAATGAAAAAGAAGTAACTACTGACACTGCAGAAATACAAAGGATCATGAGAAATTACTACAAGCAACTGTATGCCAATAAAATGGACACCCTGGAAGAAATGGACAAATTCTTGGAAATGCACAACCTTCTGAGAGTGAACAAGGAACAAATAGAAAATATGAACAGACAAATAACAAGCACTGAAATTGAAACTGTGATTAAAAATCTTCCAAGAAACAAAATCCCAGGACCAGATGGCTTCACAGGCGAATTCTATCAAACATTTAGAAAAGAGCTAACACCTATCCTTCTCAAACTCTTTCAAAATATAGCAGAGGGAGGAACACTCCCAAATTCATTCTACGAGGCTACCATCACCCTGATACCAAAACCAGACGAAGATGTCACAAAACAAGAAAACTACAGACCAATATCACTGATGAATATAGATGCAGAAATCCTCAACAAAATGCTAGCAAACAGAATCCAACAGCACATTAAAAGGATCATACACTATTATCAAGTGGAGTTTACCCTAGTAATGCAAGGGTTCTTCAATATACGCAATTCAATCAATATGATACACCATATTATCAAACTGAAGAATAAAAACCATATGATCATCTCAACAGATGCATAGAAAGCATTCAAGAAAATTCAACACCCATTTATGATAAAAACCCTCCAGAAAGTAGGCATAGAGTGAACTTACCTAAACATAATTAAGCCCATATATGACAAAACCCACAGCCAACATCGTTCTCAATGGTGAATTCTGAAACCATTTCCTCTAAGATCGGGAACAAGACAAGGTTGTCCACTCTCACCACTGTTATTCAATATAGTTTTGGAAGTTTTAGCCAAAGCAATCAGAGAAGAAAAAGAAATAAAAGGAATCCAAATTGGAAAAGAAAAAGTAAAACTGTCACTGTTTGCAGATGACATGATACTACACATCGAGAATCCTAAAGATGCTACCAGAAAACTACTAGGGCTAATTAATGAATTTGGTAAAGTAGAAGGATACAAAATTAATGCACAACAATCTCTTGCATTCCTATACATTAATGATGAAAAATCTGAAAGAGAAATTAAGGAAACACTCCCATTTACCACCTGGAAAACTGGACAGGTACATGTAAAAGTATGAAATTAGAACACTCCCTAACACCACACACAAGAATAAACTCAAAATGGGTTAAAGACCTACATGTAAGGCCAGACACTATCAAACTCTTAGAGGAAAACATAGGCAGAACACTCTATGACATAAATCACAGCAAGATCCTTTTTGACCCACCTCCTAGAGAAATGGAAATAAAAACAAAAATAAACAAATGGGACCTAATGAAACTTAAAAGCTTTTGCACAGCAAAGGAAACCATAAACAAGACTAAAAGACAACCCTCAGAATGGGAGAATATATTTGCAAATGAAGGAATTGAAAAAGGATTAATCTCCAAAATTCACAAGCAGCTGATACAGCTCAATATTAAAAAAACAAACAACCCAGTCCAAAAATGGGCAGAAGACCTAAATAGAGATTTCTTGAAAGAAGATATACAGATTGCCAACAAACACATGAAAGAATGCTCAACATCATTAATCATTAGAGAAATGCAAATCAAAACTACAATGCGATATCACCTC
>NC_041229.1:22078171-22088093 GCF_002837175.3 Physeter macrocephalus | reverse complement strand
GAATGTAAATTGATACAGCCACTATGGAGAACAGTATGGAGGTCCTTAAAAAACTAAATCTAGAACTACCATATGACCCAGAAATCCCACTACTGGGCATATAGCCTGAGAAAACCATATTTCAAAAAGAGTCATGTACCACAATGTTCATTGCAGCTCTATTTACAATAGCCAGGATATAGAAGCAACCTAAGTGTCCTTCAACAGATGAATGGATAAAGAAGATGTGGTACATATATACAATGGAATATTACTCAGCCATCAAGAGAAACGAAATTGAGTCATTTGTAGTGAGGTGGATGGACCTAGAGTCTGTCATACAGAGTGAAGTAAGTCAGAAAGAGAAAAACAAATGCTGTATGCTAACACATACATATGGAATCTAAAAAAAAAAAAAAAAAATGGTCTTGAAGAACCTAGGGGCAAGATGGGAATAAAGACACAGAGCTACTAGAGAATGGACTTGAGGACATGGGGAGGGGGAAGGGTAGGCTGGAACAATGTGAGAGAGTGGCGGTCTATATGTTGACAAGTATACACTACCATATATAAAATAGATAGCTAGTGGGAAGCAGTCACATAGCACAGGGAGATCAGCTCGGTGCTTTGTGACCAGCTAGAATGGTGGGATAGGGAGGGTGGGAGGGAGGGAGATGCAAGAGGGAAGAGATATGGGGATATATGTATATGTATAACTGATTCACTTTGTTATAAACCAGAAACTAGCACACCATTGTAAAGCAATTATACACCAATAAAAAATGTTTAAAAAAAATACAAACAGATCTAAATGACTGGGCATATAAAATTATAAACCAAGGTACAAATAACTCTTGAAAGAAAAGATAATAAATTTAAAAAGAATAATATTTTAGCAATTCAGTAGTTATCTAAGAAAAATTCCCAAAGTATACCAACAAAAACCTGAGAAACGGAAAGAAATGTTACCCCGAATAATTCTTCATCTTAATAGATGACAGTCATTATGTACTATTTCATATTAACAACCTGAGAAAGTTTGTACTTAAAGATTTCAAAGAAATCATTAGTGAAATTAAATGTTGCCCTTAATTCACAACATTACTGATTCATATATTTACTTACATTCAAGAAAATGAAAAAAGAAAAACCACAGACACTATATCAAGATAGAGAATAAATGAAACAGAGAAAAGGCAGAAAACATGAAATGAGATAAGAAAAGTAATAAACATATGTTATAAAAATAAATGCAAAGGAAATCTCATCTATTAAAAGAAAAGTTTCTTAATAGGTCAAAACACAAAACCCAACTCTATACTGTCATTAAGAGATATACTCAAAACAAAATGACTCAGAAAAGCTAAGAAAAAAGCAAAGAACCAAAAAATTGGGCTACACTATAAACATCAAAGTAGAAATCAAGGAAAAAAAACATGAGATATTATACAGTCACTTTTGTTAAGAACTGAAAATTCAGAATGTATATTATTTATCATAAATGTATATATCAAATAACATACCCTAATATATATAGTTTAAAAGTTAAAAAATAAATGACTATAGACATGAAGAAATTAACACAATGATTGCACTCCTAAAAGATTAAGTAGATTAAAAATAAATAATCAATAAATGATAAATTATTTTAATATATTTTAAAATGCCAAATTTAGAGAGTTTACCTCCCTTTGAGGTTTCCATGGAATTTAATTATAATGGAACATTATATGTGAAAACTTATGGGATATAATTCTAAGTTCATTCTCAGATAAACACACCCCCACTCTCACACCCACCCTTGCCAGTCTTTTCTCTTTGTTTCATTTTGGATGGATTTTTGCTGCATTATCAAGTTCACTACTCTTTCCTTCTGCAGTGTCTAATCTGATGCTCATCCTATACAGTGGAATTTTTATTTTAGATATTTTATTTTTCATCTCTAGATGTTCCGTTGGATTCTTTTTCAAATCTTCCATTTCTCTCCTCATATGTTCATGTCTTCGTTTAGATCTTAAGCATATTGAAAATGTTTATAATAGCTGTTTTAGTGTTCTTCCCTGCTAATTTCATCATCCCTGTCATCTCTGAGTATATTTCTATTAACTTCTTCTATCATTGTGAATCACATTTTCCTGCTCCTTCTTATGTTTATTCTAGTTATTTATTTGGATGATGAACATAGTGAATTTTATATTATTGAGGACTGGATTTTGTTGTATTTATTTAAAGAGTGTTGGACCTTCATTCTAGCATACATTTAAGTTACATGCAGATTAATCAAAGCTCGTTTTTAAACTCATCAATGATAAAAGTCTAGAGTAGTCTTTTTTCTATGATTAATTTTGTCCCACTACAAGGTGTGAACTTTCCGGGATCTCAACTGAAGATCCTGTGTAGTCATCAGCATCTCTTTACTCTGGCTGTTGGGACCTTGAAGGATTCCTAGTCTTACGTGAGCTCTGGAACTTGCCCTGCAATTATCTGCCTGGCAATTACCCTTTCCCCAGAAGTTAATTTTTCCTGGCCTCGTGGAGTTTCATCCTATACATGTGAAGAACGGTATTCAGTCCACAATTTAAGCAGATCCCTAGGCAGATTTCTGGAGCTCTTTCTTTGTGCCTCTGCCTCCTGTCCAGTGCCCTGCCCTGTAAATTCCTGCCATCCCAGTCTCCCCAAACTCCAATATTTCTCCTCTATTCAACAATACTTGTGGGCTCCGCTTGGGTTCCCCATCTCTGTGCTGTCCTCTAGAAATTGCCTCCAGGCTAAAAGCTAAGGTAACTGTAGGGCTCACCTCATTTCTTTCCCTTCTCTGAGAGACCACAGTGCTGTGCTTCATGTTGGTCAATATCTGAAAATATTTTTTCATTCCACCATTCTAGTTGTTTATGGTGGAAAGGTAATCCTGGAGCCTGTTACTATCTCATGACCAGAAGTGGAATTTCCAACCAAAATGTTTTTATTAAGAAAATCTTTTTTTTTTAATTTTTAAAATTTTATTGTAGTATGGTTGATTTACAATGTTGTGTTAGTTTTAGCTGTACAGCAAATTGAATCAGATATATAAAGATATATATGTATATAGATATAGATATATAGAGATAGAGACAGAGATATATCTCCACCCTTTTTATAGATTCTTTTCCCATATAGGCCATTACAGAGTATTGAGTAGAGTTCCCTGTGTTATACAGTAGGTTCTTATTAGTTATCTATTTTATAGATAGTAGTGTGTATATGTCAATCCCAATCTCGCAATTTAGCCCTCACCCCCTCATCCCCTGGTAAGCGTAAGTTTGTTTTCTATATCTGTGACTCTACTTCTGTTTTGTAAATAAGTGCATTTGTACCCTTTTTTTAGATTTCACATATAAGCAATATCATATGATATTTATCTTTCTCTGTCTGACTTACTTCACTTAGTATGACAATCTCTAGTTGCATCCATGTTGCTGCAAATGGCATTATTTTCTTCTTTTTTTATGGCTGAGTAATATTCCATTGTATATATGTACCACATCTTCTTTATCCATTCCTCTGCTGATGGACATTTAAGTTGCTTCCATGTCCTGGTTATTGTAAATAGTGGTGCAATGAACACTGGGGTGCATGTATCCTTGTGAATTATGGTTTTCTCCAGGTATATGTCTAGGAGTGGGATTACTGGGTCATATGGTAATTCTATTTTTAGTTTTCTAAGGAACCTCCATACTGTTCTCTACAGTGGCTATACCAATTTACATTCCCACCAACAGTGTGGGAGGGTTCCCTTTTCTCCACACTCTCTCCAGCATTTCTTGTTTGTAGATTTTTTTGATGATGGCCATTCTGACTGGTGTGAGATGATATCTCATTGTGGTTTTGATTTGCATTCCTCTAATAATTAGTGATGTTAAGCATCTTTTCATGTGCTTCTTGACCATCTGTATGTCTTCTTTGGAGAAATGTCTATTTAGATACTCTGTCCATTTTTTGATTGGGTTATTCATTTTCTTGATATTGAGCTGCAAGAGCTGTTAGTATATTTTGGAGATTAATCCCTTGTCAGTTGCTTGGTTTGCAAATATATTTTACCATTCTGAGGGTTGTCTTTTAGTCTTGTTTATGGTTTCCTTTGCTGTGCAAAAGCTTTTAAGTTTCATTAGGTCCCATTTGTTTATTATTGTTTTTATATCCATTTCTCTAGGAGGTGGGACAGAAAGGATCTTGCTGTGATTTATGTCGTAGAGTGTTTTTCCTATGTTTTCCTCTAAGAGTTTGATAGTGTCTGGCCTTACATTTAGGTTTTTAATTCATTTTGAGTTTATTTTTGTGTATGGTGTCAGGGAGTGTTCTAATTTCATTCTTTTACATGTAGCTGTCCAGTTTTTCCAGCACCACTTATAGAAGAGGCTGTCTTTTCTCCATTTTATATTCTTGCCCCCTTGTCATAGATTAGGTGACCATAGGTGTATGGGTTTCTCTCTGGACTTTCTATCCTGTTCCATTGATCTATATTTCTGTTTTTGTAACAGTACCATACTGTTTTGATTACTATAGATATGTAGTATAGTCTGCTTTTTCCAGCTCCGTTTTTCTTTCTCAAGATTGTTTTGGCTATTCTTGGTCTTTTGTGTTTCCATACAAATTGCAAAAGTTTTTGTTCTAATTCTGTGAAAAATGCCATTGATAATTTGATAGGAATTGCATTGAATCTGTAGATTGCTTTGGGTAGTATAGTCATTTTCACAATATTGATTCTTCCAATCCAAGAACATGGTATATCTCTCCATCTGTTTGTGTCATCTTTGATTTCTCTCATCAGTATCTTATAGTTTTCAGAGTACAGATCTTTTGCCTCCTTAGGTAGGTTTATTCCTAGGTATTTTATTCTTTTTGATGCAATCGTAAATGGGATTGTTTCTTTAATTTCTCTTTCTGATCTTTTGTTGTTATTTTATAGGAATGCAAGAGATTTCTGTGCATTAATTTTGTAACCTGCAACTTTACCAAATTCATTGATGAGCTCTAGTAGTTTTCTGGTAGCATCTTTAGGATTTTCTACGTATAGTATCATGTCATCTGCAAACAGTGACAGTTTTACTTCTTTTCCAATTTGGATTCCTTTTATTTCTTTTTCTTCTCTGATTGCCACATCTAGGACTTCCAAAACTACATTGAATAATAGTGGCAAGAGTGGACATACTGGTGTTCTTGCTGATCTAAGAGGAAATGCTTTCAGTTTTTCACCATTGAGAATAATGTTTCCTGTGGGTTTGTCACATATGGCCTTTATTATGTTGAGGTAGGTTCCCTCTATGCCCATTTTCTGGCGAATTTTGATCATAAATGGGTGTTGAATTGTGTCAAAAACTTTTTCTGCATCTATTGAGATGATCATATGGTTTTTATTCTTTAATATGTTAATATGGTGTGTCACATTGATTGATTTGCATATGTTGAGGAATCCTTGCATGCCTGCAATAAATCCCACTTGATCATGGTGTATGATCCTTTGAATGTGTTGTTGGATTCCATTGCTACTATTTTGTTGAGGATTTTTGCATCTATGTTCATCAGTGATATTGGCCTATAATTTTCTTTTTTTGTGATATCTTTGTCTGGTTTTAGTATCAGCATGATAGTGGCCTCATAGAATGAGCTTGGGAGTGTGCCTTCCTCTGCAATTATTTGTAAGAGTTTGAGGATAGGTGTTAACTCTTCTCTAAATGTTTGATAGAATTTGCCTGTGAAGCCATCTGGTCCTGGACTTTTGTTTTGGGAGTTTTTTCATCACAGTTTCAATTTCAGTGCTTGTGATTGGTCTTTTCATATTTTCTATTTCTTCCTGGTTCACAAAGGATCATAAGAGACTACTACAAGAAGCTATATGTGAATAAAATGGACAACCTGGAAGAAATGGACAAATTCTTAGAAAGGTACAACCTTCCAAGACTGAACCAAGAAAATTTTAAGAATACATCATTTCTTTCATAGTGTTTTTACCCTCCTATGCTAAAAAATAAATTTAATCATTTCAATTATTGTATTTGCAAAATTTTCTGGAAAAAGCCTATTTACCATGGGTGCCACAAAGACACCACATTTCTGATGTAGAAGAAGACCAATTAGATATAATTAAAATTGATGCACACTGCCTGTCTTATGGTCAGTCCTCCCACCATGCTTGTGGGTTCCATGTCTTATTTCCAGAGGACAGAGAGTCCAGATCCTTTGGTTAATTAAGTCTTTTAGGTTCTAGGGGTACGATTTCATGGTCTACATTCAATCCAGGGTTACTTTCTCTCTTATTAAGGATAAGATATTGTGTCCTTTGTGTTTTACTACACTTAGAGTCTATTTCAATTTGATTTTGCCTTGGCACAGTGACAGTGCTGCATATTTCTTATTGTTCTTACTACAGGAAAAGAAAGCCTTGGCAGCAACCTAAAGATAGTGCGTAGTTTGGACGCAATCATTCTGAGAGTGGAAGATGACTCTTTTCTTAATAATAATATGAATAATAACAACAACCAGTAAAAAGGAATAATAATATTGATAGCCAGTAATGCAATATAACAAATAGTTTACTAACAACAGAAATAATTATTAGAAATATTAATGAAGGATGTATGTTGAATGAATGTACTAACTAACAAATTTTATTACTGATATTCATTGGATACTGGAGTATGAAGGATTACATGCTCCTTTTCTGTCTCTAAATGTCCCCTCAGTAGCCTAGGAGCATCCTTCATCTTGGATCCATTTCACTGTCTGACAAGATGTGCTAGTGTTGGCTTGTTGAGCACCTGAACAGTATGTGCAATTTCAACTTCTGTTAGGAACATTCCCCTCCCTCATCTCTATCTGGTAAAACTTATATCATGGTAGCTCTTCCCAGACACAGTAAGGGATAATGTAGTTGGATGAACCAATAGATTTGATTTCTTATTTATCAACCTGAGATTTTGTTTTCCCTTTCTTTTTGTAGTTTTGCACTATGTAGTTGCAGAGGAATTTCCTGTTTGGGGGAAAAAGTTCCCAGAAGATTAGCTCATTCACAAAGCTGAAAGGTTATTTTCCTTTAAGCATTATTCAAAAGAAACTAATTATCTTTAGAGAGCTAGGAGAATTTGCAATGACCTCTCAAGCTGAATTTGTAGAGGCTTCATAGGAAGATTTTTGATTCTTAGCTATACTTGTCTAATTTTTAATTTTAATAATTTTCTGTAACATAATAAAATAAGATTTATTTCAAAATATCATTGCAGCTGCTCCTTGGTTAGCTGCAATTGTGTATCAGACCTGGATGCTAAGTTTAACATCCATTGGCTCTGTTTATTTAGTTTTGCAATCCATACATGTAGAGTTAAAAAGAAAATGTTCTACTATTTGGACATATTAAGACTCTAGCTCATTCTCTGTCATCACAAATGGGAGAAATATCATTGAACATCTACTGGAAGAGAGACACTGAATTCTACAAGTTCAAAGACCATTTTAATAAGTGTGGTAGACATATTAGAAAAATAGAGGGCACACAAACTCTGGAACAATTAGGGGCCTTCTGATTACCTGACATTTGGGGGAATTATTTCTTCAAATACACATATGTTAGACTGCTTGATATTTACCCTCAAGTTGCTCAGGGTCTCTTCTCCCTTGAAACATTCTAGGGCTATATAGATAATTCTTCCTCTAAGTCAATAGGCAGATTTTTTTCCTGACTAGGAGAATAAGAATGATGTCTGTTTCCATAGGGGAGAATGGACAGGTTTACTGGCCATCCGTTTATAATATTAGGGGTTCCTGGGCTCAGTGTTATTCAGCTGTAACACAGATCCACTGTGTGCATAAGTATTCACCTGGACACTCCTCCACATCAGCCCCACGGGTCTGGGGTGGGTAAGGAGAACCAGTGAGAACACAGTTCTCATGCTGCATACTGTGCTGTGAGTGAAAACTGTGTGAATCATCCAGGCTCATGCTGCCAACCTGACCGGGTCTCTGGAGGGGTAGTCAGCCAGACCAGGACCTGAAATAGACGCTGTTGCTTAGGAACTGCTTGACTGCTTGACACATGAAACTCTAGAGAAGACAGATCTAACGTATAGAGACCAAAGGCAGCTCATTGGTTGCTTGGGACTGGGGTGGGGAGGACTGGGAAGGAGGGAACCTTTTGAGGTGGTGACAACATTGTCAAAGTTCATCCTACTATAAACTTAAAATGTATGGCTCCTATTGTACGCAAAGTACACTTTACTAAAATGTGTTTTTAAAATACTTTGTCCTTATGTATATGTCTGAAAGAATGTGTGAGTGGTAAGTAAAAATAATTCACAAGTCAAAGTCAATATGTCATCATGGAATATTCAACTGAAATGAGTTTGTCACCTTGACAAACTCATAGAGAAGGTATTTGACTTATAAATACCTTCTCTATGTCCAAATTATTTAGAAAAGTGAAGGAAAAGCTGTATATTTCTTAAATTTTGACGAAACTAAAAAGCTGAGATTTAACATACCTACACCGAGCTCTTTGAAAAAGAGTTTCATTTAAAAATTAGAATTTATAGTTCTTGTACATATTTTTAATTGTGAGTTTGCTTTCAGATAAATGTGTTTCTGCTAGAAGTTACTTGAAAATATCTGTACTGCCTTCTAAAAATCTCAAAGGAAAATTAAACTTGAGAAAAACAACTCAAAATTTATGCAATGTTCTAATCTGAGCAACAGAAAAACAATAATAATTTCAATAGAAAATAGTGGTCCCATTAAAAAGACATTACATTCCTAATAATGAAATACTATTATAAATATAGGAATCTCCCCCACAGGTAAAGTTTTTATGGTGAAAGGGGTGATGAGGGATTGAGGTTTCTGATTTATAGAGAGACAAGGGCAAATGCTGAAAAATCAAAAGAACCACACAATAAATACTTCTAACGTAGAGCATGTATCCAAACTGGGGGAGAAATAGGATGAATGGGCAACATGCACAGTACTGAATTCTCCTTCACTTTGCTGTGTTCAGCTCTGTGAGTGGATTTTGCCCTCGATTGCATTACTTGGTAGCAGTTAGTTTGCTGGCAAAAATCTACAACATCAAAGAATATGACTTTCACCTTATACTGACACTCTTCTCCCATTTACCAATCAAGCGTGAGCCAATTTGATTTACAGAAATAAGTCATAGTAGCAGAATAGATTGTACTTTTGTTTAATCTTCAAGCTCAAAAGTCAATTCCTCAGGAAAACCTTCCCCGACCTCTTGTCCCAGACCAGGGTGAGCCCCACCAGGTACACATTCTCAGAGCTGTTTGTGCTCTTCCTTTATAATAAGAACCACATTTTATATCCCGGTGAAATTATTTTCTTATTGTCTGACTCCCCCATGGACTGCAAGATGTATTTTCACTCACCAGTGTATCTGCAGTACCTGGCATAGTGCTTAGGCATATAGTAAGTGTCCAAGAAATATTGTTTGACTGCAAGAATTATTTAACTAATTAAATATTATGCCACTGAAGTAAAATTTTAGTTGTTCTCTGCTATGGTGTTTGTAAAATTAAAAGTTACAATAACACTCCTTTTCCTTTTGCTCTGGCTTTCTTTATTTTTAAAATAAGAAACAGAAAGCTTGGTTTGTAGTTGGTAACAGTCTTCTTCCACTGGAGAAGAGAAGACATGGGAAGAAAGATAAGCCTAATGAATAAAAAAAAAAAAATTCTCACTGTGGCTACCAGATGTCTATTATTAAAAAGTATCGGGCTTCCCTGGTGGCGCAGTGGTTGAGAGTCCGCCTGCCGATGCAGGGAACACGGCTTCGTGCCTGGGTCAGGGAAGATCCCACATGCCGTGGAGCGGCTGGGCCCGTGACCCATGGCCGCTGAGCCTGCGCGTCCGGAGCCTGTGCTCCGCAACGGGAGAGGCCACAACAGTGAGAGGCCCGCGTACC
>NC_041229.1:22039891-22078059 GCF_002837175.3 Physeter macrocephalus | reverse complement strand
CACAACAGTGAGAGGCCCGCGTACCGCAAAAAAAAAAAAAAAAAAAAAAAAAAAAAAAATTGTCAAGTAAACCTGCTTAGATCAATATAATATACCACATCCCCAACTTCACCTGCTAACCTATCTCCAGAACCGAATTAAGAATGTCATTGGAAATAATACTGTTACAATCGTTTGTTTCTATAAAATTCATTCAGTGATTTACCATCTACTTTGTTTCCCACTGTAAATGGCACCCCAGGGTAATTTTCCTTGTGTTGATTAGACAATAGCACATGCACAGCTTTACAATGGTGGGGGGTTGGTAGGGAAGAAATCAGTATAATAAATACTGCTTTATTTTTTTCCCCTCCAGAATGCTGTCATTACCCTTTCTTTCTGCAAAATTCTATGGATTATTGAGGCTGGAATTATCATAGAAGTCACTAGTGACTAAGGCTCAGAGAAAGTAACTATTTTCTTGCCCAAGGTTTTATACTGAATTTATGGAAAAGCTGGAGTTGGAATTCAGATTGTCTAACACCCAGTTCAGTAGTATTGAATGAAATTTAGTTGATCATGAGTCTTCTCTCTTTGTAGGGTTCTACATCTTCCTTCTTTTTCTTCTTTTTAGAATAGGGTTTTGCTTTCTGAAAATCTGCTAAAAAATCATGACAGCCTGATATGAAAATCTAATGCTGTTATTCTGCTATATTGTCATTTGCTGGATTATTCCACCTGTGTATGAAAGGTAAAACACAGGAAACTCATACACAAATGCACACACCAAAAAAATTGGAGTTAAAGCCAGAAAAAAAAAGTTGTTTTGAACACACAATTTAAAGTAATAATAAACATAAGGCAAAGTGATGTTTCTAAATCCAAAATCTTCCATCACTCTTAGAGACATGTCAACTTTGTCAACTAGTGATCCATTTTATTGCCCTCAGATGTGGCATAGGCCTGGGAACTTGTCCTAGGTGTTTCACCAGGTGAATGGCACATTGAATCCAAGGAGCCACGAAGAGTTCAGGGAGCTCCACTGTAAAGTTCCACATTAAAAGTCCCCAGGGGTGCTTCCCTGGTGGCGCAGTGGTTGAGAGTCCGCCTGCCGATGCAGGGGACACGGGTTCGTGCCCCGGTCCGAGAAGATCCCACATGCCGTGGAGCGGCTGGGCCCATGAGCCATGGCCGCTGAGCCTGCGCGTCCGGAGCCTGAGCTCCGCAACGGGGCGGGGCCACGGCGGTGAGAGGCCCGCGTACCGCAAAAAAAAAAAAAAAAAAAGTCCCCAGGGTAACATAAACTCAAAACCACACAATTTAAGAGCTCCTCTTAAAAGCAAGACAGATGGATCCTCAACCCCAGACTAAATTAGGACCTTCCTTTCAGAGATTTATGCTCCCAAGAGTCCTCACAATCAGGTGATAGAAGCAAAGAATGCATTTTAAGATGAGCCCTTACTCAGGGGACAGGACATCTGGTGGTTAATAAGAGCACAAAGCCTGAAGACACAAATTCTACCTGGGTTCAAAGTCTAACTCTGCTTCTCATTAGACTTTCATCTTGGGCAAGTCATTTAACTTCAGTTGCCACAGCTATAAAATGGGTGTATTGACGGTACTTAAATCGAGAATTTACATCATAGTGTAGTGGGAAGGATTAAATTAATTGATACTCTAAAGCACTTAGGGTAACTGGGACCTCACAGTACTATATCATTTAGTGTTTGCTGAATAAACAAAATGATCTCCCTGAGAGCATTTAGGGAACTTCTTTTAAGGAAGTACCTTCTCCGTAGCTCCTGAAACTGCCACCAGTGGTCCTGTTTCCTCACACTGCTGTGACTGGAACGCGGCGTTCCTTGTTCCATCTCAACAGACAAGTAAGTGGAAGCTTGACATTTAAAGCTGAAAGGCTGCCACATTACAGTTAGCCAATGGGACAAAGCTAATTTCTTCAGGAAAAATAAAATAAAATAATCTTTTTAAAAATAATAAAAACCAGGAACAATGAAGTCTGCACAAAAGACATGAGCTAAGTCTTGATCCAAGAACTGTCACTGCTGAGTCTCCCAAGTCTTCAGATGTGCTTTCAATAAAAGGTAAATGACACTGAGTCAACTAAGCTGATTCAGAGAAGGTCATCTGAATGCTCCAACAAGGTAGGTCAGTGGGGATTGGCACATAGCTGATATTCAGTGAATAAATAAATAATAGCAAAAATATACTGTGCAAGCATTTTACACTTAAATACTCATATGCAATATACACTGTGTCAAGAATTTCAGGACATTAATATAATATATTAATAATATATTAGAAGATAATAATATTAATATATTGTGTAAGTGCTTTACAATAATTCTATAGGGTTATTACTGATTTTGTCTCTACTTTAAAGATGAGGAGTATGAGGCACAGAGAGGTTTAAAATTTTTCCTCAGGTCACACAGGAGCGAGTGTTGGAACTGAGATTCAAACCTACACTATCTGACTCCAGAGTCCATGTACTGAACAATTATGCCATGAATGAACTTAGGACACAGTTCAGAGGGACAGCGTGACAGCCTTGGGAGTGCACTGCCCAGGTGTCCCTTCAGTTCCAAGGAGCTCAGTAGCCGCAGGCTCCGCTGTTTCAGGATCCACGCTCTTCCTGGGCAGTCCTCCACAAATGACCACAAGGTGGGGACACCAGGGCCTGGCTGCTTCTGCCCAAAGTGGCCCCTGGAACAGGCAGTCTCTGCTCTGGAGCTCCCTGTCAGATCTGCACAGTGGCTCAAGGCCCTCTCTGCTCAATCTGCTTCTTCATCCCATTCCTTTCACAGGTGTTACTCCCAATAAACTTCTTGAACTACTAAATCCATCTCAGCATCTACTTCCCAGAGAAAATATCTGGTTTTCCCTGTCAAATATCCAGCTGACATCTCACCAGTAAGAAAGAATGATGTTACTGATGTTTCATAAACATCAGTAACAAAATCTGCCCTGGAGATGATGAGCGCAGAAGGCTGTCTGGCTCACAGTGTGCCAAAGTGCCAAGGCGGAGCAGGAAGTTGAGCTGCCACCGTCTCACTGCAGCGCTAAAGCAGCGGCCTCACGTGGCTTGTCTGCTCTGATGACAAAGCTTTCATCTTCACTCGAGTACTGAGTTTAACGTTATGCTAGTACACCTGCTTTCCTTTTGTCATTTCAAATAAGAGGATGAAACCAATAAGAGGATGAAACCTGACAATTGCAGAACACTGACATTTGGGCAGATACAAATGCTTCCTACCCCCACAGCGTTACAACACTTGTGCCCCCCGTACAACTCCAAAACTGAGCTGGCTTCTTCCCATTAAAAGGCAGACATTCTGCCTCCTCAAAAGGTCACTAATCTTTTATGTTCAGTCTAAATTAGATGCTTTATTAATTAACTTTCTAGTAAAAATTACAGAAAAATGTTGTGGGAAGGAGAAGATGGAAACACATTCAGATTTCTCCACCATGGATTCAGCCTCCTGGAAATAAAGATAGCACATTATGGCAAAAATTAAAAGGCAGGAGATTACTCAGAATTTTTTAAACTGTATGAATAAGTATTAAAGAAACCTTTAGGGAGAGATGTTGTTGAAGTATTTACACAGTAGACAGGCACATCACCATGTACAATGGTAGTATTGGTTAGGGTTCTTTAATTGTAAGTAATAGATAGCAACTCTGCTAGCTTAAGCCAAAGGCATGTATTAGGAGGTTTACAGAAAGAATGGAAGGCTAGAAAGCAGGAGTTGCAACAATGAAACCACATACAACAACAGTATGATCAAGGAACTTGGCTAGAGTGGGATAGAAATCCAACTACTTTCAAAATCATTGTCCTCCTGTTCAAAATTCAATTTAAATTCAAAATTCCAGGGAGATAACAGCAGATTTGACTGTTACAACAGCTTGCATCAGTACCCAGTCCTTGAGGAGGACTAAATAGGACTCCTGATTACAATATCAACAGACAATATCCATTGGGGAAGAGATAATTCCTAAAAAGGAAATCAGGTCAGAAAGCAAAAGGAAAGAAAGAAAGAAAGAGGGGGAGGGAGAAAGGGAAAGAATGTTGAACAGCCAAATAACTTTAACTGTTTAATAGCTTGTGTCACACTTCTCAATTAGTACTGGTGAACTAATTCAGTAAGATGGAGATGATTTCTAACTGCCTCTCTTAAAGCTAGTCAGTCTTCAGTGGAAGGCATAAAACATGAATAAGGAGAAGTCTCTTAGTACAACTGGATCAGTTCTTTGAGAGAGATACAGTTAAACCAGAGTATATTTTAAGGGGGGGATCAGGATGGCAAGAGAACAATCCTGATAAAACCATATAACAAAAATCATATGAAGAAATGTTAAAGGAACTAGGAATATTAGTCAAGAGAAAAAGGTTTCAGGAGGGATAGGTTAGCTGTCATAACATATTTGTCATGTGTTGATGATCTTAGAGTCACTATCTTCACAAGGATTAGATTTGGAACAAATAGCATTCAGAATCAAGGGATGGATTCAGAAAAGTGAAAGGAAGTTGGGTCTGTTTTCACTGGGAGTCAACTGCTGAAGTAATTCCCATTGCAAAGAAATGAAACAATAAGGAAGAACTTGAAGCTGGGATTAGGAAATTATGTTAAAAGAGAATTGAGCTTGATATAATGATATTAACAAAAATGGCTATTTTTTGGCATATACTAGGCACTATGTTATACCCCTAAAATATCATTGCATCTCAAACCTTTGAACCCCAGTACCTTTAATGACAGAAAAAAAGAGAATCCTTACCTCCAGATCACAGGGGTCAAGGCGAAAGAATCCATGCCAATGGTAAGATTGTTAGGGGTTCTCAGCTTTTACGTTAAAAACTCATGGGACTCATCTTTTATGTTAAAAATAAGACATCAGCATTTAAAAAATATTTTTCTGACTACCAACAACTTAATTTGAGACATTGTCCTGTATTTATCTTATGGCTTGTTTGGGAGCCTCTTGGAACATCAATGCCTAACTCTATGGGTATGCATACTCCAGTTTCTGAAGGACAAATATTTTAAAAGAAGGTGTTTTTAAAAATATTTAGAACTGTCTGAGAATGTAATGGACTATCTAAGGAAACTTGTACCTAGATAGGATGGCCTCTAAGCTACCAAGGGTGAGTTCAAAACCAACCTCATGAACAAAAACAGAGTCCTTTAATTCATTCCTTCAATTCATCCATCAGAGGCACTCAACTCCTATCCTTCAGAATTATCCCAACACCTGAAACTCCAAGCACAGTGACCAGAGTAGGGGAAAAAGCAGTCAAAAGTCAAAGATTCACAGATGCTTTAAAGAGGCTAAATTATAGACAACCCAACATAGATGAGGAAATCACTGTTTCGCTACAGAATTAAATATGCTCTAAGTCCCATCTCTCCTATTCTTATGGTGAACAATATGTTCAATATACTTTTGTCAGTGAGCCAGCAGAAATATTTCACTTATTAAATTATTCAGAGTTTAGAGCTGGAAGGAATTTTAAGATTAATTTCATCTTGCCTTGCAAACAACCATTAGAAAGCTGAATTTCTATGAATTGAAGTGGCTTGCCCAAGACCACACAGCTTTAGAGGCAGAGCTGTTTTTTTTATTCTCAATTGAATACTCTTTTTAGAATGACAAGGTGTGCTCTAAAATCTTTAAAATTGTATACTCAGGCACAGCCATTTTCCTAGCCTGCGGCAACCTGGCAAGTTGCTTACCTTTTCTGAGCCCAAGTTTCCTCTCTGTAAAGTGGGAATAATACCCAACTTCAGAGGTTCTACCATGGATTTAAAGAAGAAATGATCCCAAATCAATTAGCACAGTTCTCAGCGTATGGAGGTTGCCTCCAAAAATACTTTTTTTCTCCAGTTTCTAGCCTTTCTTGTTTGGTTGTTTCCCAAGTGTTCCTGCTGGTACTGCTCCCATAAATTTAATAAGAAGAATGGACTTTCCTCTTCTTTTTCCAAATCACACGACTGAGAGAGACAAACAGATAGACAGAGATGGGGCCAATGCAACGAAATATTAACAGTTAGGGAATCTAGGTGAGGCGGATCTCGGAGTTCTTTGGGCTTGACTTGCAAGTTTTCTGTTTAAGTTTGAAATCATTTCAAAATAAATTACTTTTTAATGTAAAGACAAAACCCACACCATCACTCGTTGTTTTTCTTCCATTTCAAAGCTCTGTTGCCCAGCAACTGAACTAAGGTTTTTAACTCCATGTGCATCATAAACTACACACTAGCAGGTGCACCTTCCCAATCCCTCTCTAGAGAAAGTTGTTGGTAATTCCCCTTTCATTTGTTGAACACACAACACAAAGAGGAACTGTGCCCAGGCCTGGGGCTCAGTATGGAACTCAAAACTACCTGGGTTTGAATGATAAATGTATGGTCAACCTACATTAACCACCAATTAAGACAAAGTCACGAGCTAAACTGGAAAAGTCCCAAGCGTAGGGGAATGTGATTGAGAGTATTTTGTACCCAAAATAGCACAAATAGATTCCAGCTGAGAAGAAACCCAAATTTGTTTTCCTTTCACAGTGATTTAATTCTGTGGGTTTTGGGGGGGAGGGGTAACGATTTGGAAGACAGCACTACTAACTGAACAGATATACATTCTTCTTTATCTGATAAAACATCAAGATCCTGGTCAACTATATGTTAAATAAGCAGCGATGATCTGTACCTGCATTATTTTGTAACTTTATGAAAAGCCTTCCAGTATTTTAACATTTAAATAATCTGTGGACAGTTTCTACAAGGGAAAAGGGGAATGATAATGATATTATCCTAACAAGGACATTTTCAGATCAAAATTAACATATAAGGTAGAAATGCCAGAATAAGACCAACGCAACTTCCCCTTCCTCAAACTTCAGCATATAATTCATTCATTCACTCACTTATTTATTAAGTATTTATTGTGTTCCTCTTAACTACCATTTATCATGCTAGAGGCTAGGGGTATTATGCGTGGTGAATAATACCTGCTCTCACTGAATTTACAACCTAGTGGGAAAAACAAGCATAATCAACTCATTATAATAAATGCAATAATTTATCTGGCAGGGTGCTGTGGGAAAACCCACAGAGGGGCACTCAGCTCAGCCTAATGGGGAAGGGAGGCTTCCCCAGGGAAGTTACATCTAAGCTGAGACCTGACATTCAAACCAGAATTAACAAAGCCAATCCAGTGGGATGTTTTCCAGGCAGAAGAAACAGCATGTGTAATTATCTGGAGATTAGAAATTCCAAATACCTGGAGTGTAGAGTGCAAGGAAGGTTGGGATGAGGAGGAAAAAATGAGACTGAGAGGCATACTCAAACCCTAGCTGCCATGCAAACACAAACAACATATACTCACCGTCCTCCAATGGCTCACGCGAAGGGGAAAAGACCTTTTGCAATATGGTTCACAGGACTGCTTTCCCTGACTTTTTTCTGACGCGCTATCTTTCCTCTCAAGATAAGACTGCTTGGGTAAAACTGGCTTTAGGCAAACCTCTTTTGTAAGCATGGCTTTTCTTTGGGGACTTCTCTGTCCCTATTCAAGCCATTTCTTTGATTCTGATATAATAGCAGAAATAATTAGCATTCATGAAATACTTCATATATGCCTGGTATTCTCGCAAGTGCCTTACAGAAATTGCTTAACCAATTCTCAGATATAACCCTAACAGATATGTTATTATTATCCCTATTTTACAAATAAGGAAACTTGGACTTCTATATATTAGCTACCTAACTTTCCCAAGGTCACAGTACAAATAAATGGCAGAGTTGACATTAGAACCTAGTTCTATCTGAGTCCAAAGCTAATCACCCTGGTAGTATTCCACCTCAGAGTGCCTGTTTTGTATTCCGTTTCCTGCAGAGCCTTTCTTTCAATTATCGCTCAGCCAGTGAATTAAAAGAGGACATCATGAGCCTAGCACATAGGAGATATTTGAAATACTAATGGTTAGCTAAAGTATTAACAGATAGAGTTAGATACATTAACTGATTTTATATAGAGAACTCTTTAAGATGGCAAATGCATTCAAGGCCCAATGAAACTGTTCTTACAGCAAGATTACTGGCATTGATATATGGAATGGTAACCATGGTAGCCCCTCAAATCACACCATGGAAACAATTAACTACCTTCCTCCTTGTTGTTACACTACTTCCTTTTGGGTGATGCTTCTGAGGTCCTAACAGAAACCCACATCACCACCACTATTTTCTTCCCCTAGGTCTCATGAATCAGGGTGTTTTACAGAGGGGCAAATTTTGTCCCTTTGCCAAACGGCAGCTATAATAGTAGCTAAAGAGGTAGGAATTTCCAAACCCAGTCAGAAGGGAAATTTAGAATAGTGTCATGGCTTAAGTGTTCTGCCTACTCTGTAATCTATGGAGCTTGTCTATTTTTGTTTTTTAAACAAACATGACTAGCGGTGTGATCTTGGAAAAAAATACTTCACCTGTTGGAGCCTAATTTTCTTCTTCTATTAGAAAAATAAATAGGCTCAAAAAAATTTATCTCTAAAGATCGCTCAGTAACTCTAAGAAACATGCTAAATTTAAGACTTTCCTTAAAGGTCTCAGCATATGTATCTAGATATAGTTTCAGGTTGAAAGGAACCTGGGGGATCTTGTAATCTAACCCTGCTGGACAGTCTCACTTGTGCTTTCCTTGTCTCTAGCATAAAAAATACTCAAATGTTTGCTGCTATTGAGCCATCCTTAATCTGATACATGAATCCTCTCTGATGTTATCTCTGGCACATGGCCTTTGCTAATACATAGGCTACATGCCTCAAAGCTAAGAAGCCCATTTAGTTTTCAGGTAGCTATAACCACTATTGGCTTGCCTTTATACTGAGCCAAAATCCACTCCCTATAACTGCATGCACCAGAGAAAACACTTTAGGCCACAGGAGAGGTAGGCAAAAGACAAGGCAACATGGGATTTAACAGCCCATAGAGTGACAGGGCGTTTACAAGTCTTCTTTGAGCTTCCTTTTTTATCAGATATGTAGAAATAATCTATGAGAGGAGAGAAGACAAAACAAAAATACTGACCTTGTGAACAAAAGGAAATAGGGTGCCAGTGAAGCAGGCCTCCCTATGAACAGGGAGAGTGTTCATGCCTCTTTACAAATAAAGGACGATAGGAGCTGAGGTCCAAACTATATATGACCCAAGGGTTCTTTCAGTAATGAAAGAGAGAATGTGAAAAACTCAAATGAATCACTGCCTTGATTCAGCTACAAGGCAGACATGACAGTGAAAAATGTGTCCCAGGAGGAAGCGTCATGCCTGTTAAGACAAGTGTGGAGGCATTCCAAACACAGCGCCCCTGTGCTCCAATGAAAGGCCTTGCTGGTCATTCTCTACAGGGAGCGTCCCGTTCACTTCCCGCTGCCCTGCGACAAGGCGTGGAGGCCACGTCTGAAAAGATAGGTTGTAAGGAAAGCACAGTAGAGTGTGGCCACCTGCCAAGGGTCCATGGGTGGACTTAGGGGCTTTATCTTACTCGCCCCTTTTTGACCTGTGAGGGCATAAAATATTTCTGGTCATACATAAGGAATGCAGTTTTGTGGAAGGGAGTGCTGTTTCTTCTCCGGTTGGCTGCAAACTTGGGCAAATCTCTTAACCTCTGTAGTTTAACGTGCCTGTCTCTGACCCAGAGTGGAACAGGCCACTTTGAGGGGCTTATGTTTAGTCATATTATTTTCTCTATCATGGATGCTCTGCTCCTAAAATTCTGAGAAGGGAAGGTGTAACCTTTCCTTCCCAAATTATTTCCCCTAGTAAATGGCCTTGGTAATGGGCAACACTGTTGAGGAGCACCTGGGAACCCCACATTTCTGCAGTTCCCCTCTAGGGTCTTTTATGGTCCTGAGCCAAAATCTGGTCCAGAGCTACTGAGGGAGCAATTTGATTCCAGAGATTGTGAGTCACCCAGGAGACCAATTACCATCTGTCTCCTCCAGGATCCTTGGGGCTACTTAAACAAGTCTAAAGCCATGGCCAATTTTCTCCATATTTTGGAGTAAACTTACCCAGAGTCTACACTGAACCTGACATGACCACCCAAAATGAGTTCCCAGGGTCCTTGAAATCAAGAATAGACCAGTGTAGCATGGGGTATAAAAGTGGCCACTGAACAAGCCACATAGGTCATTGGTGTAGAGGATGGGAAGATACTTTGTAGCTAACCATCGTAAATCTCAGATCTAATATATTTTTTGCTCTCCTCAAATAAAGTTTTGTCTTTATTTCTAAAATATATTTGGACTTCTTGATTTTAAAAAAAGGAGCATCAATTAAAAATTTGTAGCAATACACTGATCTTCACCTTTTGTTTTCCTTTGTTTGATTTTATTTGATTGTGGTAAAAACACTTAACATAAGATGTATCTCCTTATCAAATTTTTAAGTGTACAATACAGTATTGTTGACTGCAGGTTCAATGTTGTATATCAGATCTCTAGAACTTATTCATCTTACTTAACTGAAAGCTTATGTCCATTTGATGAGCAACTCCCAAGTTCCCCCTCCCCTCAGCCCCTGGCAACCACTATTCCACTCTTTGCTTTCAAGAATTTGACTATTTTAGGTACCTCATATAAGTGGGATCATGCAGTATTTGTCTTTGTGTGACTAGCTTATTTCACTCATTATAATGTCCTCAAGTTTTATCCATTTTGTCACGTACTACAGAATTTTCTTCTTTTTATGGCTGAATAGTCTTCGATTGTTTGTAATACACCACATTTTCTTTATCCATTCATTTGTCAATGAACATTTAGGGTGTTTTCACATTTTGGCTATTGTGAATAGCACTGCAATGAACAAGGGAGTGCTAGTATCTCTTCAAGATCCTGATTTCAAGATTTTTTTGATAAATACCTAGATGTGGGATTGCTGGATCATATGACAGTTCTATTTTTTATTTTTTGAGCAACTTCTACACCGTTTTCCGTAGTAACTGCATCATTCTGAATTCTTACCTATAGTGTACAAGAGTTCTAATTTCTCCTGATCCTCACCAACACGTGTCTTTTGGGGTTTTTTTGGGAGATAACCATCCAGACAAGAGTGAGATGATAGCTCACTGTGGTTTTGATTTCCCTGATGATTAGTGATGTTAAGCACTTTTTCATATATCTCTTCGCTATGTGTATGTCTTCTTTGGAGAAATGTCTATTCAAGTCCTTAGCCCTTTTTAATCGAGTTATTTCAGATCTAATATTTTTGATACCTTTCTTAATTTCGCTGTGCTAGCAAGAACCAAAAGTAATACTTGAATGAAACAAAACAACTAATTGGTTTGCCAGTAATCCTATGTTTTCCCCACCCTTCTTGATGTGAATTACCCAGGAAACATTAAACATCCCACTAGTCCAGATGACCATAGATGAACCATGGGTGGATGGTCCATGGGATGCTGATGCCTTCTGGATTGATGACTTTAGGCAGAATGGATACATGGGTGTTCATCTGTCACTAAAAATTAGCTGAGTTCTTAGTAATCATTTAGTAAGTAAAGATTTTAGCTTTTATAGATCCATTTTGACCACTGTCAAATCTTCCCAACTATTTTAGGTCTTAGGATTTGCATTTAGAGCCAGAGAGAATGGACAAACAGTTCTCATAGGATAATTTCCAACTTTTCATCCTGTAATATTGTGAATGTGACTATGGTAATTGAAAATAATACTCTTCCTGCAATGCAACAGCCTAGGGAAAAAAAACCTTTTGCTTTCTGCATTTTGTTATTCACATTTAGTTTTGGAATACCACATGGTCCATAGTTTGGTCTCATTATTAGTAGAAATATCAGTAAAAACTCACTGATTAGCCTGAGTACACACATGTTAGTAAGTTGGTATTAATTATAGTAATTGAAGAAAAAAATTTCTCCCTTGTGACTTTCATGAATTATACAAATTATGTATTGTATAATATTTCTGATTTTCCAAATAAATTCAACCATGTGCTATACCAACCAAAGTTAATTAATAACATTTTAAGTTAATTCCATTAAAGGCATTGTTATTCATCATTCTCAGCCAAGTATTCCAAAGGCCTTAAAGTATTTCAAGTTATACCCTAAAAAGAGTTACTTTTTCCAGTTTAGTATATAATTTTCCCACTAATCTACACTTCGCCTATTTTTTTCTAATTACTTTTACATTCATTCTCTCTTCTCTGATCCATGTTCCATATTGTGTTTTCTGTTCCTTTTCCAATAATCTTTTCTTTGTTTCTGTTAGTTTTGACTCCCCTCCATTCATCAACATTTTCTTATTCTCCCTCGCTGACCTGTGTGCCATGGTTTCCTTTGTGTTCCCTGGCTTCAATGCACCACTTTCTTTCCATTTTCCTCCCTCCCTCACTGTCCTCCCTTCCTGTGAGCTTCTTTGTCTTTTATGCTGCTGATCAGAGCTTCAAGGGCTGTGAGGACCTGGCATTCTGGCCACAGCTAATGAACCAACAGCTCTTTAAGCTGCAGGCAACTTGTAATATTCAAGCAAGAAACAGAAGCACAGAGAAAATATCCTGCCACAAGCTTTTCAGTAATGTCAGTGTTCTAGAAACATAAACGGGACCAACTGTACTTACTGTTCAAATTGGCTTGACTCATTCAACAGCTAGATCTTGTGGTCAGGCTCCCAGAGTGGATGCTGAAGGCCTTTTCCCTTCTAATGGAGTTTGGTTTGGGATTTATTTATGTTGTATTGTTTTGTTTCTGTTTGTTTGTTTACCAAGAAAGCAATTTTACTTTTTGTGCTTTGCTTTGCCCACCTGCCTTGCTAGGAGACTTTCTGATGCTTATTTAATTTTCCATAGTAGAAGCAATGGTTTATCCCTGCCAGGAGGCACCATCCTGGAGGGAAGGTGCCAAGAGACCTGGGGGGTCACAAACACAGCAGTGCAACAAGCCTGATGGGGCATTTCCCAGGCAACCATATCCCATCAGTCAGCATGGAGTTCTCTGCCAGATTCTGAAGATGATACAGGGATTTACTAGACATGTTTACTGTCCTCCAGGAGCAGCAATGCAGGTGGGGCAACAAGACTAAAGCAGATCAAAGAGATAAAGTAACCAAGCAAGGCCACGCGCCATTAAGTGAGTGAGATAGATTGTAAGAGCAGCTGGGGTTGAGAGAAAGGCCAAACAAGGATTGACTGGGAAAAAACAGAGCCTCTGGCTTTGAACTGGGCCAGGAAGAGGGTAGCACTAGATAAGAAGCCCATAGGGTCAGGAGGATTCTAGGCCACGATTATGGACCTTATCTCACTACATGTTCAGGTATTTTTTCTCCTCTAACTGTATTCTTTCCCATGGCTTTAATACCATTAATCTAATAGGCTAATGATTCCCAAATTTATGACTGAAGCCAGGATCTTCCTGTTACAGACTTGTATTTCTGTTGTTTATTTGCTATTTCCAATTGGTCATCCAGTAAACATTTCCAACATAACATGACCAAAAAAACACTTGCTTTTTCTTTTCCAAAATCCACTCTCCCCCAGTCTTTCCTATCTAATTACATGGCACCACCAGTCACCAGTTGCTTAAGCAAAGAATCTGGGGTGATTCTTGATTATTCTCCTTCCCTTGCACTCATAACCAATGAGTAAGTTCTGATGTTCAGCTCTAAAGAATATCACCCATCCTACCAGTCCCCACCATCTTTGTTGCTATAATCTTAATCCAAACTGCCATCATCTCTCCTAGACTATATGATAACCTCCCCTTGGTCAGCCTACCTCCACTGTTGTTCCTACATGGTCCATTACCCACACAGCAGTCAGAGTGATCTTTCTAAGGTGAAAATCAGGGCATGTGCTCTCTGACTGAAAGTTCTCCAATGGCTTTCCATTTCAATAGAATAAAATGCAGCTCCTTACCACAGCCCTGCATGATCTGACCCCTGCCTCCTTCTCTGACCTCATTTCTCACCACTCAGCTCCATTCACACCAGTCTTCTTTCAAGCCTTCAAACCCCCCAAGATGATTCTAGCCTTGGCCATTGCACCAGCTGTTGCCTCCATCTGGAAAGCTCTTTCCCCCAATCTTTGAGGGACTCCCTTCAGTTGAAATGTCTCCTCAACAACAACAACAAAATGTCCCTGACCGTAGCTAATGAAAACCCTACCTGTTTTTCTTCACTCTCTATCCAATTGCTGTGTTTTATTTTCTTTGCAGGACTTATCTGGAATTATCCTACATATTTATTTGCTTTTGAGATGATCACCTGTAACCTCCACCAGGTGTAAGCTCTATGAACACAAACAATGTATCCATTGCGCTCTTTCTCCAGTGCTGAAAGTAATGCAAGGATGTGCTCATAAATGACTGTTCACTGAAGGGAGCTGATGTGGAATGATGCCCTTTATGGGTGGGGGAGAAATTCAGTCTGACTGAGGGTTCACAAGCTTGGCCTGGGGACACAACTGAGAGACAAGGTGTAGATCACGGGATGCATCCTGCACAGAGACACGAAGACTATCTTCTTGTCCAAGCAATTTCAATGTCAGACTTTGCAGAAGCCCTCATAGGGAGAGAGTCAAAACTGTATACCACATCCTGAAGGCACAAGGCAGACTACCACACTGACAGGTCTTTCTTTCCTCCAGTTTGATAGGCAAACAGAGCCTACAGCAGAAGGACTACCATTCATTGAGCACCTACGATGCACCAGGTCTTTTCCTTAGCACTTTGCACTCATTATCTTAGTTCTTCCACACAATTACACTGAAGTAGGTATTATTGTTCCCATTTTACAGATGAAAAAAATTGAGGCTCAGAGAGCTTAAATGATGGCCCAGAGCTGCTAAGTGGCAGAAAAAACATTCAAATACAGGACTGCTTGATACTAAAGCTGGTCTGTCACACTCCCATGGGAAGACACAGCTACGATGATGACTCACAAGCTGGCTTGAAAGTGGCTGAGTGTCAGTAGAAGGCAGTCTGGTCTCAGGGCCCTCCAAGGGACAGTAAGCACTTTAGCAGGAGCAGACAGCTCTCCTCTCAGGCTCTGTTAGCTTGGTAGGAGCAGTGAAGGAGGAGGAGGCTGTGGGGCACTTTCATGAGGTCTATAAAACCAGCTTCCCACTCCCCTGTGAACATACCTTGAACTTGCAGAAAGGAGGTCGGAGAGCTAGTACAGCTAGAAAGAGTGAGTCAGGAATTCTATGAATCTCATTATTACATGAGTCACCCAGGAGACTCCAATCCTGACTCTTCATCCAGGTCTGGCACCATTAGACCCGCTCCTGTCCTCATGTACCTTTATTTCACAGCACTTAGCACAGTTATAATTTTTAATTTTACATGGTATTTTACAAGTTAAGGACATCATCTATCTAATATCCATCATCATATGATGGTGTATTGCATCACATCAAAGGTACATAATGTCTGGTAGTTCTAAGTACAGTGATACTAAATTTGATCACTGGGTTGAGGTACTGACAGCCAGATCTCTCCATTGTAAGGTCCATTTCTCCTGTGTGATTAGCATAGATAGATAGGTGATAGATAGATAGATAGATAGATAGATAAATAGATAGATAGATAAAGATAGATAGAATTAAATTTTAAAAATCGATCTCTCCATTGTAAGGTCCATTTCTCCTGTGTGATTAGCATAGATAGATAGATGATAGATAGATAGATAGATAGATAGATAGATAAATAGATAGATAGATAAAGATAGATAGATAAATAGATAGAATTAAATTTTAAAAATCTATGGAGTGATATTTTGGCAGCAATGATTTGTAACCTGAGTTGCTCATTAGAAATCACCTTGTGGGACTTCCCTCATGGCGCAGTGGTTAAGAATCTGCCTGCCAATTCAGGGGACATGGGTTTGAGCCCTGGTCCGGGAAGATCCCACATGCCGTGGAGCAATTAAGCCCGTGAGCCAAAACCACTGAGCCTATGTGCCACAACTACTGAAGCCCGCACACCTAAAGCCCATGCTCCACAACAAAAGAAGCCACTGCAGTGAGAAGCCTGTGCACCGCAACAAAGAGTAGCCCCCACTCGCCGCAACTAGAGAAAGCCCACACATAGCAATGAAGACCCAATGCAGACAAAAATAAATAAATAAATAAATAAAATTTTTTTAAAAAAAGAAATCACCTCGGAGCTTCTAAATATCTTGATGCCCAGAACCCATTCCAGGTCAATTCCATCAGAATTTCTAGTAGTTCATACAGGCATTGACATTGTTCAAAGTTCATCAGTGATTCCAGCAAGCAGTGGACTTTGAGAACCACTGATGGAATGGTTTTAGCCTGATGATCCTTCCCTGATCTTTGCCTCAGTTTCTTCACTGGTGGTTAAAAATTGGTGACTTTCTAATTCTATAATTCCCTCTCCCTGTATTTAAAAAAAAGAAAAAAAAGTTTTCCTTTATCAAAGGAGTAACTGGCTATTCCAAAATACAATTCTACAGAAAAGGCAGGATAAACACTTAATTTTTTCCTCATACTTTCTCATTTTTACTCTGGGAAACTCACATGGTTACATTACTCAGATGTCCAGGAGGCTAATGTGAGCCTATTAACTCTCAAATCCTCATTCAAAGAGTCATCATATGTGGAATCTTTGATATCCCTGTCGTGTGATGCTCTGCTGCTGATTGTCTGCTTGATCTCTGTATTATGTTCCTATGGGCGCTGTAACAAATTAACAAAAACTGGGTGACTTACAAAAACAGAGACTTATTTTCTTACAGCTCTGGAGGCCAGAAGTCTGAAATAAGCATCAAATGATCAAAATCAAGGTGTCAGTTTCCTTCACACCCTAGGGGAGAATCCATTCCTCGTCTTTTCCAGGTTTTGGTGGCCGCCAGCATTCCTTGGCTTGTGGCCTCATCATTCCAATGTCTGCCTCTGTGGTCACATGGCCTCTTTCTCTTCTGTGTATGTGTTAAATCTCTCTCTGCCTCCCTCTTGTAAGGACATGTGTTTTCATTTAGGGTAAATTCAGGATAATCTAGGATAATTTCCTCATCTCAAGATACTTATATCCACAGTCTTTTTTTCTACATAAGATAACATTCACAGGTTCCAGGACTTAGGAGATAGATATCTTTTGATGGGCCATTTTTCAACCTCCCACAATCTCAGGAGAAGACAAGCCATATGGGGACTCAAAGTGTGGTTATCCTATTCTTCATTCTCTCTCCTCCTAAGTCTTATTAATAACAGCTCTTCTTCTATACCTTACTGGAGATGGATCTCTCTCTCTCTCCATATATATATAGACTCTCAGGTGCATGCTGGTCCTAAGTTATGGTCTGTCCATCCAGCAATCACCTATTAAAATAATGTATTAAAATAATGTTCAGAATGCCCAGCTCCCTGTGTATATTAGCAACTCAGTTTCCTCAGCCTTTCTCCTTCTATCTCTCTATCACTTTGTTTCTCTTTGTATTTTAAAAACCTAAAAATGATCTTTGTTCCCACTGATTCTTCCAGTCCACAAATTTCTGTCTCTCTTTGACTGTATGTATGCTATCTTCGATTCCTCACCTTTATCACGGTTAAGACTTTTCCTTTCTTTTCTGCCTGGTAAATATTTGCTCTGAAGTTAATCTCAGAATGTGTCTCCTCCATAGCTGGCAGCACTCCTTGATAAAG
The DNA here is from genome assembly GCF_002837175.3 of Physeter macrocephalus. Classification (NCBI taxonomy): domain Eukaryota; kingdom Metazoa; phylum Chordata; class Mammalia; order Artiodactyla; family Physeteridae; genus Physeter; species Physeter macrocephalus. The sequence continues at coordinate 22,060,384 of NC_041229.1, read as the reverse complement.
ATAGGCAATGTTAGACTTCAACAAAAACAAGAATGTGATTTCCAGATAATATCCCACTTCATTCTAGACCTGTGCTGTTTTCTGGAATTTAGAGGGTTCATCAGATCTCACTGGGTTCCACAGTCTTTTCCTCTACTTGAGTTCTCAAATGGCTCTATTTAACATCAATATTTCTTTCTGTGTTCATGGCAGGTGGTAATTCATCTGTAAATGTTCATTTGGCCTTGAACATCTTTCACAGTATTCTTGCTACGATCAGAGGAAAGCAAAGAGCAGTACAGAAGCACCTACCAGCATGCCAAAAAACAATTATATCCTTATGCTAGGCATCCTTTCCAAGAAACTTCACACCGGGTTTTTAAAAAAATCCTTTGCTTTCCAAATTCACAGGGAAGTAGTTGAGTGTCCTCACATTTTATAGGCGAACAAGATGGGACTTGATATTAACTATAGCAATCAACACACTAAATTACAGGAACTTTTTTTTAGTTCTATTCATTTGTAATAACTAAAACCCTTCATGTCATGTCAAATGAACCCTATTTTTATTAACACCTTATCAAGCCAATATCACTACTGTGTGATTCTCTGCTGCTAACCTCAATTATTTAGAAAACTTTAGAAATGGAATTTGCAGATAATTCAATTTCTGGCATTCAAAAGAAAATTATTTTTATTACTAATATTTATTATTACATATCTTTCTAAAATATGAGTCCACTTTCCAGTCTCAGTAAGCATGGAACAGTGGTCATGATTTACTTTATTGCTACATGACTAAGGACCTTGCAATATTGTGGGGTAAATATTCTGAAGAGTAATTATAACTATAGCAAAGATTCTTAATCTGGGTTTCATAGTTGAGCATCACAGTTTATGAGCTGTCAGAAATTATATACAAAATATTGTACAATTTTCCTGTGAGAAAATTGGCCATAACTTTCATCAAATTTTCAAAGGAGCTGTAATGAAAATAGACTAGTTATTTAAAATATGCAATGTATGTAGAGCATGATACTATTTATATAAAGAGCTATGTAGTTCTTGTTCACAGGTCCACATAAATGTAGTAAAAGTATATATCCTGCTTGGGATTGGTAAATACCAACATCAGAATAGTGCTTAACTCTGTGTCTTAGTCTGCTCAGCTGCTATAACAAAATGCCATAAACTAGGTGGCTTAAATAACAGAAATTCTTTTCTCACAGTTCTGGATGTTGGGAAGTCCAAGATCAAGGTTCTGGTTGGTGAGGACGCTCTTTCTGGTTTTTAGATAGCCACCTCCTCACTGGGTCCTCATACAGCAGGCGGTGGCGGGGGGGCTGTGTCTCTCTCTTTGTTTAAGACACCAACCTTACCGCATCAGGACTCCACCCTTTTGACTTCAACTTTATTACCTCCTTATTGGTCCTTTCTCCAAATACAGTAACATTGGGAGTTAGGGCTTCAAAATATGAATTTTGAGGGGACACAATTCAGTCCTTAGCACTCTGGGAAGGGGAGGCTACATAAAGAGTTTCAACTCTATATGCAGTGTTTTATCTTAAAAAAAAAAAAAACTAAACAAGTGTGGCAAAATGTTGAGCTGTAACAGAGTAGGGGATATATGAGGTTTTATTAATAATTCTTTATGCTTAAAGATTTTTTGAAAAGAAGAAACAAGCAAACAACTTATTTAGATTTCTCTAGAATGTGAGTTACATGTGAGAAGGGATTTTGTTCACTTTGTTCCCTTCTGTATCTCCATTACTTAGAACAGCATCTGGTCCAGAACTGACATTCAATAAATATCTGCCGAACTGAATAAAAGGAAATGGATAAGGAATTAACGCATATCTTTACTGAGCCTAAAATATTCAACAACCTTAAAAATTGTTAGTAATGTTGTGTTCATTTTCTAGAGTTACTTAGTAACATAGATGAATATTATAAATCATATTAAAATACAGCAAATAAAGTCATAAGTGTCAAAATGATGGTCGTAGCAAACCTGGGTGTGAGACAGTGTCTTACTTATAGAATTAATAAAAGTCAAAAGAGGTTTGGGGTTAAATCTGACTTTTTAAAATGATTCCTGCCAATTGCACTCAGTTCTAAGGGACTATGACTTTCCTACAGTCCTGCTAAGGGACAGCGGCCATGTTTTCTAACATAGAAACTTATTATTCACTGACTCTGATTGTGTCAGGATGGGAGTTGATTGCAGGGTTCCTCCTCTATTGGTTGGCCGCAATCTGTAACTGAGTGAATTGTTTCAGAAAAATGAGCTGGGTCAGATTCCTTTCAGGTGTAAGGAATTAAGTGGAAGTGGACAGACTGAACAATTCACAGGAAAGGCAGAAACTGAAAATTAAGAAGTGTCATAAAGTAGAGAGAGGTGGGACCTTCATAGTGGACCAGGTAAACGTCAAAGTTCTAAGAAAATAGAAACTCAGAGGACACAGAAGAAGGCAAATTGTAGAGAGGTGAATATAGAACAGACCTACAGAAAAGAGATGCTGAAAGAGAAAGAAAGAGAAAGGAACCCTGAGGGCATTTCTAAAGCCAAAAGCAGCCCAACTGAAAAGCATCTAGTCAACTTCCTTATTTTATTTTATAAGTCAGAAAACTAATAAGTTTGGTAATTTGCCCAAGGTCACCAGTGATGAAGAAAGGGCACTTCAGTATTTTTACCTTCCTTCAGTGTTTCTCGAATTCTTAGAATGTAGTAATCCTGTGGCACAGGGAACTAAACAACTCCCAAGGTCTAAAGGCACAACCTAAAGCAGCTTATCTTCAGTGCAGAACTTCTGTTTTAGATTTACTCAAAAATTGCAGCCAATGTTACAACTGGTTCCATAGTGTCTCTGTTTTAACACAATGATATTTAACTTCATAATATATGAAAGTGTGTCATATTTGGTCCCACAGTTCTATGCTCACACTGCCTGTCCTCCCAATTTGAGAAGAACATTCCACCTCAATCCAAGACTGTCTTCATTCCCAGAGCACACCTGGCAGTCTCAGATAGAGTTCTTTGAATGGTGAACTCCCTTCCTCTGAGCATGTAATAGATATTCATTTGCACAAGATCAGAGAAAGGAGCTTGGGAGTACTCTTGCATTCGTATGTATCACCTGCACCTAGGAGTCCCTGAAGCCTTCAGAATTCTGGGATCAACCTTCCCTTTAACAGCTTGTTTCAGCAGCTTGGCCCGTCATTCCATATGTTGTGAAAAGACCAGCTTCCCGCCCTCCCCCCATGGCCAGATTTTCTGGGGGTGAATATATTCTCACTGACTCCTTTCTCCTTGGTGGGCCATGTCCACTGAGTTTTCCATCTGCCCCAGTTGAACACTAACTGCACCCTCAAACAAGATAGCTGCATTGCTGCAAGTTCCAAGAAAACAACTTACCCTTGAGTGTGAGACAACTTCTTAGATGTTTCTGGATCACCTCTAAATCTGATCACATCTTATCCCTGCTGCTCGCACATGTTCCCAGAGCTGTCATCCCTTTGCTGGGCAGCCGCCCATGCAAACTTTAATTTCCCTTCACTTTCTGAGGCAGAGCAGCTCTGATCTCTTTTGGTTCTGCTGTTCTTCTCAGGCCCATGTCCTGTGGGCATCAGCCTGCATTGCCAAATAGGTCTATCTATACACATTTCCTAAACAAGAGAAACGTGGTCAACCTAAGCAAAGGGAAGTTTGTAGTATTAAAGAGATGGGTCGGGGAGGCCTCCCTGAAGATGTGAGATCTCTCAGCAAAGACTCAAAGGGTACGGGGCAGCTGGCCAAGAGATTCTGTGGAGGAAGGACATTGCTGAGAGGAAGAGCAAGAACCCTCCAGCAGGAGAGGGCCTGATGTGTGCACAGAGCAGTGTGAGCAAAAAGAAAGCAGAGGGGAGGAGATGGGAGAGGCCGGGGCCTGACCCTGACCATGTTGCAGCTCACAGCTTATGGCCAACTTTGGCTTTTACTCTGAGTGAACTGGAGCCCTTTTAGGGTTTTGAGCCAAATAAGCTACATGATCCGACTTTGATTTTCAAAGGACTCTGCCTAAACAGTCTAGAAGGGTGTTTGCAGGGGAGGGCTGGCAGAGCACAGCCTAGCACAGGATGACAGAGCCCAAGCAGAGAAAGAAGAGTTTCCTAGGCAGGACAGCCCAGTGGGGACCCTCAGGACCATGAGCAGGAGAGAAGGGAGGCTGTAGGGGGAGGGGTTTCCTCAAGAAAGAGCCAGCACTCCTGGGAAAAACGCCTGATTCCAAAGCTCAGACAAGGAAAATATGAGTCTGTAATGTCTTATGCCAAAAAATAAGAAAACGTTCAAAGAAGGATAGGAACATGGCAAAAGGATACAGAAGCCATCTTGAAAGAGCTCCTATTAACCTAATGAGGGACAATATGAGCATCAAAATAAGTAATGATAGTAATATGTAAAATAGGAATAAAATATTAAATGATTAAAATTATATAAAATTAAAATAAGTTAAAAATTAGACAAAATAGGAAACTGTGAGTCCATAAAGATTTTTAAAATCCATAGATAAATTGTAAGTGTAATGTGGAATGGGATATGTACAAGTACCTTCATGCAAATTACTTATTAATTACAAAGGAAGAAATGGTAAGAAAGTGGAAAAGACCAGCAGACACTAAGTAATTAAATTGAACCTCATCAGTAACAGAAAAAATTGAAATTGTGCACCACCTGATAGGTTACACCTAGAAAAACACAACTCACTTCTGTCATATTCCTGCCAAAGCAGCATAATTTAATTCTATTTATGAGGAAACATGAGACAAACGCACAATGGGAAACATTTTACAAAATATCTTGTCTGTTATCTTCAAAAATATCAACATCATGAAAATCAAAAAGAAAAAAAGGAAGTCAAGGAAAGATTGAGAAACTGTTTTAAACTGCAGTTATCTAAAGAGACATAATAACAAAGTGCAATGCAGGATATAGAGCTGGATCCCTTTGCTATAAAAGTTACTAAATATTGGGACCAAACTGGTGAAACTTGAATGTGGTCTGAGGACTAAGTAATAGAGATGTATCATTGTTAATTTCCTGGTTGTGTTGTTACATAGAACAATGTCCTTGTTATAGGAAATACATGCTAAGGTATTCGGGGGAGGAGAGCAATGAGGTATCAGGTCAGCAATTTAAGCTCATGTTGTTCAGGAAAACTAAGTTCTTTATACTGAACGTGTAATTTGTCTGTAACTTTGTGGAGCATAGAGGATATTTAGGAAAGTGAAACTACCCTGTAAGATACTCTAATGGTGGATGCATCATTATGTATTTGTCCAAACCCATAGAATGTACAACACCAAGAGTGAACCCGAATGTGAACTATGGACTTTGGGTGATTAAGATGTGTCAATGCAGGTTCATCAATTGTAACAAGTGTACCACATTGGTGGGAGATGTTGATAATGCAGGGTTAATAATGTGCAGTGTGTAGGTTCCAGGGTATGTGAGAACTCTCTGTACTTTCTGCTAAATTTTGTTGTGAACCTGAAACTGCTCTAAAAAAACAAACAAAAAAAAAAGGTCTTAAAAAGAGAGAGAGTGACTATTATAAGAGAAATATTCTGTCTCTTTTATTTACCACATCAAAATTTTAGTTCTGATAAAGTGGACATTATTCTGCAGAGAATACTTGTCTCCTAAAGATACCCAGATAAAAAGACAGGGAGATTAGTTATGCTGAATATAGCATTTGCTTTAAAATTAAATTTCCCAACTTTAAAAAATGTCACTTGTTGGGCTTCCCTGGTGGCGCAGTGGTTAAGAATCCGCCTGCCAATACAGGGGACATGGGTTCGAGCCCTGGCCTGGGAAGATCTCACATGCCATGGAGCAACTAAGCCTGTGCACCACAATTACTGAGCCCATGTACCACAACTACTGAAGCCCTCATGCCTAGAGCCCGTGCTCCACAATAAGAGAAGCCACCGTGGTGAGAAGCCCATGCACCGCAACAAATAGTAACCCCCACTCGCTGCAACTAGAGAAAGCCTGCACACAGCAATGAAGACACAACACAGCCAAAAATAAATAAAATAAAAAATAAATAAATAAAAATAAAATATACGATATTCATTTTTTTTTTAAATGTCACTTGTTTATAAGATAAGCTGTGTCTTGTATTGACCTAAACTGTCCTGGATTTTACCTTTTTGTCCCAGGTGGCTCTCTGTCTTGGATTCTAACCCAGATCATGTTTTATGAACCCTGTCAAAAGCTACCTAATTCTAGGTCACAAATGTCAATCTTATCCTATGATTGGGAATCTGAAGTCAAAGTAGAGAAAAACGAAGGGAATATTTTTATAGATTTTCACAAAGTAGACAATAGTAGGTATAGTAGAAAATAGTGGACATGTCATTAATGTTTGTTAAGAGAGAATAGTTGACCTATAACTGGTATTAGTTCAGCAATTGAAAGAATAAATGTGCATGAATTTGCAAAGTGATTTAAATGCTCACCTTATATTCAGTGCTTCTATTCTTATTACATTTTGGCCTTGGAGGTTGTACCTCACTAGGCTTATTTAATTTCCTGTCTAAGAGGACATTTTGCCTTAGATATTTATCCAACATTTAAATATCTTAAACATTTTAAAACCTATCTTTCCCATGTCCCCATAATTGTAAATAATGTCATCATTTTGTTTTATGTCATGGTATATGTGGAGCCCCACATCTCTTGACAGTGTAGCAAAGAGTTTAATTCTGAGTTGAACTCAAGAGACTTGAGCCATGGAGGACAAAATCATGGCCTTAGCCAAAAAAGCCCTTGTTCCAAAAGAGTTCAATCTGTGACCTAATTAAGTCCCAAGACATTAGTTAAAATGCAGAATTCTAGAGTCTTTGAGGGAGGGGATGTTCACTTTCAAAAAGAAATCTTGGGGCAGAGACAAGATGGCAGAGTAGAAGGATGTGAGCTCACCTCTTCTTATGACAGCACCAAAATCACAACTAACTGCTGAACAACCATCAACAAAAAAAATGCTGGAAGCTGCCAAAAAAGGTACCCTATATCCAAAGACAAAGAAGAAACCTCAACCAAGAATACTCTACCCAGCAAGGCTCTCATTCAGATTCAAAGGAGAAATCAAAAGTTTTACAGACAAGCAAAAGCTAAGAGAACTCAATACCACCAAACACCAGCTGGTCCCTGACCCTTAGGTGATAAGAGGGGCTTGTTCTGCTGGGACACAGAGGAGATCTCTACAAAAGGCCACTTCTCCAAAGTCGAGAAACATAACCTTCCACATGCATTAAAAAAAAAAAAGGAAATTTAGAGAAAATGAGACAGCAAAAGGAATATGTTCCAGATGAAGGAACAAGATAAAACCCAGAAGAAAAGCAAAGTAACATGGAGATAGGCAATCTACATGAGAAAGAGTGCAGAGTAATGATCGTAAAGATGATCCAAGAACTCAGGAAAAAAAATGGGGGAATGGATCGAGAAAATACAACAAATGTTTAACAAAGACCTAGAACTAAAGAACAAACAAACAGACATGACAGTATTTGAAATAAATACACTAGAAGGAATCAATAGCAGAAAAAGTGAGGAGAAGAATGGATAAGTGAGCTGGAAGACAGAATGGTGGAAATCACTGCCATGAAACAGAATAAAGAAAAAAGAATGAAAAGAAATGAAGATGGTATATGAGACCTCTGGGACAATGTCAAACACACCAACATTCGCATTATAGGGGTCCCAGAAGGAGAAGAGAGAGAGACAGGATCTGAGAAAATATGGGTAGAGATAACAGCTGGAAACTTCCCTAACATGGAAAAGGAAATAGTCACCCAAGTCCAGGAAGCACAGAGAGTCCCAGGCAGGATAAACCCAAGGAGGAACATGCCAAGACACACAGTAATCAAATTGACAAAATTAAAGACAAAGAAAAAATATTAAAAGCAGCAAGGGAAAAGCAAGAAATAACATACAAGGAATCCCCATAAGGTAATCAGCTGATTTTTTCAGCAGAAACTCTTCAGGCCAGAAGGGAGTGGCATGATATATTTAAAGTCATGAAAGGGAAAAACCTACAACCAAGAATACTCTACCCAGCAAGGCTCTCATTCAGATTCAAAGGAGAAATCAAAAGTTTTACAGACAAGCAAAAGCTAAGAGAACTCAATACCACCAAACCAGCTTTACAACAAATCCTAAAGGAACTTCTCTATGGGGAAAAGAAAAGGTCACAACTAGAATCAAGAAAATTATGAATGTGAAAGCTCACCAGTAAGGGCAAACATAAAGTAAAGGTAGAAAATCAGCCACACACAAATATGCTATCAAAACCAGCAGCTGTGAGAAGAGGAGAGTACAAATGCAGGATATTGGAAATGCATTTCAAATTAAAAGAATTTTAGGTCAAAAAAATTAGGTCAAAATCTTGTTTATATATGGACTGCTATATCAAAACCTCATGGTAACCACAAACAGAAAATCTAGAATAGATACGCACAAAAAAAAAGAAAAAGGAATCCAAACACAACACTAAAGTTAGTCAGCAAATCACAAGAAAAGAGAACAAAAGAGGAAGGGAAGAAAAAAGACCTACAAAAACAAATCCATAACAATTAACAAAATGGCAATAAAAACATATCAAAAATTACCTTAAAGAAGAAGATATAACAATTGTAAATATATATGCATCCAACATAGGAGCACCTCAATATATTAGGCAAATGCTAACATCCATAAATGAGGAAATCAACAGTAACACAATAATAGTGGGTGAATTTAACACCCCACTTACACCAATGGACAGATCATCCAGACAGAAAATCAATAAGGAAACACAGGCCTTAAATGACATATTAGACCAGATGGACTTAATTGATATTTATAGAGCATTCCATCCAAAAGCAGCAGAATACACATTCTTCCCAAGATCACATGGAACATTCTCCAAGATTGATCACATGCTGGGCCACAAAGAGAGCCATGGTAAATTTAACAAAATTGAAATCATATCAAGCATCTTTTCCAACCACAACGTTATGAGATTAGAAATCAACTACAAGAAAAATCTAAAAAACAAACACATGGAGACTAACCAATATGCTACTAAACAACCAAAGGATCACTGGAGAAATCAAAGAGGAAATCAAAAGTAACCTGGAGACAAATGAAAATGAAAGCACGAAGATCCAAAACCTGTGGAACAAGGCAAAAGAAGTTCTAAGAGGGAACTTTATAGCAATAAAATCCCACCTCAGGAAACAAGAAAAATCTCAAATAAACAACCTAACCTTACACCTAAAGCAACTAGAGAAAGAAAAACAAACAAAACCCAAAGTTATTAGAAGGAAAGAAATACTAAAGATCAGAGTGAAATAAATGAAATAGAGATGAAGAAAATGACAGAAAAGGTCAATGAAACTAAAAGCTGTTTCTTTGAAAAGATAAACAAAATTGATAAACCTTTATCCAGACTCATCAAGAAAACAGGGACAGGGCTCAAATCAATAAAATTAAAAATGAAAAAGGGGAAGTTACATCAGACACCACAGATATACAAAGAATCATAAGAGACTACTACAAGCAACTATATGCCAGTAAAGTGGACAACCTAAAAGAAATGGACAAATTCTTAGAAAGACACACTCTCCCAAGACTGAACCAGGAAGAAATAAAAAATATGAATAGACCAATCACAAGTACTGAAATTGAAACTGTGATTAAAAATCTCCCAACAAAAAGTCCAAGACCAGATGTCTTCATAGATGAATTCTATCAAACATTTAGAGAAAAGTTAATATCTATAATTCTGAAACAATTCCAAAAAATTGCAGAGGAAGGAATACTTCTTAACTTATTCTATGAAGTCATCATCACCCTGATACCAAAACCAGAAAAAAATACCACAAAAAAGAAAATTACAGGCCAATATCACTGATGAACATAGACTCAAAAGTCCTCAACAAAATACTAGCAAACTGAATCCAACAGTACATTAAAAGGATCATAACCATGATCAAGTAGGATTCATTCCAGGGATGCAAGGATTTTTCAATATCTATGAATCAATCAGTGTGGTACACCATATTAATAAATTGAAGGAAAAAAATATGATCGCCTCAATAGATGCAGAAAAAGCTTTTGACAAAATTCAACACCAATTTATGATAAAAATTCTCCAGAAAGTGGGCATAGAGGTAACATACCTCAACATAATAAAGGCCATATATGACAAACCTACAGCCAACATCATACTCAACTGTGAATAGCTAAAAGCATTTTCTCTTAAGATCAGGAACACGACAAGAATGTCCACTCTCCCCACTTTCATTCAACATAGTTTTGGAAGTCCTAGCCACGGCAATCAGAGAAGGAAAAGAAATACAAGGAATCCAAACTAGAAAAGAAGAAGTAAAACTGTCACAGTTTGCAGACAACATGATATTGGTACTATACATAAAAAATCCTAAAAATGCTACCAGAAAGCTACTAGAGCTCATCAGTGAATTCAGTAAAGTTGCAGGAACAAAACTAATACACAGAAATCTGTTGCATTTCTATACAATATCAACAAAAGTTCAGAAAGAGAAATTAAAGAAACAATCCCATTTACCATCACATCAAAAAGAATAAAATACCTAGGACTAAACCTACCTAAGAAGGCAAAAGACCTGTACTCCAAAAACTATAAGTCGCTGATGAAAGAAACCAAAAATGACACAAACAGATGGAAAGATATACCATATTCTTGGATTGGAAGAAACAATATTGTCAAAATGACTATACTACCAAAGGCAATCTATAGATTGAATGCAATCCCTATCAAATTACCAATGACATTTTTCACAGAACTAGAACAAAAAATTTTTTAATTTGTATGGAGACACAAAAGACCCCAAATAGCTTAAAGCAATCTTGAGAAAGAAAAACAGAGCTGGAGGAATCAGGCGTCCTGACTTCAGACTATACTACAAAGCTACAGTCATCAAAACAGTATTGTACTGGAACAAAAACAGAAATATAGATCAATGGAAAAGGATAGAAAGCCCAGAAATAAACCCATGCACCTATGGTCAATTAATCTATGACAAAGGAGGCAAAACTATACAATGGACAACAGATAGTCTCTTCAATAAATGGTTCTGTGAAAACTGGACAGCTTCATGTAAAAGAATGAAATTAGAACAATCTTTAGCACCATACACAAAAATAAACTCAAAATGGATTAAAGACCTAAACATAAGACCGAATACTATAAAACACTTAGCCGAAAACATAGGCAGAGCACTCTTTGATATAAATCGCAGCAACATCTCTTTCAGTCCATCTCCTAGAGTAATAGAATTAAAAACAAAAATAAACAATGGGACCTAATTAAACTCAAAAGCTTTTGCACAGCAAAGGAAACCATAAACAAAACAAAAAGACAACCCACAGAGTGGGAGAAAATATTTGCAAATGATGCAACTGACGAGGGATTAATTTCCAAAATTTACAAACAGCTCATGCAGCTCAATATCAAAAAAGCAAACAACCCAATCAAAAAAATGGGCAGAAGACCTCCATCTCCTAGAGTAATAGAATTAAAAACAAAAATAAACAATGGGACCTAATTAAACTCAAAAGCTTTTGCACAGCAAAGGAAACCATAAACAAAAGAAAAAGACAACCCACAGAGTGGGAGAAAATATTTGCAAATGATGCAACTGATGAGGGATTAATTTCCAAAATTTACAAACAGCTCATGCAGCTCAATATCAAAAAAACAAACAACCCAATCAAAAAAATGGGCAGAAGACCTAAATAGACATTTCTCCAAAGAAGACATACAGATGGCCATGAAACACATGAAAAGATGTTCAACATTGCTAATTGTTAGAGAAAAGCAAATCAAAACCGCAAAGATATATCATCTCACACCAGTCAGAATGGCCATCATCAAAAAGTCTACAAACAATAAATTCTGGAAAAGATGTGAAGAAAAGGGATGTAAATTGGTACAGCCAGTATGGAGAACAGCATGAAGATTCCTTAAAAAACTAAAAATAGAGCTACCATAAGATCCAGCAATCCCACTCCTGGGCATATATCCAGAGAAAACCATTGTTCAAAAGTATACATGCACCCCAATGTTCATTGCAGTGCTGTTTACAATGGCCAAGACATGGAAGCAACCTAAATGTCCATCAACAGATGAATGGATAAAAAAGATGTGGTACATATATACTATGGAATATACTCAGCCATTAAAAATAATGAAATAATGCCATTTGCAGCAACATGGATGGACCTGGAGATTATCATACCAAGTCAGATAGAAAAAGGCAAATATTATATAATATTGCTTATATGAGGAATCTAAGAAAATGATGCAAATGAACTTATTTACAAAACAGAAACGGACTCACAGACTTAGGAAACAAACTTATGGTTACCAAAGCAGAAAGGTGAGGGAGGGGGATAAACTGGGAGTTTGGGTTCAACATTTACACACTACTATTTTTAAAATAGATAACCAACAATGACCTACTGTGTAGCACAGGGAACTCTGCTCAATATTGTGTAACAACCTAAATGGGAAAAGAATTTGAAAAAAAATAGATACATGCATATGTATAACTGAATCACTTTGCTGTCCACCTGAAACTAGCACAACATTGTTAATCAACTATACTCCAATGTAAAATAATTTTTTTAAAAAAAAAGAAGAAAAGAAATCTTGAGAATTTTTCCTGACTTCAGCCTGTCCTCTGTCCCTTTACTTCCTCAGCCTCTCCACTCTGGCCAGCTGGCCCAGAACCTCCCTGCCTACCTCCTGCTCCTGTGTCACTGCCACAATTTCCATACCATAATTTGCCCACTCATTCTTTTGGCATTTGTATGGAAGCAGACAAGGTAGAATCCAAGGTAAAATGCACTGACCCAGCATAATGAGACATTTCATACTGATACAAGGAATCATCCAAACATTAAAACTCTTATAACAAAACATAGGCAAAAAGCTTCATGACATTCGATTTGGCAATTATTTTATGAATATGACAACAAAAGCATTGGCAACAAAAGAAAAAAAAATACTTTATCAAAATTAAAAATTTTTGTGCACCAAAGGACACTATCAACAGAGTGAGAAGGCAATTTTCACTCTGGAATGGGAGAAAAATACTTGCAAATCATATCTGATAAAGGATTAATATCCAAAATATATAAAGAACTCATACAACTTAATAGCAACAAAACAAAACAAAACAAAATCTGATTTAAAAATGGGGAAGCCAAACTTTAGCCTATCACTAGACACAAAATTTAAGGGACATTGTTTGTCTTTTGTGCTCACTCACCTCTGTTGTGAGCACGGCTCTGGGTGATTCTGTTGCCTCAGTCTGCTCTGGCCCCTACATCCTGCCATCAATTCTGTCTTGGATGCCATTCCCAAGTAGTTTTTTTTTTTTCCCACTCAGTAAATAGATATGGAAAATGGCGGTATTCCTATGTTTAGCATGAGGTGAGAATGTTTATATTTGATTTGAGGACCCCAAAATAGAATTTTGAAGCAAAGAGAGATAGTGGTAGAAGTGGCAGGTGAAATTATATGGAGCCCTACCTGATGCCCCTTTCAACAAATACACGATAAAAATCCTCATCCTCTTATTAGTCAGATTGAAGGGGAAACCCTCTTCACTATTTCTTTGTCTGGATGTCACTTGTGGTTATCTAAAAAGATGAGGAGATTCTCGTCCTTCGTGTAAGATAAGATTACAGCTATAAGAATTGAAAAGAACTAGAAAATGGTTATAGTATATTAACAAATCAATCATTTGGAATAAATGGCCAAAGATGATAAGTAGGAGGTCTCCCAGAATCATCCGGATAACATCTTCAAGATTCCACTTCTGGTTATGATGACTTGGCCCTATCTATTTGAGACTATCACCAAACGAAGGAAACAGGCATGAGAATGATTGTAGTACAGTAAATCAAATTCTTTGTCACCGAAAATCAGTAAGGGTAGAATTATGGTGATACATTTATTTAGCTGATAATATAAAAGAGTGAGTTTCATTAAGATAGAATTTTGAAAGGTGTTCTGCTTCTTTGGTTTTTGCTTTCTTTGGAGAATAGAATAGTGATTCTAATAGCTAGCAAAGATCTATCTGATCTGGGTTCCCTAGAAAGATAATTGTAAGATTTTACAAGATAATCAAAATATTTTTTTGTGAATAACTGAGCCTACACTTTCTTTACACATAGTATTGTATTACACACAAAATTTTACAGTCACTTAGAGCTTTTAATCCTTAAAAAACTTTACTTTACCCACTCCCATCCCCCTTCAACTCCATTTCACTGTAATCGCTGTAAATTATTTTGTGATTATATCCTTCCAGATTTTTTATTCAGTGGCTTTCTTTTTATTCTCTCCAGCCTTTTCTTAGTGTTTAACAGGATATTCAGGACGTATTTCCAGGTTATCCACCTCATTCTTTTTAATGACTGCATAGTATTCCATTCTAAAGACATATTATTATTTGTTGAATTACTCCCTGGTGGATTAAGTTGCTTCCAGTGTTTTGCTATTGTAAACAAATTTTTGACAGGATATTCTTGCTGATTTTTTAAAATTGTATTAATATATTTTTTTATGGGGTATAGTTGCTTTGCAATGCTGTGTTAGTCTCTGCTGTACAATGAAGTGAATCAGCTATATGTGTATATATCCCCACCTTCTTGGACCATGCTCCCACCCCCCCATCCCACCCATCTATGTCACCACAGAACACCAAGCTGAGCTCCCTGTGCCATACAGCAGGTTCCCGCTAGCTATCCGTTTTACATATGGTAGTGTAGCAACTGACGAGGGATTAATTTCCAAAATTTACAAACAGCTCATGCAGCTCAATATCAAAAAAACAAACAACCCAATCAAAAAAATGGGCAGAAGACCTAAATAGACATTTCTCCAAAGAAGACATACAGATGGCCATGAAACACATGAAAAGATGTTCAACATTGCTAATTGTTAGAGAAAAGCAAATCAAAACCGCAAAGATATATCATCTCACACCAGTCAGAATGGCCATCATCAAAAAGTCTACAAACAATAAATTCTGGAAAAGATGTGAAGAAAAGGGATGTAAATTGGTACAGCCAGTATGGAGAACAGCATGAAGATTCCTTAAAAAACTAAAAATAGAGCTACCATAAGATCCAGCAATCCCACTCCTGGGCATATATCCAGAGAAAACCATTGTTCAAAAGTATACATGCACCCCAATGTTCATTGCAGTGCTGTTTACAATGGCCAAGACATGGAAGCAACCTAAATGTCCATCAACAGATGAATGGATAAAAAAGATGTGGTACATATATACTATGGAATATACTCAGCCATTAAAAATAATGAAATAATGCCATTTGCAGCAACATGGATGGACCTGGAGATTATCATACCAAGTCAGATAGAAAAAGGCAAATATTATATAATATTGCTTATATGAGGAATCTAAGAAAATGATGCAAATGAACTTATTTACAAAACAGAAACGGACTCACAGACTTAGGAAACAAACTTATGGTTACCAAAGCAGAAAGGTGAGGGAGGGGGATAAACTGGGAGTTTGGGTTCAACATTTACACACTACTATTTTTAAAATAGATAACCAACAATGACCTACTGTGTAGCACAGGGAACTCTGCTCAATATTGTGTAACAACCTAAATGGGAAAAGAATTTGAAAAAAAATAGATACATGCATATGTATAACTGAATCACTTTGCTGTCCACCTGAAACTAGCACAACATTGTTAATCAACTATACTCCAATGTAAAATAATTTTTTTTAAAAAAAAGAAGAAAAGAAATCTTGAGAAATTTTCCTGACTTCAGCCTGTCCTCTGTCCCTTTACTTCCTCAGCCTCTCCACTCTGGCCAGCTGGCCCAGAACCTCCCTGCCTACCTCCTGCTCCTGTGTCACTGCCACAATTTCCATACCATAATTTGCCCACTCATTCTTTTGGCATTTGTATGGAAGCAGACAAGGTAGAATCCAAGGTAAAATGCACTGACCCAGCATAATGAGACATTTCATACTGATACAAGGAATCATCCAAACATTAAAACTCTTATAACAAAACATAGGCAAAAAGCTTCATGACATTCGATTTGGCAATTATTTTATGAATATGACAACAAAAGCATTGGCAACAAAAGAAAAAAAATACTTTATCAAAATTAAAAATTTTTGTGCACCAAAGGACACTATCAACAGAGTGAGAAGGCAATTTTCACTCTGGAATGGGAGAAAAATACTTGCAAATCATATCTGATAAAGGATTAATATCCAAAATATATAAAGAACTTTTACAACTCAACAACAGAAGCAAACTGATTTTTAAATGGGCAAAGGACTTGAATAGATATTTCTCCAAAAGTTATATAAATGACAATAACCACATGAAAAGTTGTTTGGCAGTTCTAGGCTTCAGGGAACTGTAAATCAAAGCCACAATGAAATACCACTTCATACCCACTAGGATGGCTATTATTAAAAACAAAAACAAAAAACAGAAAATAACAAGTATTGGCAAGGATGTGGAGAAATTGGAACACTGTGCATTTCTGATGGGAATGTAAAATGGCATAGCTGCTGTGGCAAAACAGTATGGTGGCGCGTCAGAAAATCCTCAGAATTATCATATGATCCAGCAATTCTGCTTCTGAGTATATAACCAAAAAAATTGAAAACAGAAATTTTAAGAAATATTTGTACACCACGTGCATAGCAGCATTATTTACAATAGCTAAAAGGTGGAAACACCCCAAGAGTCCAGAGACAAATGAATAAACAAAATATGGCATATACATTCAATGGAATTTTACTTAGCCTCAAAAAGGATGAAATTCTGACACATGCTAAAACATGGATGAACCTTAAGGATATTATGCTAAGCACAATAAGCTGATCACAAAAAGATAAATACTTATATGAGGTACCTAAAGTACCTAGAGTAGTCAAATTCATAGAGATGAAAAGTAGCATGGTGGTTGCCAAGGGTTGGGTAAGGGATAGAATGAAGAACTTGTGTATAATGGGTGCAGAGATTATGTTTGGGATGATGGAAGACTTCTGGAGATGGAGGGTGGTGATGGTTACACAACAATGTGAACATACTTAATTCCATGGAACTATACACTTCAAAATGTGTAACATGGTAAATTTTGTAGTGTGTATTTAATCACAACTTTTAAAAGGTATACTCCAACTTGAAGACACAATGAAAGACACACTGGTCATGCATTTTTATTAATCTCACAACATAAATTAAAATATATAAAACAAAGTTATTAAAAATACAAGGAGAGAAAATGTTGGACAATGTAATAAAGCAAGTAAAAGGATAAAAGTCATCAGTGTTGGAAAGACAGAAGCTGTTATTTACAGTGTGATTGTGTACATAGAAAACCCCATTGAATCTACAAAACCAAAACCCACTAGAATTAATAAGCAAAATTAGCAGGATTAGACCATATAAAAAGTCAAATTGTTGCCATAGATGCCACCATCAAACAATTGGAAATTAAAACTTTTTAAACATAACATTTTAACAGCATCAAAAAATGTAAAGACTCTAGGAATACATCTAACAGTGAATAAGATTTCTAACTGAAAACTACAAAACATTGCTAAAGAAAATTAATGGAGTTCTAAATAAAGGTTTATGGATTCAAAGACAATATTATTAAGATGTTCACTGTTTTAAAATTACTTCATAGATCCAAAACCATCACTATTAAAATGTCCACCAGATTTTAATACAAACTGACAAGGTCATTTTAAAATTTATATGGAAATGCATAGGAACTTCAATAGCTGAATTGAAAAATTACTTCCTGATTTTAAAATTTACTGAAAAGCTACAATAATCAAGACAGTGTGGTATGAGTATAAGAATAGACAAATAAATCAATAGAAAACAATACAAAGTTCAGAAATAGGTCCTTATATATGTGCTCAATTGATATTTGACCAAGGCACAAAGCCAATTCAATGTGTTCAAAAAGACTTTTTAACAAATGCTTCTAGAACAATAGGATATTTTTATGGGAAAAAATGAATCTTGATCTCATCTCACTCTATGCAAAAATAAATACAAAGTTTCTTGAAGAAAACATAGGAAAATATCTTTGTGACCTTAGGAATAAACCATCATTTCTTGAAAAGGACAGAAAAAGCATTAATAAAATATAAATAAATTAGGTTTCATCAAAATTTTAAATTTTTACTCTTCCAAAGTCATCAATACAGGTGGGGAACATCAAGATGGCTGAAGAGTAAGAAGTGGAGATCACCTTCCTTGCCACAAATGCATCAGAAATATTTCTACCTGTGGAACAACTCCTACAGAACACCTACTAAACACTGGCAGAAGAACTCAGACCTCCCAAAAGGTAAGAAACTCCCCACGTACCTGGGTAGGGCAAAAGAAAAAAGAAAAAACAGAGACAAAAGAATAGGGATGGGACCTGCACCAGTGGGAGGGAGCTGTGAAGGAGGAAAGGTTTCCACACACTAGGAAGCCCCACCGTGGGTGGAGACTGTGAGTGGTGGAGGGGGAAACTTCAGAGCCATGAAGGAGAGCACAGCAACAGGGGTGCGGAGGGCAAAGCGGAGAGATGCCCACACAGAGGATCGGTGCCGACCAGCACTCACCAGCCAGAGAGGCTTGTCTGCTCACCTGCTGGGGTGGGCGGGGGCTGGGAGCTGAGGCTCAGACTTCGGAGGTCGGATCCCAGGGAGAGGACTGGAGTTGGCGGCATGAACACAGCCTGAAGGGGGCTAGTGTGCCACAGCTAGCTGTGAGGGAGTCCGGAAGAAGGTCTGGAGCTGCCGAAGAGGCAAGAGACTTTTTCTTGCTTCTTTGTTTCGCGGTGCGAGATGAGAGGGGATTAAGAGCGCTGCTTAAAGGAGCTCCAGAGACGGGCGCGAACCGCGGCTATCAGCACAGACCCCAGAGACGGGCATGAGACGCTAAAGGCCGCTGATGCCGCCACCAAGAAGCCTGTGTGTGAGCACAGGTCACTATCCACACTTCCCCTCCCAGGAGCCTGTGCAGCCAGCCACTGCCAGGGTCCCGTGATCCAGGGACAATTTCCCCGGGAGAACACACGGCTCACCTCAGGCTGTTGCAACCTCACGGCAGGCTCTGCCACCTCAGGCTTGCCCCGCATTCCATAGCCCTCCCTCCCCCTGGCCTGAGTGAGCCAGAGCCCCCTAATCATCTGCAACTTTAACCCCATCCTGTCTGAGCGAAGAACAGACACCCTCCAGCAAGCTGAATGCAAAGGTGCGGCCAAATCCAAAGCTGAACCGCAGGAGCTGTGCGAACAAAGGAGAGAAAGGGGAATAGAGAAAGGGAAATCTCTCCCAGCAGCCTCAGGAGCAGCGGATTAAATCTCCACAATCAAGCTGATGTATCCTGCATCTCTGGAATACCTGAATAGACAATGAATCATCCAAAATAGAGGCGGTGGACTATGGGAGCAATGATTTTTTTTTTTTTCCTTTTTCTCTTTTTGGGAGTTTGTATGTGTATGCTTCTGTGTGTGATTTTGTCTGTATAGCTTTGCTTTTATAATTTGTCCTATGGTTCTGTCAGTTTTTTTGTTTTGTTTTGGTTTTTAGTATAGATTTTAGCGCTTGTTATCATTGGTGGATTTGTTTACTGCTTTGGTTGCTCTCTTGTTTCTTTCTTTTTTTTATGACTTTAATTTTTTTTATTTTTAATAATTATTATTTATTTTAATAAATTTTATTTTATTTTTTATTTTTTCTTTCTTTTTTTCTCCCTTTTATTCTGAGCCATGTGGATGACAGGGTATTGGTGCTCCGGCTGGGCATCAGGCCTGTGCTTCTGAGGTGGGAGAGCCAAATTCAGCACACTGTCCACCAGAGACCTTGCGGCTCCATGTAATATCAAATAGCGAAAGGACTCCCAGAGATCTCCATCTCAACACTAAGACCAAGCTCCACTCAACGACCAGCAAGCTACAGTGCTGGACACCCTACGCCAAACAACTGGCAAGACAGGAACACAACCCCACCTAGCAGAGAGGCTGCCTAAAATCATAATAAGGTCACAGACACCCCAAAACACACCACCAGACGCGGGCCTGCCCATGAGAAAGACAAGATCCAGCATCATCCACGAGAACACAGACACTAGTCCCCTCCACCAGGAAGCCTACATAACCCACTAAACCAACCTTCACCACTGGGGGAAGACATGAAAAACAACGGGAACTATGAACTGGCTTCCTGTGAAAAGGAGAACCCAAACAGAGTAAGTTAAGCAAAATGAGAAGACAGAGAAACACACAGCAGATGAAGGAGCAAGGTAAAAACCAACCAGACAAAACAAATGAAGAGGAAATAGGCAGTCTACCTGAAAAAGAATTCAGAATGATAGTAAAGATGATCCAAAATCTTGGAAATAGAATGGAGAAAATACAAGAC